>NW_021703782.1:86797636-87103619 GCF_005190385.1 Monodon monoceros | reverse complement strand
TTTTTTTTTTTTTTTTTTTTGCAGTATGCAGGCCTCTCACTGTTGTGGCCTCTCCCGTTGCAGAGCACAGGCTCCAGATGCGCAGGCTCAGAGGCCATGGCTCACGGGTCCAGCTGCTCCGTGGCATGTGGGATCTTCCCAGACTGGGGCACAGACCCGTGTCCCCTGTATTGGAAGGTGGACGCTCAACCACTGCGCCACCAGGGAAGCCCTGTTTGTGGATTTTTTGATGGCCATTCTGACCGGTGTGAGGTGATACCTCATTGTAGTTTTGATTTGCATTTCTCTAATGATTAGTGATGTTGAGCATCCTTTCATGTGTTTGTTGGCAATCTGTATATCTTTGGAGAAATGTCTATTTAGGTCTTCTGTCCATTTTTGGATTGGGTTGTTTGGTTTTTTGATATTGAGCTGCATGAGCTGCTTGTATATTTTGGAGATTAATCCTTTGTCAGTTGCTTCATTTGCAAATATTTTGTCCCATTCTGAGGGTTGTCTTTTTGTCTTGTTTATGGTTTCCTTTGCTGTGCAGAAGCTCTTAAGTCTCATTACATCCCATTTGTTTGTTTTTGCTTTTATTTCCATTTCTCTAGGAGGTGGGTCAAAAAGGATCTTGCTGTGGTTTATGTCGTGGAGTGTTCTTCCTATGTTTTCCTCTAAGAGTTTTAGAGTGTCTGGTCTTACATTTAGGTCTCTAATCCATTTTGAGTTTAGTTTTTTTATGGTGTTAGGGATAACATGTTAGGGATAACATCTTTTACATGTAGCTGTCCAGTTTTCCCAACACCACTTATTGAAGAGGCTGTCTTTTCTCCATTGTATACTCTTGCCTCTTTTATCAAAGATAAGGTGACCATATGTGCATGGGTTTATCTCTGGGCTTTCTATCGTGTTCCATTGATCTATATTTCTGTTTTTGTGCCAGTACCATTCTGTCTTGCCTACTGTAGCTTTGTAGTATAGTCTGAAGTCAGGGAGCCTGATTCCTCCAGCTCCGTTTGTCTTTCTCAAGATCTGAGTAACCTTCTTAAAGGCTCTGCTGTTAACTTTTGTGTAAGACAGCATTACATGGTGGAAAAGCTGTAGAATTTGTATGTTAGTTGTTGCCCAGTGATGCACCAGCCTTACATCCTATTAAGTTTCTGTGTTTCTCTCAGCCTTCTTTGCTTCCTTAGAAGTCCTCATATGCTAGCCTTTGATTAACCTTTTCTTGGGAAAGCTGCAGCCACTGTGGACTCAGGGGTTCCATAGTAAAAGTACACATACAATGAGAGGGAAAGAGAGTGGACTCCAGTCTCTTCAGGGGTGGATGCCAGAGCCACCAGCTGGAGTTGCAGTGAAAGCTTTGGGGGAATTAGAGCATGGCTACCACCAGCTTCCTGGGTGAAGTAAAGGATTTAGAAAATCAAAGTTCTCCAGTCAGTAGCCTTTGGCTCCAACAGGGCCATTCTACTCAAAAGGCACACCCAGGCATGGAAAATCACAGACTAGAAGAATCATAGGGCACCAGTACAAGAAGGAACCTTGTAGATCATTGAGTCAAATTCCCACATTGCACAGAGGAGAAACCAGGACTGGGAGATTCTAGGGGGGCTCAGCTAATCAAGCATCATTAAGCACCTCTTTAATCCCCTTTATTAGGAACTTTATTAGTGGAAACCTGGTGTTGGAAAAAAGCTTATTTTGCCTGAGCAATTGGTTTGTTCCTTGTCTTTTGGGCATGGAAAACATAATTACCGTTAGTATTACCAGGTAAGATGCAGGAAGCCCAGATAAAGTTGAATTTCTGGTGAACAATAAATATTTATTTTGTATAAATATGTCTCAAATATCATATGGGACAACTTACACTAAAGTTATTCATTTTTTTAAAAACAAATTCAAATTTAACTTGGCATCAAATTATTACTATTATTATTATTATTTTGTGGTATGCGGGCCTCTCACTGCTGTGGCCTCTCCCATTGCGGAGCACAGGCTCCAGACACGCAGGCCCAGCAGCCATGGCTCATGGGTCCAGCCGCTCTGTGGCACACGGGATCCTCCCGGACCGGGGCACGAACCCGTGTCCCCTGCATCGGCAGGCGGACTCTCAACCACTGCGCCACCAGGGAAGCCCCTATTATTATTTTTTTTAGCAACCCTAATCATAGTGTCATTTCATGTATCACCATTGCCTCCTAATAGGACTTTATGGTATGCACTTAACTTTATCTTTCCTTCCCATTTGTTTGTGTTCCCTTCACCTTCTTTTGTTTATTTAAAAAAATCAAATTGTTATAAGTATCTCAGTAAGCCATATCAAAAACTTTGCTTTTATATGATTTAAAAAAAGAACAACACAAGATTAAGTAATTATTAAGGGCCAGACTTTGTACTGTATCCTGCAGATGTTAATGTGAGTAATAATTGCTATTTGATCTCAAAAACCTTAACCATGTGGAGGAGATAGTCATTCATGTAAACAATCATAATGTAGACAAATGAATGATGAATATGGCCCAAGGTCACATAGCTAGCTGGTGGCAGAGCTAAGATGTATTTCATCATGCTATATTCCATGTAGTTGGCTAGCTGACAACTCTTTCTTACACATGTCTACCTGTAAATGCCTATAGGACAGTGCAGAGGACACTGGCTTTCTCAGAACTCATCCTTTTTCTGGAAGTAGCACCCCCTTTGGGGGCAAAATTGCTTCCCCCTCTTACTTAAACTTTGTAATATGAATAGGAGTTAACAATCAGAGAACTTGTCCTCCACAGTCTTGGGTGATTGCTTCAGAGTGTGGACACATGATCCAAGCCAGGCCCGAGTCCTTCCCCAGGAATTTCCAAATCGGAAAAGGCAAAAGCCAGTCCCTCTCTGGTGGTAAAGAAGCAAATATAAGTATCAGCCATATTGTCTGCTGTGTCGACAAAGCTTGGCTGAGCACATACAGGTAATATGCAGAGAGCAGCAGAGACAAGGGATGAGATAGCTCTTGTAACAAGTGAGTTTTTAATTTCAGCTGTTCTCAGAGCTCAGCTGCAAATCTGCTTAATCCTTTTAGCCTAAAATAATTTGAATTGTGTTCTGTCACTTGCAATCAAAAGGGCTGGAGTTAATAGAGATGGTTTGAGTTGAATAGCATTATCATCTCCCCAACTCCTAAACCATAAAGGGGCACCAGAGTGGGCTTTTGGAATTCTGTGGCTCAGAGCACAGTTTATACACAGAGCTGCTGATTCTGCCTCCAAACAGTGAAGAAAACCTCCTGACCTTCTAAAGACTCTGCCCAAACCAGTGTTTTCCCGACCTGCTTCCATGATGCCCTCAAAATTCTTTCACTTATGACAAGGTTGTATCCAGCAAAATCAAACAGCACTGCAATGGGACGATGCTGAAGAGCTAAGCTGACCTCAAGATCTCTAAACTAGCTTCATGCTGCTGTTATAACTGCTTTGATTTTAAAGATGGGGAAATTAAAACCCAGAGAGGAAAAGTTTATTCAAATTCATACATGTTTGGCTAGGTGTATTCTAGAATCTATGTCTTTTGCCAGTTAGAACATTGCATCTTTCCAAGATGCTCGCTCTTAATGGCTGGTATCATTCATTGAGGATCCTCAATGTGGAAAGAAAGTGTTGATTGCGATGAACATAAAAAGAGCAATAACTTTTCAGGCTATATGGTTGTGTATTTAAATGAAACGGTCATTTGGGGGAGAAAAACTGGGAACGTTGTTAAGACATAATATTCATTTGAGCATCTCCATTTTGGGTACACATCACAATCATTTGTGAAACTTTTCAAAAAGAAAGATTTTGGGGTTTCCTCCACTCACACCAAGACCTACTGAGTCAGAATGTTTGGTAGGTGGGTGTCAGATTTTATATATTTAAAGATCTCCAAAGATAATTTTGGATTGAACTGATCTAAGGACCAGCATTTGGCATTACTAATATAGATTTTTTGGTCTACATCATCTGTTATTTTATTAACAACACTTAGGAAAAAAAACCTCTGTTAGGTGTATTGATGTAAAATCAACACAACTGTTTATACAACCAATGTAGACCTGCTATTTAAGCAATGCTATAACCCGCTCGGTCAACAAATATTTACTACTTCCCTACGAGTTGCTGGGTTCTGTGCTAGACTCTTGGATTCAAAGATGAGTCAGATGGAAACCCTGCCCTCAAGGAGCCTAGAGGGGGAGATAACACATGTTCAAATGAGGTTGGGATGTCAGAGCACCATGGGTGAGTGTTCCAGGGAAGAAGTTGGAGAGAATTAGGCAGAGCTTTGTGGAAGAATATTTGAACAGGGTCCTGAAAGCCAGGTAGGATTTGGATTAACAGATGAGAGGAATCAAGTCAGACAGAGGAAAAAGCATTAGCCTGGGAGCAGGGAGATAATAGCAATAATTATGATGATAGTTATAATAGTAAAGCAGCAAGCAATTTTTGAGAGCTTGCCATATGTACCAGTTACTTTTATAAGTGCTTTACATGGTCATCTCTTAATCTTCACAACAAAGCAATGAAGTAGGTACTTCTGTTATTCCCACTATACAGCTGAGAAAACTGAGTTCATGGTAGATTTGGTAACTCGCCTAAGGTCCTGCCTAAGTTCAAATAAATTAGGTAGTGGAAGAGGGGCATTTCTATTTTGTTCTATATTTGTTTGTGGAATGAATAGATATTTTAATTCAACACCTTCATTTCACAGATGAGGAAACTGAGGCTCAGAGAGGTCAAAGGACCTCCCCAACGTCACCCAGCTGGTTAGTGGCAGAGCCAGGATGAGAGTCATTTTAGTGCGCTTTGTACTATGCCACGGTGCATGCGTGCACTATGCATGCGGTGTGAGACTGAGAAGAAAGGGTTAGGATAGCATTTCCTTTTATCATAAAAATTTGGAGGAAATGTGATATCTGGAAAGGTAACTAAATCCAGAGCTGACCCCTAACCAAGCTATAGCTTTTAAATGCAGGAGAACAAATACAAGGAAGAGGAAGTAAGTAAAGCACAGTAGAGTAGAACTCATTTTGGACAAACCTTACCTTTGTGTCCTCATCTGTAAAATGAGGAAATTAGATGGTTCTTCCGTTTTGGCTATTCTGTGTGATCCTAGGAAGGACTAGAAATAGAGATCATGTCCATGTATGTCTGTCTGTAGGTTTAATGGCCTGAAATATAGCCAGCAATGGATAATCATGGTCTGTGAAACCTACATCTGGGGGCCACAGGGCAGCTGCTAGATAAACGGAGAGAACAGCATTCTTCGGCTGAGATCTGATTCTACACGTATGAGGCTGAGAAAAATCTCTTTATCCATTTATGGAAACTTCCAGGACCCAATCAGTTTCCTCCTTCCAAACGAAGGGACGTAGCAAGAGAGAGCATCATTTTCTGTGGTGGGAAAGCTGAAGAAAAGACAGAGCAGATCTTGGGTCGAGGCCACCTGGCCTTTTCTGGTTGTTGTTTGTTTTAGCCCAGACAGCATGCCTCACTTGACCCCAGAATCAAAAGCTTTACCCCCTTTAAGTAACAACACAGGTTCACATGTATTCCTTGTGCTGTGCTATATTTTTTTAATTAAAATAAAAACAATTAAAAATATATGAGAGTTGAGGGTTGTTTACAATTCATTTTGATTTATGCCTTTGCAACTAATGCCATCTGTAGCTGCTTTAGCAGCCTGAGAAGAGCAGGGATCCTGGAAAACATTTTTTTCCACACAGAAGCAATGATTACACATTGAATTTAAACAGCACCCATTTCTGGAGAGCCTCAGAGAGACCTTGAGAATATTTTTTCATTTCTCATTTTAAGAAGACTGTGAGGCTGGTTAAAGAGGGTCTTTTGCCAGGTAGAGAGTTAGACAGTGAGGCAGACAACTAGCCTCCTGATTTCCTGAAAACTTCTCCAGTGAGTCTTTTCATTGCCAAAGTCAAGGTTTTACATGACCCAAGCACTAAAGGACAGTGCTTATTTATTGAGTCCCTGTTCTCTGGTGAAATGCAAAGGCAAGGAAAGTCCTTGCTCTCAAGTTTTGTTTGTTTTGTTTTGTTTTTTTAAATATCAGAGTCAATGTTGAGCATAATCAGAGAAAAAATTTATAAATATGGAAAAGGGAAGTCTAGAAAGAAACCTGAGGTGTTAGTTTGTAATTGAAGATGGAATAAATTCATAGCTTTGCTTTGAAATGTCTATCTATCTATCTAGATATAGAAATACACATAGATGTGTATACATGTATGTATATGTATGTGTGTTAATGTATGTATATATGTGCACAAGTTTCTTACCTCTGTCTGCTGAAAGGGCCTAGAAGCAATGCCATTCCCATAGCAGTGAGCACACCAGGCCCCCACATCTTGCTTTTCAAGTAGAATTTTCCACTAAAAGGAGTCAAGGCCCCTTGGAAAAAAGGGTTGACTCCAGAGTTGGGGCATGAAAAGTGTAACATGAGCTTCCCAATTTTTGGCAACAGAAAGTAGGAAAGTGCTGGAAGAATATGGGGACAAGTCAAAAGGAATCAGGGGTTCCTGCTGACCAAATCTAGGACAATTTAAGAATCAAAAGAAATGGTTGTAGCATATTGCCTCCTGTTGCAGAAAACAGGAATTACTGGGTCTGTCGTGAAGAGAGAGAGAAAGAGGAAGAGAGGGAGAGAAGAGAAAGCTCTTCCTTGTAGTAAAATGCCAACTAATAAATGATAAATGTAGTGAGGATGAGGAAAATAGAAAGTGCTTATCAGGGCAGTGGCTGTTTCAGGCAGGAATTATTAATGAATGCCAAAGCAGGTGAGTGGAGGCTTGTTGAAGTACAAGATATTGGTTAGTTTGGAATATCTTGCTATAAAATATTTATTAGTCACAAAGATAAATGTGGGGATTCCAGAGTGGAGAAACCTGGCAGAAAGCAATTTGGACCACCTGGTTGACCCATTGGGGCTGGTTAGAGTGACATTAGGTACCTCCCCATGGAATGCATTATGAGGAACAGAGCAGCAAGTCTATGATATTTTTGCCAAAAGTACATGCTCTGGGTCTGTTCATGAGGAGACATTGGATGAACCCAGATTGAGAGACATCCTATGGAATGAAAGGCTTATCATCCTGTCAAGTTCAAGAAAGACTGGAAAAGATGGAGGAACTCAAGAGACATAGCAACTAAGTGCAATTCATGACACTGAATTGGATTCTAGACCATAAAGCGAAAAAGGGACACTGTTTAGAGAGAGAAACAGCTGAATGGGACCTGTAGATGATGGTGCTATATTGATGTTGATTACCTGAGTTGAATGGGGACACTGGATTTTGTTGGAAAGGGTCTGTCTCTGTTTTGGGGATATACATATTGATCTCAACAGATTAAAAAAAGAAGAAGAAAATTTAATGTGTGTGTGTGTATGTGTGTGTGTAGGGTGGGGAGCAAAAATACAGCCCAAGGCTGACAACTGAGAAATCTGGGTGAAGAAGATATAAGATCTCTTTGTACTGCTCTTGCAACATTTCTTTTTAATTTTTTTAATTTTTAAATTTATTATCATATCTATTTTATTTAGTTTTTAAATTGAAGTATAGTAACTGTATAGTATTATATAAGTTACAGGTGTACAATATAGTGATTCACAACTTTTAAAGGTTATATTCCATTTATAGTTATTATAAAATATATCCTTGTAGCTTATTTTATACCTAATAATTTGCACCTCTTACTCCTCTACCCCTGTATTTCCCCTCCACCTTCCTCTCCCCATTGGTAGTCACTACTAGTTTGTTCTTTAGATTTGTCATCTGCTTCTTTTTTAAGTTATATTCGGTAGATTGCTGTATTTTTTAGATTTCACATACAAGTGATATACAGTATTTGTCTTTTTCTGTCTGACTTATTTCACTTAGCATAATGCCCTCCAAGCCCATCCATGTTGCTGCAAATAGCAAAGTTTCATTCTTTTTAATGGCTGAGTAGTATTCCATTGTATGTAGACACCACATCTTCTTTATCCATTCATCTGTTAATGGGCACTTAGGTTGCTTTCATATCTTGGCAATTATAAAAACTGCTGCTATGAACATTGGGCTGCATGTATCTTTTCAAATTAGTGTTTTTGGCTTTTTTGGATATATACTCAGGAGTGGAATTGTTGGATCATATGGTAGTTCTAATTTTAGTTTTTTGAGAAACCTCCATACTGCTTTCCACAGTGTGCTCTTGCAACATTTCTAAACATTTAATACTACTAAACAATCAGAGCTAGTTTTGTGAGTTCAGATGAAAGTATGCTTCAGTCTGAAGCCTTTCCCATGTCCCCACACCCTAATCGCAAATATAGTCATTAAAAGAATCATTCTCCCCACACCAAGAATTTGTTTATTTATTCAACAAACATTTTCATGTACTTAGTACAAGGTACAAAGTATGGTAGTAGATGATAAGAAAGGTAGAATTAAGCTATGGAGCTCAAAAGTAAGAGATTGTATTTCATTGGGAGGACAGACGAGATTTCATAGAAATGAGGTTTGAGATACGTCTTTAAAGCGGGTTAAAATGTGGTCAGGGAGAACCAGGAAGAAGGCATTCAAAGCAGAGGAAGGAGACAGACAATGACATATAGTTAGGGAAAGAGGAGTGCTAACATCAGTACTATTTGGATTATAAGGGGCAGAAACCTATTCAAACTTCTCAAGAACAAAAAGAGACCTTATTGTTTCCTACAAATGAAAAGTATATAAGTAGTCTAGCGTCAGGTATAGTTTGAACCAGGTGCCTACAATATGCCATTGGGACCAGATTCTCCATCTAGAGTGGCTCTGCTTCCCTCTGTATTGATCTAATTCTCAAGTCACCTCTCCCTAGTACTAGTTGCAGTGGAAAGGCGCAAGAATCTTGGTGGAAAAAAGAGTTTTTCTTTCCCAAGAGTTTGGGAAAGAATTATACACCAATTATGCCCCGTTGGTGTAGCTTCAGTCTCAGGCCTATTTCAGAATCAATCACGATAAAAAGAATGGAATACTCTAATTGCCAGGTCTTGCCATTATTCTTTACTGGGGTTGGGGTGGGGTTAGCCCTGAAGAACCACAAGACTGAGAGTTGAAGATTAGCAGTTTTCTAAAGGAAAACTCAAGTGCTATAACCAGAAAAAGAAAAAATGGGCATGGAGCAATCTAATTCCACCATTGAGTGTTTGGGGAGCACTGACTGGTCCAAACTGACTCTAACATGGGCCATGTTAAAAGAAGAATAGTAATTAAAGTGGGAAGCAATTGTTTGGAATGTCTTAAATGCTAGACTGAGACCATGGTTCTTATTTTTATTTAACGTATTTTTTTAAATAAATGTATTTTATTATTTTATTTTATTTTATGTTTTGGCTGTGTTGGGTCTTCATTGCTGCGCGTGGGTTTTTCTCTGGTTGTGGCGAGCGGGGACTACTCTTCGTTGCAGTGCGCGGGCTTCTGATTGCAGTGGCTTCTCTTGTTGCGGAGCACGGGCTCTAGGGCGCACGGGCTTCAGTAGTTGTGGCTCGCGGGCTCTAGAGCGCAGGCTTCAGTAGTTGGGGCTCATGGGCTTAGTTGCTCCACGGCATGTGGGATCTTCCCAGACCAGGGCTCGAACCCGTGTCCCCTGCATTGGCAGGCGGATTCTTAACCACTGTGCCACCAGGGAAGCCCCATGGCTCTTATTTGATGGGTTAGAGCAGGGATTAGCAAGCTCTTTCTATAAAAAACAGATGGAAAATGTTTTAGGCTGCAAAGGTGATATCGTCTCTACCACAACTACTCATCTCTGCTGTTGTAGCGTGAAAGCAGCCATAGACAATACATAGAAAAAGAACATGTCTGTGTTCCAGTAAAACTTTATTTCTGAAAATAGGTGGTGGTCTGGATCTGGCCTGTGGGCTGTAGTTTATAGATATGTGATTAGAGGAAAAGCCATCTAAAGTTTTGAGCGTACAAATGATATCATCAGAACTATGCCTTGGGAAGATGCATCCAGGTCCTGGATGGAAAATGGATTAGAGGGAATAGATTGAAAGTGGGAATACAAATTAGGAGGCTGTTGCAATGGTCCAGATGTTTGTACCATGAAGAAACCACAGCTTTTATGAGCCAAATGTACCTGGGAGTTTGGCCTTACAGACTTTAGCTGGCGCACAGCTGGGTCTGTCTGTCCTTAGCTGACCTAGTTTCTCAACATCTTGCCAGTTCAGCCACCTCTGAAATCCTAGCCACCTCTGAAATCCTGTGTCAGAGTTTGTAAATCATCTTGGGAACTTGATTATTCCTTTTCTTTGCTCTACAGTATTTTTGATTTTGAGGACTAAGTCTGTACTATTTGTATGAGATGGAAAAATCAATAGAAAGAGAAAGTTTAATAAAAAAAAATACATTCTCCATTGACTTTAATTAACTTGGCCTTAGGTTTACAACTCTGGCAAGTATGGAAAATAGAAAAAAAAAAAAAACCCAACCTTACATCTCACCCTATACACCAAGCTTTTTAAGAATAAAATCTCAAATTAAAATTCATGTGTATCAGCAATTTATTTGCCAGCAATAAGTGGAAGAAAAAGAATAAGAAAGGAAAGAAAAGCAATTTTCTAGTAGGATCTGACTGAACAGGCTGGCACTTCTGATTCCCACGATAAATGACTGAGTACCAAAATCAGGTCAATGATTTATTGATGTCAGAGAACCTTGCATTTTTCTCAGATGCTCATGGCTTTGCTGTGTTCTTCAGTCTCATGACTCAAGACTCATAGTCTTTAAGACCTGTCTGCTTGTCCCTTCAGCATGGCTGCTTTCTGCTTTAGGGTGGGGTTCTCTTGTGAGGGGGAATGACATGACATGGGTACCTGCCTTCTGCCAGGTGCCTGCAGAGAAAGCCCATGAATTTGCAGACAGTTCATATAACTGTGAGATTTTCCTATCATTTACAGTGACACATGGCTATCTGTAGACATGTACGCTAGTGTAGTACATAAACACACACACACACACACACACACACACTCATGCATATGGGGTGCCACTGTAGTCCATAAACTCACATGTACATTCAATTGCACGATAGGTACATGAATGAACCATTATACCATTATCATAGGTATAGCATATCTAGACATAATCAAATGAACTGTGTCACACAAATATATACATACTATTTCTATTTCTCTATATGTATATAACATATTTAGACAATAAAAATACACATAAGGCTAAATGCATTTAAGACTAAAAACATAAACATGTCTCTGTGTGTATTCCACATACATGCATAGCATCATTGTATTGTACCCATATGCTTTATATGATCTGGTCCCCAGCATCTCTCTGACTATATTCCCTATAATACTCTCCCTCCATCCTTAACATTCCAAGACACTCCTTGCTGTTCCATAATGTCAGGTCACGTTCTCACCTCAGGGTCTTTGCACTGATGGCAACTGGAAAACCCTAGCCAGCAGCTATCACATAGACTATTTTCTCACTTTCTATAAGTCTTTGTTCAAACATCAGCTTCTCAATGAAATCTACATAACCCTCTATCACTCTGTTTAAAATTGTAACCCATTTTTATTGTGTATGTATTGTGTATGTTCAAAGAAACTGAGACACATTGGTAGGGGGTGTGTATATGTGTGTGTATGTGGGTGTGTGTGTACTGAAAGTATTTGCTCCTGTTAACTGTGCTCAGCAAAATTCACATTAGGGTGTGGAAGGAGTTGGATCTCATGACTCTCTGTGAGCCCAGCTACAGGAACCTATCATTACAATCCATAGAGAGATAAGTTCAGGGTGATAAGAAGTTTTGGAAAAGAAACTTACTGGACACTGGGACACAGATTTTGGACTACGAGAACTATGTTAGTTCTTAGAACCTAAAGGTTACGCATTTAGCTCTGTCTTCTGTTAAGCTTAATAACTAACACAGAATTTCAACTTTGAAAACTTTGCCATAAGGTGAGCTAGAGGAACAAGGCAGAACAGCTTTTACTGCTTTAGATCTGGGCTCAAATATATCTCTCTCTTTCAAGATTTCCATCATGTTCAACCTGGGGAATATGAACAAGATGGGAAGTTTAAGTCAGAAGCCTTGACTTTTGAAGATTAGAGAAAATAGAAAAAGTCACATACTTCTCTGCTTCCCTCATCACTAACCAACTCTGTGTCTGTGTGTTTGTGTGTATGTGCGTGCACGTAAGCATGTGTATAATGGGGTAGGAAATGTTTAAGAGATAGTTTGATTTTTTCCACTAATGTAACAAAGAAACCAAGTCCAGATCTGAGCCTCCCTCAAGGAGTTGGATAGATGCAGCCCATCAGAGACTCAGGATACCCCTGAGGCTCCTTGAGAGTCTTCTGGAACTACCAGAATTTGAATTGTCCTATCTGGCTTTCTGACTGCCTTGTGACTTCTCTAGAGACATGGCAAATTTCCAGGTCCTAATCTCCCTCACATCCTTTGCTCTTTGACCTAAAAATATCTATGAGACATAGCTATGGTGACCATATAATTTATTGGCCAAACTGAGACGCTTTGGAGAGTAACGGGGACTATATTGCTAGTTATGTCTCTTCTGCCTGTTCTTCCTCCTTTTCATCTTGCTTCCTTATGTATTCACATGACTGTTGAGTATGTATTTTGTGCCAGCTACTGTGTGGGTCCTTAGGCATACAATGATCTGCAAAAATAACAGCATATGTCCTCATGGAGCTTTCGAGTTTAGTGAAAGAGAGGTGCTGACTCATTCTTTCAACAAATAGTTCTTGAGTATCTACTGTATATTTGGTGCTATTTTAGACACTGGGACACAGCAGTGATCAAAATAAATAAAGTCCCTGCCCTGCCCTTATGAAACTTAGAAACAGACATAAATAAAATTTTCATTATAAACTATAATTCCTTCTCTGAAGCAAAGAGGTGCAATGCTAGGAAAATCAAACAACACCTGATTCTATTCTGGGGTCAGGAACGACTCCTCTCAGGAAATGATATTTGAGTGAAGGGTTAACTAGATGAAGGAGAGCAAAAGGATAGAGAAAGAACCTTTGGGGCAGAGGAAAGAGCATGTGCAAAGGTCTTGAGGCAAGAAGAAATATGGTGTCTTCAAGGAACCAGGAGATTGGAGTACAGATGCAGGGTGGAGGTGGGTGGTGGGTGACATGAGGTGAGTCTGGAGGAAGAAGGAACAGACCTCATAGAACTTTGTAGGCTGCGGTAAGGCCCTACTTTCCACGTGGTTGCCCAGGGAGATGGTGTGTTCCTGAGATAGTTTCTGGGGTATTGCAGCAGCTTCCCAAAGTGCTCGGGAAGATGAGCCTGAGTGTAGCCCCACAGACAGAGTCTAGGGCTCTGATAAGACACAGAGAACAGTCAGATGTCTTCCTGTATGGTCACACACAGGACAGGAAGTGGCAGTGAGAACTGGTGGGACAGAGGAAACCTGTGGTCATGATAAAAAGATGCGGTCTCAGATGAACTGGTAGAGACCGTGCCTGGGGGTGCTGTTTATATTCATGCATTTATTCAGTCATATTTACTGAGCCCCTAGAAACCTTGTTAGGCAGTGAAGAATCAACCATTACCATGATAGATGCTGTTTCCACCACCAAGGGAATTATATTCTACTTGACAGAATAGGTCTAGGCACCATATTTTAAGAGGGACAGTGAAAACTAGAGTCTGGGCCTTACAAAAATGATAACGAATCTAGACATCAGAGCCCATAGAGAGTTGAACATTAAAGGTCAACACGGTGATTGTCTTTCTGTTCTCCGCAGGAGAGGGTGCAGGAGTATTCTGTTGTATTTCAGGAGGTGGGAGTTGAAGCAGGGGATAAGAGTTCTGAAGAGGTCTGTTCTGGTAAAAAATAAGCAAGAAGACTGTTTTCACGGTAGAAGAGTTTTGGGATACAGTAAGGTTCCCTTTCACAGGAAATGCTTCAAGTTTGATCTAGTGAGCATCCAGTATAGATACTGCTTCCAGGGCCAGAAGATGAGCTGAGAATTTTCAGTTTCCTAAGGGACCAAATGTACGCATATAATGTAGAAGAAGTAAACCCAAGAGTGGGGAGGTGAAATGAGGTGGTGAAGAGAAATGGTTAGTTGGGCAACACGGAAGGCTCAGGCTTCCTGGTTGTACCCTGAATCACTGGTGGTAGGCACTTCATTATTCAACGTGCCATCTCAGAGCTCTGGTAGGTAAAAGGATGTCCTCTCAGGTTTGGGAACAGAAAAATTGTCTGGTGCGACACTGAGCTGCTCTATTAGCTCCTAGCCAAGTGGTCAATGGGAGGCAAATCTCTTGGATCTGGAATCTTTCAACTATAAAATTTTTTAGTTTTAAGTCTTGGATTCTATTAGGCAATGTTTAAGCAGTGGATTCTGATCCTGAATGAAAGTCTGGTGATAAGGTTCATCGAAGATTTTTGTTATCCCTGAGACTGCTCTTCACCTAAAGCCAAACCTTGAAAGAAATGTGTTGTGAAGTCACTCTGAGAAGGTAAATTCCTCCATCCTTCGTAATGGATAATCTGGCAGGGACGCTGTTAGCAGGACTTAGTGTTTGTGTGCTAATTTTAGACCCTTGGAAGGGCTGACGAGAGCAGCTATTATTATAGTTGTCTCCATTTTAGAGGTGAGAAACCTGATGCTCACAGAAGCAAGAGTTTTGTTCAATCATCTACAGAAAGGACTTGCATCCGTCTGAATAGAATGGGTTACATGGCAGTAACAGGCAACCCCCAAATCTGTGGGATATCAAATAATACAAGTTTAATACCCTCTCATGCGAAGTGTGGAACTGAGGGTCCACTAGGAGGCCTGCTCTGCATCATCATGGTCCTCACTCTGGGACGCAGACTGACAGGGCAGCTGTAATTGGTGCATTGGCCATCACCATGACAACAAGAAACGAGAATTCACCAATTCTTAAATCTGCCATTGAGAAGTGGCTCACCCGACTTGTGCTCATGTTTCATTGGTCAGACTTAGACCACAGCTAACTTTAAGTGGGTGGAAAATTCAGTCCAGCCTGGGAGAGGAGCTGGACTATTTGTAAACGGCCCTAGTGACTGCCAAAATGCTAGGGGTGGGATTCCAATTCATTTCCTCCATCCCAGCAAATCCATTTCCTTTTCTCTGAACTCATTGTCTCTTCACGCTAAGTGTGGAATCAAGACTGAGGTTGACATAAGCAGTCCTAGCTGGAAAACTAGCTGGAAAAACCCATTACTTGCTTGCTTCTCAGTTTTGTCTCTTGGTTTCTTTTTTTTCCCCTAGACCACAGCCTTTTGGATGTTAACATATGTCAGGTTCCTCCTTCCATGTGACAGTGTGGTCTGGCTGGGAGACATTGGACTAGGCTCCTCAAAATTTAACTGTTATAAACCTT
Source organism: Monodon monoceros (assembly GCF_005190385.1). Taxonomy (NCBI): domain Eukaryota; kingdom Metazoa; phylum Chordata; class Mammalia; order Artiodactyla; family Monodontidae; genus Monodon; species Monodon monoceros. The sequence goes on along the minus strand of NW_021703782.1, from coordinate 87,088,230 downwards.
GTTATGTTTTCTTAAGTGAATTGTTCAAAGATTTACCTGGAACACAAGTCCAAAGGAATGATAGCTATTCTCTCCATAGAGGAAACACATTTCATCTACCATTAAAACATGCTTCCAGCTCTACCACCAGCCTTCTCAATACATACATACATACGTATATACATACATACATAAAAATTCATAAATACATAAAATTATTGGTGGGGGGAGACAGTGGAGGAAGTAATCCCAGAAACATTGTTACTTATTGTTCCCAAATGTCATCTTTGATCCTGTGGACACTGTGTCTTCAAGAATCTCTAGCCTAGACTACTATGTGTTGAGTTTTTTCAAATAACTTGAACTACTGCAGACAAGAGGATCCTAGAGTCCCTCATTTCTCCAATAAATTAATCCTAACATTCATAGCGGCATCAGAAGTGAGAGAAACAGTATCAGCTAAAAGAGAGAAATGAGATATTTATTAAGAATTCACACAACAAAAATAATAAATAATCAGGTAAGCAGTAGTACGAAGGAATCTCAGCAAAACCAAAAAATGTAAATGGTGATAATTTTTGACTGAAGTTTCTCTTCTCTGAACCCAGTGTATATAACTGGAGAGTTTTGAACCAATATCCTTTTTACTCTTTTGTGCCCTGGATGTTAAAGACATCTAGATAAAATGAACATATAGACAGAATTGTCAAGTCGGTAGATGATGTGCGTACTTGCTACACCTTGACTTATGGCCCCTTATGCCACAGAGCCCAATAGGTTGATGGGAAGAAGGAGAAAACATAAACTGATCAGGATCAATGCTTGGTGGTCTTACATATATTAACTTATTTAATACTATGCAATCCCTGCAAGTTAAGTGTTACTATCCAGTGAGGAAGGGAAACAAGGATCAAAGAGATTTAAGAGCTTTCTTAGCAATACACAATTGGCAGAGCAAAAATTCAAACCCAGATCTGGCTGACTCTCAGATGCAAGCTTTTTTTTTTTTTTAAACATGAATTGCTTCCTCTTGCTGACCATAGGGCTCATACCTGAGAGGACTAGCTAATGATTTAACCAAATTGTAATTCCCTAGAGAAATGCCAACAAGGGCTAAAACTGGGCAACCCCATCATGCAAGGTGGTACAATCCACTGGCTGTGGTCGGAGCATAGGTAGTATATGGTAGCATTCTGGATGCAGCTGATCATTTGCCACGGAGGAGGGTGTTGGAACATATTTCTATTGTGAATGTATGCTGTACACAATTTGCACAGCTGTATATGGCACTGTTTCCTGGACGAAAGGTTTAGAAATGTGGACAGCACTTAGCTTTCCATAGATGGGTGTAGGCCAAGAGTTAGCATGGAATCCAGGACCCAGCCAGGCCTGCTGGGCTGAGAGCTGGACTCCATTACCAACAAGTAAGAAAGTGCTAGTTAGCAAAGAGAATCCAAATGTCTTCATACACACTAAGTAAACACATGTAATATAAGGACCCAACATTTCAAAGTCGATCAATCATTGCTAGAGATAGGCGGAATGTTTAATTACTTGGGATTACAACTCTGTAGATGGGACAATGGCCAAAATAAATGACCTGCTAAGCTTCTTGGATATGGTGACGTCTGAGCTTAGTCTTGAAGGACATATGTGAGTTAGCTCTGAAAGGTCGGGAAGGACACTTCAGTAAAAGTGAGTGGTATGTGCAAAAGCAGAGAAACAAAAAGAAGGTACTCCCCATTCCAAGACTATGTATTTCAGCGTGGTTAAAAGAAGTAGCACTGAGATATGACCCTGAAAAGGAGACAGGAACCACATCACGAAGGACCTTTTATGCTATGCTAAAGAATTCCAACCTTATCCAAGGGCAAGAAGAGTCCACGAAGTGTTTTAAATAGAGGAATACCATAAGCAGATCTGTAGTTTAGGTAGACACCGTGGCCATAGAAAACAGATTGTTGGAGGCAAAGGAGGGGGACAGAGATTGGGACGGAAAGATCAGTTGGAAACTTGCAGAAATCCAGCCCCCAAATGGAGCAAGGCAGGAGGTTATGGGTAAGGAACAAGGAAAAGGACAAAAGAATCTTTAAGTAATAGTCCCATAGAACTTGGTAATTTACAGGATGTGGGGTGGGGAGGGAGAATAGAAGTCAAGGATGAAGCCCTTATTTCTGGGAGCATGAGAGGGTGGTACATTCAAGCAAATGAGGAATAAAGGAGGAGGAGCAGGTTGGGGATTAGAAGAAGGGATGTGCTAAGTTTAGACTGGGATTCCTTGGGGACATCCAGTGAAGACATGCCATGGGACGTCATGCGTATGAGTCTGTTGCCCAGGAGAGAGGTGTGGGATTTGTATTCCCCGGATTGAGTTGGGACTCATCCAAGCACGAGCCATGGTTGAAGCCACAGGGGTAGTGAGATCATTCAGAAAGAGCAAGCAAATTGAGAAGATAGCCAAGGACATGACCCTGGGGAATATCAGTGTGTGCAGTATGGGCAGAGAAGGAGAATTCTGGCGAATTAGATATAGAGGAATGATCAGAGAAAGAGCAGAAAGGCCACGGAAGTGGAGTGTAATGTAATGCAAGGGAAGTGAGAGAGCCAAGGAAGGCATGTGCAACAGAATTAGATGCTACGGAGAAGGCAAGTCATATAAGGACTAAATAATTTTAAGTGAAGTTGATGACGATCGAAGCCAGACGATAGGGAGTTAAGTATGAGGTGCAGACAGGCAGTGTAGACTATTCTCCAACTTGAGTCTAAGGACATTTATTAAATACAAAATAAGTATGTAAGTTCCCACACGATAGTAACTATTCCTTTTTCAGCCAACAGTTGCCCCTTGCAAGTTCTCTGTCTGTTCCACCAGGACCCCAGATATTCCCAGCTCAGAGGCTTCAACTCCTGGGAGCTCTTTGAAGGAAGAGTCCATGTGAGGGGAAAGTGTAAGAAAGGTTGTCTCTAAAAGGTTGAATGTTTTCTGCCCCCCTCCCCCAAGATGGAAGAAAATGGAGCATGCTTCTATAATAGTAGCAATGAAATACGTTTGTTGTCATTAAAACCTGAGGTAGATTTACCTGTCATTCCTACAATCCTCATAGCTATGAGGGAAAGATATTATCACTCATGTTCCTGCTTCCTCATCTACCAAATTCAAGTGGGAAAATAGGTTTCCAAAATTATAATTTAATGTTAGTAACTATGTAAAATAAAAAGTTGACTTCTGCTTCTATCAAAAACAATCATATTTATGTTTAAGAAGTGAACAACTATTTGTAAGAAAGTTCTTTAATAAATAAAAAATTTAAAGCTACTTTTAAAGATTATTTAGTTATGAAGCTTCAACTATTTGATTTTGGAAAAAGATTATTATTCTTTTTCTCTGACCATGATTATCCTTGGCTAATCTAAAGAAATAGATTAAGAACCAGGAACAATTGCCCGTCCCCATCCCTATCCTTATACATCCGTCAGTGTTGTAGGGAATGTACCTTAGGGAGAGATTCTCTTCTTGGGCAAAGTGTCAACCTACCAGAGTCTTGGTTTCTTCATCTTTAAATGGAGAGAATTATCTTTACCTTATGAGATTGTTATGAGAATTAGAAAATTAACACAGCACCCGACACATAGGTGTTTCATAGATGGCAGCTCTACTAAATGCTCATGTTGAGATTAATTGCTCACAATAAAGTGAAAATCTTAGCTTTATAATGGAGTGATCAAATTTAGCATCACTAATCACAGAACAGCCTGACATTATGTGTTTCTGAAGGAATATGGAATACTCGGCATCACCATTGAAACATTCTTGCAAAATACCATATTTAGCTTGAATCGAATCAAGTTTCTAGTCTTCGCTTCTAGGTTAGAGGAAACACAGGTAATTGAGGAAGCAGTTAAATGACACCACAAAGAAACCATGAGACAAATTCAGAATGTGGATATTTTAATGACAACTGACATGGTATCTCCAAAAAGTGTCATGATACAAAGTTTGTGTGGGGACTTTTGTAGAGTAGAAGAGACAAAAGTGACCTAACAATCAAACAAAATGTAGGAGCCCTCATGGATCCTAATTTTTAAAAAATCCATAAAATATAATTTGGGATCAGTTTGGAAAATTTTTAATATAGACTAGTCATTAAATGAAGATTATTTTCTGGATGAAATGGTGGTATTGAGGTTATGTAGACTAATGCTTTTACTTTTAGGGGATGCAGGTTGGAATATTTAGGGGTAAAGAGTCATAGTGTTTATGAATTATTTTCAGCAAAAAATAAACACATATATATATAGATAGAGGTATAAAATAAATACAGCAAGATGTTAATTATTGAGTCTAGATGGTGCGTATATTAGTGCCCATACAATTCTTTCAACTTTTCTGTGTGCTCAAAAATTTGATAATAAATATTCAGAAGAGAAATGGAAAAGAAATTACTTAGTAAGATGACGACAGCCAAACTGACTTAATCAAAAGCAGCAAATTTAGCAACAGAATCTCAGCACACTATCCATAGCATGGAAGAAAAGTTTTTGTATATTTTTATATGAACATGGAATGCTAAAAATAAAATATAGATAAAATGTAAACAGTTTATTATATACTCTAAGCAATTTCATAAATTATTTAAATAAAAATACATTCAGGAAGCTAAGGGTTTATCTGGCACTAACTTGAACTTCTTGAATTTGCTAATACTGAGAACTAACCAGGTGATAATAACTATTGCTCCCTCTTTTGGAGAAGAATGTAGATCTGTCTCACTTTTATTTTTTTCTCTTTTGGGTTCTGACCATTGTAGCGAGGGTGGGCAGAAATTTTTCATCCATCCCTCCATCCATTTATCCATCATTCATTTATTCTAGTCACTGAGTTCTAGGGATACGGAGATGGAGAAGCCCACTGCATAGTGTGAAAAACAAGCATTTGCATGAATAATCACAATGCAGCATTATAGGGGGATTAGGAAAGGCTATAAAAAGTGCTTTAGGATATTAAAGAAGGGAATATCCAACTCTGGCAAGGAAAGTTTGAGAAAGTTGAATTTGAGTTAGTTAATAGGAGAAAGCAAGGGACAAATCAAATGCACTTCTTTTTTAGAACTCCATTTGAATTTATCTACAGACTTTTAATTTATACCTATTAAAAAGTTTTGGTTCTTGTACCATTTCACAGAAAACATAAGACTTAGTGAGAATTTCTAGAGGTCCTTCTCTATATAGCTCTCTTCTTTCTAGTACCTTGCCTGGCAAATTCTAGCTGCCATAGCAGCCCTGAATTCTGATCTACGTTTCCTGTTGCCCAGGGAGACTGATGCTTTCTGTTTGGCTCCACTTCTGTGAGCAGAAGTTTAAAAAATACTCCCATGCAGAAACCTAGGATGAATGTGGAGCTCACCTTATGTGTTTCCCTGCTCTCAGAATTAGAGTTCTGTATTCTGCTGTGCAATGCCTGAAAACAGCTGCTTCATGTATTTGTCCCACTTTAGAGTTGCTTACAGTGGGACAGTGAGAATGATAGCCATTAATTCATCATGGTTGAACTCCATGACTATTTAAAAGGTCACAGGAGAGTACTGTCAAGCCCATGTTATAAGGTACAGAGAAGATATGTATATATCTAAAATATATATACATACATATTATATGCATGTCACTGTATCACTGCATATCAATAAATATCTATATAGAGTGGTATATACAAAAAATATATGTATATACCATGTGTTATTTTACATTTCCCTCAATGCATTCTTTCAGAAAGATGTTTTAAAAGGGTCCTATTTATTCTTCACTCAATTTAAACCAGTTTGTAGACATAAAAGACCAACTTACCAATTTGGGAGAATTTGTCAGTGAGGCCTCCAGGACTATGGTAACATCTAAACCCCCAGTGGCATTGTAGTTAAGCCTTCCTCACCCTCTGCCCTCATTTCCTGTTATTTCATATCCCATCCCAACCCCTGTACCATTTAAGGCCCCTAGAAATCTACTTGTGATTTCCTAAATATATCATACTCTTTCACACCTCCATGCCTTGCATATGCCATTGTCTCTGCTTGGTATGTCCTTCATTTCTCCTTTTTTTTTTTTTTTTTTTAAAGATAACTGTTTCACCTTTTCTTCAAAGGCTGTTTATTTTCCGCCAGAAAAACTAATTATCCTTCCTTATTGCTGCCATAGCTTTAAATTCTTTCCTCTAATATGTCATTTATCTCAGTGTCTTGAAATTATATCTTTATGTATCCATCTCCCTACATCCCATCCCCATTAGACCATAAAATAGAGTCGGATCATGTCTTATTAATTGGTGTACATTCCCATCACATTCGCAGTACCTGGAACATAGTAGATTCTCCATGAATGTTTGCTAATTAGATGAATTAGTAAATATACATATGGTGAAATGAAAATAGATGTTGCTACTTTCTAATGATAATACTCCTAACCCCTGGACAGTAGGATCTAAAGACCAAGTCACGTGCTTCCCAAGCTGTCCAACATTCACTCTTTTGTCTCCGGGTGCAGATCTGAATTGTATCATTTCTCAAAGACCATTAAGAAGCCTTCAGAGAAAGCACGAAAAATTACCGCCAGTGCCGGTTTGCAATAATGTCCTTTTGTTCTCAGATAGTCTCCAGTTGACAGTTATCAAGGTTGTTCTAATTTGTGTCAAACGGGCCATCTACAGGGAACATTTTGGAATAGGGAAGGTTCAAGAGACAGAAAAAAAAGTAATGAATATAAAGTGTAAATGCCATAGTAAAGTAATAGAGACATATAATAACATCAAGGGAAATTTGACCTTCTGGCCAGAAACTCGATTGTGAACCAATTGGAGAACTTTAGAAAATTGGATCAGCCTCAATAGTCACAGAGTAAACATGGGAAGTGCAATCCAGTCTTATTAAACATAATGCACACTTAATGCATAATTTTATTGCAACCAATTTCATGCTGCTGCTTTAAGTGAAGCTGGGTTTACTTCCATTGCACCAGTCCACTACCATTAGTGCCCCTTAAGAGAATAGCAAGGCCAGTAAACTGTTACTGAGCTGATCTCTTCCTCAGCCCATACTTTCTGCTCCATAAATTCACCCTGCTCCCACTGCTTGTACTGAGATCTTGTCTCCATTCAGAACATGGCTTTTGAAACACTACACTATTTTGGCAAGTTGTTTGCATATGGGAATGTTAGAGCATTTCCATTTTATGCCAGCATGGAAAGCAGTGAACCTTTGTCATGGTAGAATGTTTGTTGAATCCTAGACCCAAGACCTAGGGTTCCTATTATCTGTACATTCAGTCTGGGACAGAGGTAGCCTCTGCTCTGTGATAAGAAGGGAAATGTGATTATGAACCAAATTAAAAAAAAGAGAGAGAGAATAAAACCCACAATATGCCTCTTCTTCACATCTTGAGGCAAATTTTTTCCTGTCAATGTTAATTTTGGAAGATATGTCCTCAAATTGTTATGTTTGTCTTGCTCTGGGGTCTGGTCTTCATATGTCTAAGTATAATGGGATAAGGTGAGATGCTAAGGAGAGATTATAAAATCCAAAGCCTGATTACTGATTTTGGGGTCCCAGTTCTGCTGTTACCTGTGTGTGCACTCAGGAGATCATGACACCTCTCTCAGCCTCTTTCTTCATCTCTAAGGTGAAGTCCATAGTCATCTTGCGAGCAGTAGTTGAGGGCAGCCTGCAAAAGTACTTTGTAAGCTTAAAAGTGGTTTGCACATGTTATTGGAATGAAAGAAAAAATATCAAATGTGTTAAGTTATGAGCAAACAAAATCCTGGAAAAGCCACGCATCTTCCTGTAACCTAATAGACATTAGATTTCTAAAGATACCTAAAAGTGTATTGGATGCCTTTTAATTCTTCCACAGAATTCTGAATTCACCTCTCCAAAAACACAATCTACATCAAATTTTTGTGTGGAAACAAAATTTCTGAAAATATTTTCCATCTGCTATGAGGTGAGAAAGCAGACAGTACCAAAGTCTACGAACATAGGCAACAGCAGCAGAAGAGCTTCAGAGATTTCCGGGGCTCTTTAAATCTTGTACGAAGCTTTGCTTTCCCCTTGAACAGCTCACTCACCGCAGGACTCCCTTGAACGCGCCTCTCTGCAGGAGCCGTGGAGAGCTCTGGCACTGGGGTTTGTAGAGGCCTCGTAAGAAGTACTCTCAAGGAGGCCACGGGAGATCCAGAAAGAACAAGAGTCATCTGCATTCTGAATTCTGGATTCATCTGTATTTCAAAGAACATCTACAGAGGAAGGCAACTGCTTCCGGATAGTTAAACATTAAGGCCAGTCAGAGTTTTCTACAATCTCCAAAATCTACCTAGTGTTGTAAAGGGAACAGTGTTCGGTTGTGCATCACGCTATGGCTGTTCAAAAACAATAAGTGAAGCCGCTCCAACGTAGCAGAGGATTGGGGCTGTGCCACTGGGGGAACCGAGGCTGGTTTGGGGAAGGGCAGAGGCAGCATAGGCTACAAATTCCCTTTGCTTCTGAGATCACCAACATTCTTACATTGTTTTGTTTGTTTTTTTTAATTCTTTATATGTGTACTCTGTCCATTTCCAGATGGAATTGGAGGTTCATTGATTTGTTCACCAATAAACGTCAGCAGAACCCAGGATACTGTTAGCTGGTCCTGTGCTAGGCCCCCAGGATACAGAGAGGATTCTTCACTGAAGGATTTATAATCTATCAAAGAAACAATCCAGACCTGAAAGTAGCATAATAGAAGATAGGGTGCCATTAAGACCCCAGAGAGAGAGATGAAATTCAAGGTTAGAGGAGCTCAGAGGAGAGATTGGTCATCCCAGCTGAAAAGATATTTATTTTGTACTATATCAAAACCAGTTATTAGTACTCTATTATTAATATTATTATTATATAATCTTTTAAAAATCCTTTCCAGATTTAAAGCATAATGTTTTAAAAATCTGGGCAGCACACATCACCTGCTGTAGGGCACATCAAGTTATCTACCAAATGTATGGCACCCATAGCATGATGTACCAAAGCTCAATGTTCAGTATGTTAGGAATGAAGTTGTAATTGGTGGGTACAGTTTAAGATGACCCCTGACATTAAGTGATGGGTCGAAAGGGCCATGTGAATCTGGCATTTCAATAAATCTATTCTTCATTGAAGAGGTGGCCAGCTTACCTTCGGGTCATTTTTTCTGCATTCTTGGACATCATTGTCCTTCTTTACTTCCATGTGGTAACTCGACGTTTAACATTTGCTACCTTACTTCTCTCTCTCCTCCTCCGTTCCCTCCTCTTTATTCTCTTTCTTCTTCTCCTCTTCTTCCTTTTTCTCCCCCTCCTCCTTCTTTACATCTTTAAATTGAGATATAATTCAAATATCACCATTCACCATTTGAAGTGTACAACTCACTGGTTTTTAGTATATTCTTAAAGTTGTACAACCATCACCACTGTCTAAATCCTTCACCCTCTGAAAAGAAACCCCATAACTCTCAGCCATGACTTCCCTGCCTCCCACAAACTCCTCTTTGTGCTTCCCTAACCCCAGTCCTAAGCAACCACTAGAAACCTTTGTCTCTATGGGTTTGCCTTCTCCAGATATTTCATGTAAATGGAATCGTACAATATGTGGTCTTTTATGCTGCCTCCTTTCATTTAGCATAATGTTTTCAGTGTTCATCCATGTCGTAACACGTATCCTTTGTATGGTTGAGTAATATTCCTTTGTATGAATATACCACATTTTGGTTATCCATTCATCAATTGATTGACATTTGGGTCGTTTCCACTTCAGGTTATTATGAATAATGCTACTATAAATATTTGTAGACAGGTTTTCCTGTGGACATAACGTTTTCATTTCTCTTTGTTATATACATAAGAGTGGAGTTACTAGGTCGTACGGCAAGTCTGTGTTTAACATTTTGAGGAACTGTCAGATTGTTTCCCAAAACAGCTACACCATTTTCCATTCCCACCAGCCATATGTGTAAGTTATAATTTCTGTTCGTCCTGGTCAACATGTGCTCTTGTTCGTCATTTAGATTATAGCCACCCTAGTGGGTATGACGTGGTATCTCATTGTGGGTTTTGTTTGCATTTCCCTAATGGCTAATGATACTGAGTAATCTTTCATGAGCTTATCGGCCATTTGTATATCTTATCTGGAGAAAAGTTCTTTGCCCTCTTTTGATTATTGAGTGATAAGAATTCTCAATATATTCCAGATAAAAGTTTCTTATCAAATATATCATTTGTAAATATTTTCTTCCATTCTTTGTGTTGTCTTTTCACTTCCTTGATGTCCTTGGAAGCACTAATGTTTTTACTTTCAATGAAGTCCAGTTTTTCTATTTTTTGCTTTAGTCACTGTGCTTTTGGTGGTATACCTAAAAAAAAGGCTTTGCTTAACCCAAGGACACCAAGATTTACTTTAATGTTCTCTCCTAAGAGTTTTATAGTTTTAAGCTTCTACATTTAGGTCTCTGATCCATTTTGAGTTGATTTTTGTATATGGTCTGGGGTAGAGGCCAACTTCATTTTCTGCCTGTGGATATCCAAATGTCCCAACATCATTTGTTGAAAAGACTACTGTCTCCCCATTGAATGGTCTTTGAACCTTTGTCAAAAATTCACTTCACTTCTTGATCAGTACAAGACATCCACAGTGGAGACTTGAGAGAAAACTACCACATTATTCTAGACAAGGGAATAAAAGAAGTCTAGGCATCTAGATAACCCTGATAATTGTGTGTTGCTGTAAGATTGGAGGAAAAATGATTAATCCAGGAGTAATAAGCAAAAGAAAATATGGCAATATTACATGAGTCCAATTGTTTTTCCTATCCTTCTCTACTAATACTAAGTGTGTGCTACAGGCTAGAGATTGGCAAAGATCTTAGAGATCTGATAGCAATATACAGAGTTAATGTTTCTCATTAGAAAGAATGCTTGGAGTTTTTTTGGGGGGTGTATGTGCAAATCTGGGAGCAGTACACATTTCAGAGGCATTGAGTAAGGACACAGGAAGGAAGGAAACCTCTCTCTCTCCGTCAGCATCCATGGGTGGACAATATGGGCATTCATAGACTCAGATGGCCTAGCATCCGTATGTAATTCACAGGCATAATGCTTTTTGTTTTGTTTTTTTACATATTTATATATGTTTATTTGACATGTTTATTAGGCATGATGATTACAACAAACATATCCTTCGTTTTTTGGGTTTTTTTTCAGCCATAGTTTATTCTTGAAAAGATGATTAAGGAAGGTAAGATTATAATTTCTTATTTTAACAAAAAGAAATATCTTTGCCAAAAATAAAACTGCTACATTAACATTTTTAGATAATTCTACATTATAAAAGGAATGAGAAGTATTTCATATTCTTTGTGTGATTTTACTTTTCTGGTCACACACTACTGGTGAGGGACTGTAATATGAAAAATTAGTTCTCCCTCAATAGAGTAGAGCAATGGTAAAGAATATTGCTCAAGAGTGCTCATCCCCAAAACATGACTTTGATACCTACTTTTACATTTACGTTTGATTTAGGGTTATGGTTAATGATCGGGCACCTTTACGTGCTAAAAGAAATATATTTTGCATCTTATGTAAACGACCTAGTTCTTAAACATAATTAATTTAAGTAGTACTTTGAAAAACATGCAATACAATGCAAAAAACCTTTTTAAAAATTAGTTTTGTTGAAAGAAATGTGTAGTTTTTTAATATAGGAGGAAACCTAAAAATACTCCTTTGGTCAAAGAAAATATGAGTCTTGGAAGTTCTCATTTGGTACCTTTTATAAGTACTTTAATTCTTTTCATTTCATTGATATATTTATCTCTGTTTAATTTTTTGTCATTGTTTTTTACTTTTTACTGTGAAAAAAATTTTTTTGATTTTAATTTAATTTTATTTATTTATTTTTATACAGCAGGTTCTTATTATCTATTTTATACACATCAGTGTATACATGTCAATCCCAATCTCCCTATTCATCATACCACCACACCCACCCCCCACACCCCGCTTTCCCCCCTTGGTGTCCATACGTTTGTTCTCTACATCTGGGTCTCTATTTCTGCCTTGCAAACCAGTTCATCTGTACAATTTTTCGAGATTCCACATATATGCGTTAAAATACGATACTTGTTTTTCTCTTTCTGACTTACTTCGCTCTGTATGACAGTCTCTAGGTCCATCCACGTCTCTACAAATGACCCAGTTTCATTCTCTTTTATGGCTGAGTAACATTCCATTGTATATATGTACCACATCTTCTTTATCCATTCATCTGTCGATGGGCATTTAGGTTGCTTCCATGATCTGGCTATTGTAAACAGTTCTGCAATGAACATTGCATTGAACATTGCATTGAACAATGAACATTGAGGTGCATGTGTCTTTTTGAATTACGGTTTTCTCTGGGTATATGCCCAGTAGTGGGATTGCTGGGTCATATGCTAATTCTATTTTAGTTTTTTAAGGAACCTCCATACTGTTCTCCATAGTGGCTGAATCAATTTACATTCCCACCAACAGTGCAGGAGGGTTCCCTTTTCTCCACACCCTCTTCAACATTTGTTGCTTGTAGATTTTCTGATGATGCCTATTCTAACCGGTGTGAGCTGGCACCTCATTGTAGTTTTGATTTGCATTTCTCTAATAATTAGTAATGTTGAGCATCTTTTCATGTGCCTCTTGGCTATCTGGATGTCTTCTGTGGAGAAATGTCTATTTAGGTCTTCTGTCCATTTTTGGATTGGATTGTTTGTTTTTTTGATATTGAGCTGGATGAGCTGTTTATATATTTTGGAGATTAATCCTTTGTCCATTGATTCATTTGCAAATATTTTCTCCCATTCTGAGAGTTGTCTTTTCGTCTTGTGTATAGTTTCCTTTGTTTTGCAAAAGCTTTTACATTTCATTAGGTCCCATTTGTTTATTTTTGTTTTTATTTTCATTACTCTAGGAGGTGGGTCAAAAAAAATCTTGCTGTGATTTATGTCAAAGAGTGTTCTTCCTATGTTTTCCTCTAAGAGTTTTATAGTGTCTGGCCTTACATTTAGGTCTTTAATCCATTTTGAGTTTATTTTTGTGTATGGTGTTAGGGAGTGTTCTAATTTCATTCTTTTACATGTAGCTGTCCAGTTTTCCCAGCACCACTTATTGAAGAGACTGCCTTTTCTCCATCATATGTTCTTGTCTCCTTTGTTGTAGATTAATTGACCATAGGTGTGTGTGTTTATTTCTGACTTTCTATCCTGTTCCATTGATCTATATTTCTGTTTTTGTGCCAGTACCATACTGTATTGATTACTTTAGCTTTGTAGTATAGTTTGAAGTGAGGGAGTCTGATTCCTCCAGCTCCATTTTCTCCCCTCAGATTTGCTTTTGGTATTCCAGGTCTTTTGTGTCTCCATACAAATTTTAAGATATTTTGTTATACTTCTGTAAAACAAATTGCCATTGGTAGTTTGATAGGGATTGCACTGTAGCTTGCTTCGGGTAGTATAGTCATTTTCACAATATTGATTCTTGCAATTCAAGAACATGGTATATCTCTCCATCTGTTTGTATCATCTTTAATTTCTTTCATCAGTGTCTTATAGTTTTCTGAGTACAGGTCTTTTACAGGTAGGTTTATTCCTAGGTATTTTATTCTTTTTGTTGCAATGGTGAATGGGATTGTTTCCTTAACTTCTCTTTTGGATCTTTCATTGTTAGTGTATAGGAATGCAAGAGATTTCTGTGCATTAATTCTTTATCCTGAAACTACCAAATTCATTGATTAGCTTTAGTAGCTTTCTGGTGGCATCTTTAGGATTCTGTATGTATATCATGTAATCTGAAAACAGTGACAGCTTTACTTCTTCTTTTCCAATTTGTATTCCTTTTATTTCTTTTTCACCTCTGATTGCCATGGCTAGAACTTCCAAAACTATGTTGAATGATAGTGGCAAGAGTGGACATCCTTGTCTTGTTCCTGATCTTAGAGGAAATGCTTTCAGTTTTTCAACATTGAGAATGATGTTTGCTGTGGCTTTGTCGTATATTGCCTTTATTATATTGAGGTCGGTTCCCTCTATGCCTGCTTTCTGGAGAGTTTTTTTTTTTTAATTATAAATGGGTGTTGAATTTTGTCAAAAGCTTTTTCTGCATCTACTGAGATGATCATATGGTTTTTATCCTTCAATTTGTTAATATGGTATATCGCATTGATTGATTTGCATATAGTGAAGAATCCTTGCATCCCTGGGATAAATCCCACTTGATCATGTTGTATGGTTCTTTTCATATGTTGTTAGATTCTCTTTGCTAGTATTTTGTGGAGGATTTTTGCATCTATATTCATCAGTGATATTGGTCTGTAGTTTTCTTTTTTTGTAGTATCTTTGTCTGATTTTGGTATCAGGGTGATGATGGCCTCATAGAATGAGTTTGGGAGTGTTCCTTCTTCTGCAGTTCTTTGGAAGAGTTTGAGAAGGATGGGTGTTAGCTTTTCTCTAAATGTTTGATAGAATTCACCCGTGAAGCCATCTGGTCCTGGAATTTTGTTTGTTGGATGATTTTTAATCACAGACTCAATTTCAGTGCTTGTGATTGGTCTGTTTATATTTTCTATTTCTTCCTGGTTCAGCCTCAGAAGGTTGTGCCTTTCTAAGAATTTGTCCATTTCTACCAGGTTGTCCATTTTATTGGCATAGAGTTGCTTGTAGTGGTCTCTTACGATGCTTTGTATTTCTGCAGTGTCAGTTGTTACTTCTCCTTTTTCATTTCTAATTTTATTGATTTGAGTCCTCTCCCTCTTTTTCTTGATGAGTCTGGCTAAAGGTTTATCAATTTTGTTTATCTTCTCAAAGAACCAGCTTTTGGTTTTATTGATCTTTGCTATTGCTTTCTTTGTTTCTCTTTCATTTATTTCTACTCTGATCTTTATGATTTCTTTCCTTCTATTAACTTTGGGTTTTGTTTGTTTTTCTTTCTCTAGTTCCTTTAGGTGTAAGGTTAGCTTGTTTATTTGAGACTTTTCTTGTTTCTTGAGGTAGGATTGTATTGCCATAAAATTCCCTCTTAGAACTGCTTTTGCAGCATCCCATATGTTTTGGATCATTGTGTTTTTGTTATCATTTGCCTCTAGGTATTTTTTTATTTCCTCTTTGATTTCTTCAGTGATCTCTTGGTTATTTAGTAACGTATTGTTTAGCCTCCACGTGTTTGTGTTTTTTATGTTTTTTCCCCTGTAATTGATTTCTAATGCCATAGGGTTGTGCTTGGAAAAGATGTTTGGTGATTTCAGTTTTCGTAAATTTACCGAGGCTTGATTTGTGACCCAAGATGTGATCTATCCTGTAGAATGTTCCGCGTGCACTTGAGAAGAAAGTTTAATATGCTGTTTTTGGATGGAATGTCCTATAAATATCAATTAAGTCTATCTGGTCTATTGTGTCATTTAAAGCTAGTGTTTCCTTATTAATTTTCTGTCCAGATGATTTGTCCCTTTATATAAGTGAGGTGTTAAATTCCCCTACTATTATTGTGTTACCGTCGATTTTCTCTTTTATAGCTGTTAGCATTTGCCTTATATATTGAGGTGCTCCTATGTTGGGTTCATATATGTTTATAATTGTTATATCTTCTTCTTGGATTGATCCTTTGATCATTATGTAGTGTCCTTCCTTGTTTGTCTCTTATAACATTCTTTATTTTAAAGTCTATTTTATCTGATATGAGTATTGCTACTACAGCTTTCTTTTGGTTTCCGTTTGCATGGAATATCTTTTTCCATCCCCTCACTTTCAGTCTGTATATATCCCTAGGTCTGAAGTGGGTTTCTTGTAGACAGCATATAGATGGGTCTTGTTTTTGTATCCATTCAGCGAGCTTGTGTCTTTTGGTTGGAGCATTTAATCCATCCATAGTTAAGGTAATTTTCAATATGTATGTTCCTATTACCATTTTCTTAATTGTTTTGGGTTTGTTTTTGTAGGTCCTTTTCTTCTCTTCTGTTTCCCACTTAGGGAAGTGCCTTTAGCATTTGTTGTAGAGCTGGTTTTGTGCTGCTGAATTCTCTTTGCTTTTGCTTGTCTGTAAAGCTTTTGATTTCTCAGTTGAATCTGAATGAGATCCTTGCCGGGTAGAGTAATCTTGGTTGTAGGTCCTTCGTTTTCATCACTTTAAACATATCATGCCACTGCCTTTGGCTTGTAGAGTGTCTGCTGAGTCATCAGCTTTTAACCTTATGGGAGTTCCCTTGTATGTTATTTGTCATTTTTCCCTTGTTGCTTTTAATAAGTTTTCTTTGTCTTTAATTTCTGTTAGTTTGATTACTATGTGTCTTGGTGTGTTTCTCCTTGGGTTTATCCTGCCTTGCACTCTCTGCACTTCCTGGACTTGGGTGGCTATTTCCTTTCCCATGTTAGGGAAGTTTTCAATGATAATCTCTTTAAATATTTTTTCGGGTCCTTTCTGTCTCTCTTCTCCTTCTGGGACCCCTATAATGTAAATGTTGGTGCGTTTAATGTTGTCCCAGAGGTCTCTTTGCCTGTCTTCGTTTCTTTTCATTCTTTTTTCTTTATTTTGTTCCATGGCAGTGATTTCCACCATTCTGTCTTCCGTTCTTCTGCTTCAGTTATTCTGCTATTGATTCCTTCTAGTGTATTTTTCATATCAGTTATTGTATTGTTCATCTCTGTTTGTTTGTTCTTTAATTCTTCTAGGTCTTTGCTAAACATTTCTTACATCTTCTTGATCTTTGCCTCCATTCTTTTTCTGAGGTCCTGGATCATCTTCACTATCATTATTCTGAATTCTTTTTCTGGGAGGTTCCCTATCTCCACTTCATTTAGGCTTTTTTGTGGAGTTTTATCTGGTTCCTTCATCTGGTTCATAGTCCTCTGCCTTTTCATTTTGTCTGTCTATGAAGGTGGTTGTCATTCCACAGGCTGCAGGACTGTAGTTCTTCTTGCTTCTGCTGTCTGCCCTAACATACCCTTTTAAAATTAATTATCTATCTTTCTATATTCTTGTCCAAAGATTAACTATCAAGGGGGTATGGGCAAGACTCCACTTGTTCTGCCTAACAGACATTCCTGGGACTGCTGGAAGCAGCCTTCTGGAGTGCAAAGTTTGTGTGTGTGTGGCTGACGATAGCTTAAGACATGCACATGTTGCTGTTGAACTTTGGAAAAGCTGATTTCAAATGAAGACTAGCCATAATTCCACAACCTGCCTCTCTGAGTGCGGAAGGTGGGAAGAGAAAGTGAAGCAAATCTTAAACAGGCAGTTCTGACTGTAAATCTATGGGGCAGCCCAAGTGGGAGAGATTCTAAGAGCAAAGACGGCTGTAACAAAGGAAGAAAGGAAAAACAGCATGTAACAGAAGACAGTAGGAGAAGGCATGGTAGAGAAAAGTTAGGATGTATCAAAACTCTTGGAATGTATGAGGGCACTAGAAAAGGTGAATCAAACATGGTTAGAGGGAATCAAAACCCAGCCATGGTTTCCATTATGTTTCATATCATGTATTTTCTTTTACATCTTTAACTCCCACTTATGCATCATTCATCAACCATATGGTTCTGGCCCCTCCACCTTCTCTAAAATTTTTCTATCCAATATTACCAGGGACCACTTAAATTCTAAACCTTATAGGCATCTTTTAGTGTTCACCATCTTCTGCTCATCTTCTCTAAAGTATTGCAGAGCTCAAACAGTTCTTCCTTTTTGATATTCTCTCCTCTCTTGACCCTTCGCTCTCCTCCTCCTTTCCTAATTTCTAGTTTATTTCCATCTACCAATCTTTTTTTTATTGGAGTATAATTGTTTTATGATGTGTTAGTTTCTGCTGTACAGTGAAGTGAATCAGCTATATGTATACATATATCCCCTCCCTCTTGGACCTGTCTCCACACCCATTCCACCCATCTAGGTCATCACAGAGCACTGAGCTGAGCTCCCTGTGGTATACAGTAGGTTCCCACTAACTATCTATTTTACACATGGTACTGTATTTATGTTAAACTTAATCTCCCAATTCATCCCACCCTCCCCTTCCCTGCCGTGTCCACATGTTTGTTCTCTACATCTGCCTTTCTATTCCTGCCCTGCACATAGGTTCATCTGTACCATTTTTCTAGATTCCACATATATGTGTTAATATATGATACTTCTTTTTCTCTTTCTCACTTACTTCACTCTGTATGACATACTCTTGGTCCATCCATATCTCTACAAATGACCCAGTTTCATTTCTTTTTATGGCTGGGTAATATTCTATTATATATATGTACCACATCTCCTTTATCCATTCACCTGTCAATGGACATTTAGGTTGTTTCCATGTCCTGGCTATTGTAAATGGTGCTGCCAGGAGCACTGGGTAAATGTGTCTTTTTGAATTATGGTTTTCTCTGGGTATATGCCCAGGAGTGGGATTGCTGAATCATACAATAGTTCTATTTTTAGTTTTTTAAGGAACCTCCATACTGTTCTCCACAGTGGCTGTATCAATTTACGTTCCCACCAACAGTGCAAGAGGGTTCCCTTTTCTCCACACCCTCTCCAGCATTTATTGTTTGTAGATTTTTTGATGATGGCCATTCTGACTGGTGTGAGGTGATACCTCATTGTAGTTTTGATTTGCATTTCTCTAATAATTAATGCTGTTGAGCATCTTTTCATGTGCCTCTTGGCCATCTGTTTGTCTTCTTGGCTGAAATGTCTATTTAGTTCTTCTGCCCATTTTAGAATAATTAATTTTTGACTACGTTGGGTCTTCGTTGCTCTGCGTGCGCTTTCTCTAATTGTGGCAAGCAGGGGATACTCTTCGTTGCGGAGCGTGGGCTTCTCACTGTGGTGGCTTCTCTTGTTGTGGAGCACAGGCTCTAGGTGCACGGGCTTCAGTAGTTGTGGCACGTGGGCTCAGTAGTTGTGGCTTGCAGGCTCTAGAGCGCAGGCTCAGTAGTTGTGGTGCATGGGCTTAGTTGCTCCGCGGCATGTGTGATCTTCCTGGACCAGGGATTGAACCCGGGGTGCCTGCATTGGCAGGCAGATTCTTAACCATTGTGCCACCAGGGAAGTCCTCACCCATTTTTTGATTGGGTTGTTTGTTTTTTTGATATTGATCTGCATGAGCTGTTTGTATATTTTAGAGATTAATCCTTTGTCTGTTACTTTGTTTGCAAATGTTTTCTCCCATTCTCTGGGTTGTCTTTTCGTCTTGTTTATGGTTTCCTTTGCTGTGCAAAAGCTTTTAGGTTTTTTTATTTTTTGGCAGTACGCGGGCCTCTCACTGTTGTGGCCTCTCCCGTTGCGGAGCGCAGGCTCCTGATGCGCAGGCTCAGCGGCCATGGCTCACGGGTCCAGCCGCTCCGCGGCATGTAGGATCTTCCCGGACCGGGGCACGAACCCGTGTCCCCTGCATTGGCAGGCGGACTCTCAACCACTGTGCCACCAGGGAAGCCCAGCTTTTAAGTTTAATTAGGTCCCATTTGCTTATTTTTGTTTTTATTTTCATTACTCTAGGAGGTGGGTCAAAAAAGATCTTGCTGTAATTTATGTCAGTGAGTGTTTTTCCTCTAAGAGTTTTAAAGTGTCCGGTCTTACATTTAGATCTTTAATCCATTTTTGAGTTTATTTTTGTGTATGGTGTTAGGTAGTGTTCTAATTTCATTCTTTTACATGTAGTTGTCCAGTTTCCCCAGCACCATTTATTGAAGAGACTATCTTGTCTCCATTGTATATTCTTGCCTCCTTTGTCATAGATTAGGTGGCCATAGGTATGTGGGTTTATCTCTGGGCTTTCTATCCTCTTCCATTGATCTATATTTCTGTTTTTGTGCCAGTACCATACTGTCTTGATCACTCTAGCTTTGTAGTATAGTCTGAAGTTGGGGAGTCTGATTCCTCCAGCTCTGTTTTTCTTTCTCAAGATTGTTTTGGCTATTCAGGGTCTTTTGTGTTTCCATACAAATTGTGTAATTTTTTTGTTCTAATTCTGTGAAAAATGCAATTGGTAATTTGATAGGATTGCATTGAACCTGTAGATTGCTTTGGGTAGTATAATTATTTTCACAGTATTGATTCTTCCAATCCAGGAGCATAGTATATCTCTCCATCTGTTTGTGTCATCAGCATGCCCTGCAGTTCACTCACACTCTAAGAGCTTTGTATAATTTGTCCAATAATGAACTAATTCTTTTTCTCAAAAATTATCATCATCCTCCAGCATAGACAGCTGCTATAAATGCCAAACTAGTCTCTCACACTCAGCTTCTCCCTTCTGCATTCACTAGGTACATTCTCCGTGACATCTTTCTCCATCACTCTCTAATACCTTTAATGACTCCCCATCATTCACAAGTTCAAGCCTGACTATAAGGCTTCATTTCTGTTTCTGGGTCTTTAGACCAAGTTTCTTGGTTCCCAGGGTTCCAGGCCCCATCGTGGATGATGGCTTTGGGATTTTCTTTATGATCTCCCTACTCTGGTCCTGGTTGCTTGACCCTACTTCTCGGATTATGAATAAAACCATTGCCCCTTCACTCCATCTTTGCATATGAAATATTCTCCAATGTTCTCAAGTCATACTACTGTCATTTGACACAGGTGATTTTGTCAATATCCGATTTATCTTTACACACACATAAACACACATATTGCACCATTCAGTTGACCTGAGCACCCATTATTTACTCAAATGCATGCCTTTGTTCATGTTAAACATGCATGCGTGTGCTCGTGCATGCACATATACAGCGACATGGATCATGATGAGTTAGCTCTAACAGGTGTGTAAAAAAGCCTTTGAAGTTATGGTGAACAAGAAGCTGAATATGAATCGATAGTGAGATGAATTTGTCAAAAAAAATGTGCATGCTATCTTGGTTTGAATGGAGGGAGGTAAATCATACATTCATCTAACAGTATTATTGATTTTCTATGCTGGATGTTCCAGATGTGATACAGTTCCTGCCTTTTTGAAGTTTAATGTCTATAGGGAAAATATACATTAAACAATTGTATCTGTAGAAATGAGTATAAAATTATAAATTGTGATAAATTCTGTAAGGGAGAAGAACAGAGTGCAGGTATAATGGAGAGCTAATTTAGATTAGGAGGTGAGAGTAGCCTCTCTGGGGAAGTGAATGAGAATTGAAGGGCAGAGCCAGGAGATGTGTGAGAGGAAGAGAATTCCAGGCAGAAGGAACCAGATGACAAAGGCCAGGTTAAGGAGCTGAATATTATCGTAGGTTTAATGGGCAATCATTGAAGCTGGGTTTTAGTGGATAGGCATCATCTCTTTCACGGTGGTTATACCACCGCAGTGTGGAGTAGACTCTTTATTCTATTTTGCAAAGTTAATGTTATTATAGATAGATTATAACTTTTAAAAACCAGTGTTGCAGATGAGAAGAGCCCCTGAAAGCCAGGAGGAAGCTAGTGGTGATTAATCTGGAGAAGACAAGATGCCAAGAAGAAGAAAGGAAAGAAAAGTAGTATTTATTGAGCGTTTGTTATATGGTAGTCACTGTGTTAGGAACTGTCACATATATTATCTCATCCGATCCTTACCACAACCCTGAAAGGTAGGCATTAGTTCCATTTTACAGATGGAGAAATTGCGGTTGGGTAAGATTTAATTGTTTGCACAGTTAATAAATGGTAGAACCAGCTTTCAAACTTAATTTTACTTGGTGTTGGTGCTCTTCTATGACACCATTTTCACAAGATAATTATTTTCAGATCTCCAAAGGGTTGTCAAGAGTCAGAAAGATAAGCTTCCTAGGTTCCCATAACAGACTAAGGCAGCATGTGCAGCTGAGGGTAGAAAGGGTTCAGTTGAAGCAGCATCAATGGAAACAGTGGAATTAGGAGCCCCATCAGTGAGGAAGTTAGGTGAGGCAAATAGACCTGGAAAGCCAGGGGTTAGCAGAGGAATGCAACCGAGTGTCTGGAAGATGCAAAGGAGAGTCTGAGAGTGGGGGGAATCTATTCAGTGAGTCCAAAGCTGTGGCAGCCATATGTGCACTCCTCGGACCACCCCTAAAGAACGAGCTGGGCCGTGAGCCGTGAGGTATAGAGCCTTGGAGCCATACTCTTCCTGGGTATTCTTCTCTGGCTGGTTACCAAACACAGTAGCCATACTAGGGCCTGACCACTTCTGCCCAGGGCGAGATTCCTCAAGTAGGCATTCTTTGCTCTGGAGCCTCTCAGTGGATTCTCTGAGACTTTGTTAGATGGTCACTGAAGTCTAAAGCTCTCCCTGCCCAATCCATCTGCTTCCCAGAAGACCTGAACTGACGCAGAAGCAAAAAGTAGAGGGAAACTAGGAGTCAGGCTGCTGGCTTGGACCATGATATTAATAACAAAGTTTTATATAGCACTTATTATGTGCCAGGCACTGTCCTAGAACCCTTATGTCTATTTACACAAATAATACACTTAATCCTCAAGACACTGTGAGTGAGGACTACTAGTATTATCACTTATAGATGGGGATTCTCAGAAAAATACATAAACTACTCTAAGATCTCACAACTAGTAACTTGAAGATCCAGAATTTGTACCTGCGCAGTCTGACATAGAATTAAAGTTTATAACCCCTGAGTTCTCTTTGGGCAACCCACTTCAGGGCAGTTATAGATAAACTTGAAAGACACAGGATGAAGACCTTGTAAAGTATTTGCATTGGTGTGGGGTGGCCTTCCTGATCTCTCTCTCCCCTCTCACTCTTCTACACTTTGTTCCCCCAACAATGGGCTTCCTTTCTTTTCCAGATTTCTCTGGGCCCTTTGTCTTCAGGGCCTTCACAAGAGCTATTGCCTTGGCCTGGTACCCTCCTCCTCACATTTGTCTAACTTCACTGGTCCAAAGTCTACCGATCCTCCAGGTCTCGGATTATCACCATGGCCTTGAGGAAATCTATCCTAACCACCAGCCTGTGTTCAGTCACCCCATCACACTCATTCATGGCATCCAGTACTTTTCTTCCAGAACTCCTATTACACCTTCAATGATGTAACTAATTTGGTAATGACTTGTTTGATGGTCATGAATACATTGATTGGATGTGGCTCTACCCCAGCAGCTTGGGTCTCAGCCACAAAGGAGAGAGGGTAGACAGAGGCTTACAGTAGATGCCCATCCTACTCAGAAGAAGAATATATGTTTGAAAAGTAGGTCGGGATGGCATAGACAGGCATTGCGTGTACCATCACCAGAGGTTGTGAAGAGGATAGTTGACACCTGGTGGGAATTTGGGAGAGGAGAAGCCACATTGCAGGTCTGACTACAGAGCCCATTGTAAACCTTCTGTCTCTGAGCATCCCCGAGTGACCTCTCTGATGTTATACGTCCACAGGTGACCTTCCATCACCCAGAGGATGTGTATTTGATCCTCATAAAATAAGGCAGCAGAATGTGGTGAAACATCTAGAGGCAGAACATGGAGCGTTTTCTCTGTTTTGGGTTTGGTTTTTATTCCTGCACTGCTGAAAGCCAGGCCCCTCCTTCCCCACACCACCCACCCAGTTTCCTTAGCTGAGAAATGAAGAGATAGACTAGATGATCCCCAAGGTCCTTTAATTCTGAGAATTATAGGCTATATTTCTTAGGATGACTGTTCCACCCTTTCAGAGTCCAACCCTTTTTAATATCATAGGCCTTTTTCCTGCCTTATCAGTGATCGACACAAGGAAAAAATGATCCTTGCCTAATACAGCTGTAGCTTGAAAGAATTGTAATGAAAAAAAATTATTTTCTATAAGACTTTGAATTTCCTAAAGCTCTTACATAAATAAATTGTTTATCTAATTTCTCTCAAGAATGATGTGACACGGATGATATTATTTCCACTTTACGAATGATGAAACTAAGGTTCAAGGAGGAATGTAATATGCCCAGGGTCTCAGTGCTGGAAGCATTTCTGAGGCTTGAACCAGCTCTGAAGCTCAGCAATGTTGTCATTATTGTATGTTGTCAAGTAGGGTCAAGGAACAAAATTTAAGTAGTATTTGTACACAGTGAACGTGCATGTAAACTTGGTCACTGGCTTTGTATATGTAATCATAACTGAGAACTGAAAACCAATTATTTCATTCAGCGGATTATTTCACTGAAATCAGTTCATTAAAGAAATATTTGTGGAAGTATTTAGCAAGTGAAAAATCCATATATTCTTGCTATGAGTGTACTTAATAAAGGAAAAAACCCCAAGGACACCTGTTTCAGTCATTCTTTTTCAGGCTAAACATTCCAAGTATCTCAGCTTTTACAAGTGGTAACCAAGTAATATATCTAAGTAGTGGGGAAGAAAAAGAAATTTTGGGAGAAAATTATTTTGGTATCAATCTTTCAAAGAGTTATTGTTTGAAGGCAGATTTAAAAGAAAATTCTGAAAAGTACCTTTGTTTTTTTCTCTCTTGATGGCTGAATGGGCTTTATGTTGGAGTGGTTTGGGTGGGGAATGTTTTCTCCAGAAAGACAGCATGGTTGGGGGATACAGACTGGGGTTGAGCGGAGGTGGACTAGGTTCTCTTCTCAAGTCACTGGTCTCTGGGAGATTCTGGATGAGCCAGTGTTACCTGTCTGGGCCTTCCATTCCCTAACTGTAAACTGGGGGTAACTTGTCAGATGTTCAGACGTAATGGCCAACATAGACATAGTTACTTTAATCCTTGTGTGTAAGACTCTAGACAGCTTAAGTTCTTCCTTATTCATCATCTTATTTATTTTCTCCCCAATTCCTGAGACATAGGTAAGAAAGAGAAGTGCACGTCCCCTTGGTAGACAAGGAAACTATTACCCAGGTGAGGTAAATGGACTTGCCCAAAGTTGTAGTGCTAGGATGGTGGGGAGCCCGGACTTGACCTCAGGTCTGACGGTTCTAATCTGGGATGTTTTCTCCTCCACCATGAGGTGCTGACTTGCAGAGGCGAGCCAGCTGAACGAAAGTTCTGTGTTTCCTTTCTAACATGCAGCTCTGGAGAAGGATGTGTAAGGTGACTGAGGCTGGTGAGAAAGGAATTTATGTGGAAGAGGCATCTGTGCATTAATGCGGTGAGTGAGAAGTCGAACTAACATCTAATTTTAGTTTGCAGCTAGTGCCGTGTTCCTGTTAATCGTATTCAGTCAGGCTGACTAAGGAGAAAAGAATAAAATAAACATTTCACTTAACCTTTACAATTTGTATATTTTGATGGTCCCACCAGCTTTAGAATACCATTCCCCCTGTAATTGTCAGCCATTGTCTATGCTCCCCACATACTCAACTGCTTCTCTGCTCTCAGTTCTTTCTCTTCTCCTCCTATTTCATCTAAGATGTTTCCTTCCCCTGCTTCCTACCTCCTGGCACCCCTCACGCCCACCGCCTTCAGTCCCAAGTCCCTGTTTGTTCTCTCTTCTCCTCCTCTACTTGGAGACCTGAAGCTGGTGCAAGTGGAGTTGGAACAGAGGTCACTCAGAGGTGACCTATTAGATGTTCTGCACACAAGGATCTCCAAGAAGAGGAGGGGCATGAAACCCCATAAACCACAGAAGCAGGAATTTGACAACCTCTTCAAGGCACAGGAGACAAAGGAGGAGGAAAGGAAAAGAAGCAAGTGAAAGAGTAAAGGAAAAGAATCTTTTTATCTTGACATTCTCATCCTACCTAGGAAAAAACCACCACCGGGAAAACATTATGAAGTGAAGGCTATGGAATGGAAGCACTCTTTGTGTTATTGTGTTCAACGTGGTAACTATGAATGCAAGAATTCAACAATAATAATACAAGGGATTGGGGTGGATGAGGCAGTGGAGTTTAATACAGAGGGATTATCATGGTACAACTCCTCAGTGGGAGTTGGAAGTTATTTTCCGGTTGATCTGAATCAGAAAGTTATATATCCCAACAAAATGTGAGCAGGGTGCAAATCTCTCTTACTATAGCCAGCTGGCCAGAACTCAAAGCCTCTAGAGTAGATTTGTGCTGGGCTGTCCAATGTGGTAGCCACTAGCCACATGTGCCCTTTGAACACATGCAAATGGACGAGGCCAGATCCAGATGTTCTACAAGGCTGAAACACACACCAGATTTTCAAAACATAGTATAACAGAGAAAAATAAAAAGGAATGTGAAAGACCTCATTAATGATTTTTGAAACTTGATCACATGCTGAAATAATGTTTGATGATTTTTAATATATATGTAAAATTAATTTTTTACTCCTTTTAATGTGGCTGCTAGAAAATTTGAGAATACATATATGATTCATATTTGTCCGTCTCATTCTGTTTCTATACGACAGCCCTGGATTAGAGTTCCAGAGTTGCAATTAGGAACAAACAGAAAGAGAAATCCTTTCCAGAATAATGATCAGTATGCCCAGTCTAGGCAACACTGGAGAGTATGTGAGGCAGAAGATTGTCTTAAGAGTGTTGTTGATAAAATCTAGGTACTCCAAGTGAACTTTGAACAACTGTGGGTAGAACTAGAAAAAACAGGCCGATGTTGGCAGCGTGTGGTAACAGAAACAACTTCTTGGAGAAGGCAGTGCATGGAGCAAGTGGAGTTAGAATCACTCCAGGAGGGGAAGCCAGGCCAGATCAGCCAGACTTTTCATTTTCACTATATTTCCCTGAAGTTGTTTTTGGTTTTAGTGAGGAAGAATGGAAAGTTCTTAGGAGGAACATATTGTTACCTACATATTATTATATAAGACATTGTGCATATTTGCATACAACTGGTTACACTTAATGTCAAATTGCACTTAGTTCTGCATGGAGCGTGAATTTTATAATGCCCAATAAATCCTTTTGTGGGCTTTGTTGAGGTCCATTTTAGGAACTGCTTTAGGTATTCTTGTGGCTCTCCATCTCAATTTGTTCTTTTTGGCATGCAGGATCTTAGTTCCCCAACCAGGGATCAAACCTGTGGACCCTGCAGTGGAAGTGTGGATTCTTAACCACTGGACTGCCAGGGAGGTCCTTCCATCTCAATTTGGAACTACCTCAGACAAAATTCCAGCGACCAGAGGATCCAAAAAAAAAAAGCAAGTGATCCTTCATAATGAATGTGACTTCAACCAGGCCCATCTTAGCAGGAGATGCTTCAAGTCCTGCTATTAACATTCCTGTTCACTGAAATCCAGTTTTTCAAAACCCACTGTGAAAAGGAGTCCTAACTTAAGATCTTTGTAAACCCAGTGATCCAAGAGGAAACACACCCATCAAGCCATCAGTGTAACCATGTATGTGTGGGTCACTTCCACAGGGGGAATTTAATGACGATTTCAACTGTTCCTTCTGTATCCTAAGGCCACTCTTCCCAGCGACTGTGGCTGTGGACCAAGCTGGGTCCCTTTGGGTTTTCTGTTAAAAATATAATATTGGTTTTCAAAACAATCAAGAAATCTAATACCAGAAACTATTTCTTTTTCATTTGTGTTTAGTCTTCTTTGGCTCTAAATTGCAACATAAGAATAGAAGAGGTGGCTGTTTTTAAACGTGAGAGATAATAGGTAACTGAGAGTCTTTGCTTGTCTAACATAAACACAAATGAAAGGGAAGCCACTGCAGGATGAAACCCAAAAGCCAGATTTTAACCCTCTAGCGGGAGATACAACAAAAAAGACTGAAGTTTTTTGCATTCTCTTTAGAGACACCCCAGTAAAGAAGTCTTCTCTATTCCTTCTAGGTTTAGAAATACTCAAGGGAGAAGCTAGTCCCATCTTTAAACACTCGCCATAAGCACGTGTCTTACAGCTTCCTGCTTCAGGCTTATCAACAGCCTTGCCTCCTGGGTTGACCATTAAGGACATCTGCAACTTACTGTTTCTCTTCTTTGTTCTGTTTTTCAACAGTACAGGTACCAGTATATAGTTTCTTGATTACTGTCATCAACATAGGTGGCCAAGCTTTATAACCTTTTCCATTTGGTAGTTTTTCACAGAATCAATATCATGTTCTGACCTTAGTATTCAAGATTCTAATTGTATCATGGACAATCAAGCTCCCGTTCTGTCCCTTAAAAGTTATAAGATCTTGGGCAGGTTATATAATCAGTCTGAGACTTAGTTTTCCTCATCTATAAAATAAGGATAATGATTTTTCTCTCATCTGGAGATTGAGTGAGATGTGATCTACAACACTGAGTGAGATGTGATCTACAACATTGAGTGAGATGTGATCTACAACAGCTATGCTCTCTGTGTCACATAGTAGGGAGGCAAATTGTGGTTGCTGAATAGCTGCTTCTTAAACGTGGTTCTAAAAGGCTATCTTAAGAGAGAGCTGCAAGCAACCTCAATTTTCTCCCACAATGATGCGTGGTGATCAACAATGCAATTCTGTTACTGCCAATCATTACAGCAGGAAGAGATGGAAACACTTGGGGCAGGGAAAGAAGCTGAAGGAGGTTTGGGGCTCTTCCATTTAAGTTAATAATCAAAGAATAATTGTTGAAAAGTTCCCAATTCTCAATGGGTGTGGTCTTACCCCAGAACCTCATTTCACAAGATGTTGGCTACCATTGTGATCCAGGTTAAACGCAGATCATGTTACCATATCTTGATATTGCTCAATTCATTCCTCATCCACTCATCAAAAAATGTATTGTGCTCCTAACAGGTGACAAGTACTGTTCTAGTTATTGGAAATACAGGTGTAAGCCAAGTAGGCAGTGTCCTGGCCCCCACAGAGCGTCCACTCTGGAAGGAAACTGGCATTTTAAAAAATCACCAAAAATAAATTCACAGAGAGGATCTATGTTAAGAACAACACAGAAAGCATATTGCCTTGGGACTTCATAACAGTAACCCACCATGGCAGCACAGATCACATCATGTTATATGGAAATGAGCCCGCAAGGCCCCGGGGAGCCAGGAGCAGAGGTGAGGCTGGGCTTTTCCGGCTCCACCATCCACTACAGGGAGCATGCTGGGGCCGAGGATGCAAAATAAATAAATCTTCAGTTTCCTCATTGTAAAAAGGGGAGGATTCCTCACTCTTGGGATGGTAAGAATTAAAGCAGCTATAGAAGAAAAGTGCTTAGAACAATACCTGACACTCAGGTTTCATTTAAAAACACATGGTAACTACCTTCAAGATGGTGGAGCAGTAAGACGTGGAGATCACCTTCCTCCCCACAAATACATCTACATGTGGAACAACTCCTATAGAACACCTACTGAATGCTGGCAGAAGACCTCAGACTTCCCAAAAGGCAAGAAACTCCCCCATGTACCTGGGTAGGGCAAAAGAAAAAAGAAAAAACAGAGACAAAAGAATAGGGGCGGGACCTGCACCTCTGGGAGGGAGCTGTGAAGGAGGAAATTTTCCATATACTAGGAAAACCCTTCACTGGTGGAGATGGGGGGGGTGGGTGGGGGAGAAGCTTTGGAGCCACGGAGGGGTGCATAGCAACAGGGGTGTAGAGGGCAAAGTGGAGAGATTCCTGCACAGAGGGTCAGTGCCGACCAGCACTCACCAGCCTGAGAGGCTTATGTGCTCACCCGCTGGGGCGGGCAGGGGCTGGGAGCTGAGGCTCCAGCTTTGGAGGTCAGATCCCAGGGAGAGGACTGGGGTTGGTGGCGTGAACACAGCCTGAGGGGTCTAGTGTGCCATGGCTAGCCAGGAGGGAGTCCAGGAAAAAGACTGGAACTGCCTAAGAGGCAAGAGACCATTGTTTCAGGGTGTGCAAGGAGAAAGGATTAAGAGGACCCCCTAAATGAGCTCCAGAGATGGGCGCGAGCTGCGGCTATCAGCATGGACACCAGAGACGGGCGTGAGATGCTAAGGCTGCGGCTGCAGCCACCAAGAAGCCTGTGTGCAAGCACAGGTCACTACACACCTCCCCTATCAAGAGCCTGTGCAACCCGCCACTGCCAGGGTCCCGTGATCCAGGGACAACTTCCCCGGGAGAACACATGACGCACCTCAGGCTGTTGCAACATCATGTCGGCCTCTGCCACCACAGGCTCATGCCTCATTCCATACCCCTCCCTCCCCCTGACCTGAGTGAGCTAGAGCTCCCGAATCAGGTGCTTCTTTAACCCTGTCCTGTCTGAGTGAAGAACAGACACCCTCAGGCAACCTACACGCAGAGGCGGTTCCAAATCCAAAGCTGAACCCCAGGAGCTGTGAGAACAAAGAAGAGAAAGGGAAATCTCTCCCAGCAGCCTCAGGAGCAGTGGATTAAATCTTGACAATCAACTTCATGTACCTGCATCTCTGGAATACCTAAATAGACAATGAATCATTCCAAAATTGAGGTGGTGGACTTTGGGAGCAACTGTGGACTTGGGGTTTGCTTTCTGCATCTAATTTGTTTCTGGTTTTATGCTTATCTTAGTTTAATATTTAGAGTTTATCGTCATTGGTATATTTGTTTATTGATTTGGTTGCTCTCTTCCTTTTTTCCATATATAGATATGTATATTGTTTTCCTTTTTCTCTTTTTGTGAGTGTGTATGTGTATGCTTCTTTGTGTGATTTTGTCTGTATAGCTTTGCTTTTACAATTTCTCCTAGCGTTCTGTCTGTCCGTTTTTTTTGTTTGTTTGTTTGGTTTTCTTAGTATAGATTTTAGCACTTGTTATCACTGAAAGATTGTTTTTTAGGTTTGGTTTCTCTCTTCTTTCTTTTTTATTACTTTTTACTTTTAAAATTTTTAATAATTTTTATATTTTATTTTAATACCTTTATTTTACTTATTTATTTATTTTTCTTTCTTTCTTTCTTTCTTTTCTTCTCCTTTTTCTTCTGAACTGTATGGTTGACAGGGTCTTGTTGCTCCGGCCGGGTGTCAGGCCTGTGCCTCTGAGGTAGGAGAGCTGAGTTCAGGACATTGGTCCACCAGAGACCAACTGACTCCACATAATATCAAATGGCAAAATCTCTCCCAGAGATCTCCATTGCAACACTAAGACCCAACTCCACTCAACGACCAGCAAGCTACAGTGCTAGACACCCTATGCCAAACAACTAGCAAGACTGGATTGCAACCCCACCCATAAGCAGAGAGGCTGCCAAAAAATCTTAGTAAGGTCACAGACACCCCAAAACACGCCACTGAATGTGGCCCTGCCCACCAAAAAGACAAGATCCAGCCTCATCCACCAGAGCACAGGCACCAGTCCCCTCCACCAGGAAGCCTCCACAACCCACTGAGCCAAGCTTAGACACTGGGGGCAGCAACCAAAAACAATGGGAACTACGAACCTGCAGCCTGCGAAAAGGAGACCCCAAACACAGTAAGCTAAGCAAAATGAGAAGACAGAGAAACACACAGCAGATGAAGGAGCAAGGTAAAAGCCCATCAGACCAAACAAATGAAGAGGAAATAGGCAGTCTACCTGAAAAAGAATTCAGGGTAATGATCGTAAAGATGATCCAAAATCTTGGAAATAGGATGGAGAAAATACAAGAAACGTTTAACAAGGACCTAAAAGAACGAGAGGACAAACAAAAAATGATCAACAACACAATAAATGCTATTAAAAATTCTCTAGAAGGAATCAATAGCAGAATAACTGAGGCAGAAGACAGATAAGTGACCTGGAAGATAAAATAGTGGAAATAACTATATTGAGGACAGTCTCAGAGACCTCTGGGACAACATTAAACACACCAACATTCGAATTATAGGGGTCCCAGAAGAAGAGTAAAAGAAAGGGACTGAGAAAATATTTGAAGAGATTAGAGTTGAAAACTTCCCTAATATGGGAAAGGAAATAGTCAGTCAAGTCCAGGAAACACAGAGAGTCCCATACAGGATAAATCCAAGGAGAAACATGCCAAGACACATATTAATCAAGCTGTCAAAAATTAAATACAAAGAAAAAATATTAAACCAGCAAGGGAAAAGCAACAAATAACATACAAGGGAATCCCCATAAGGTTAACAGCTGATCTTTCAGCAGAAGCTGCAAGCCAGAAGGGAGTGGCAGGACATATTTAAAGTGATGAAAGGGAAAGCACAACAATCAAGATTACTCTGCCTGGCAAGGACCTCATTCAGATTTGATGGAGAAATTACAACCATTACAGACAAACGAAAGTTAAGAGAATTCAGCACCACCAAACCAGCTTTACAACAAATGCTAAAGGAACTTCTCTAGGCAGGAAATAAAAGAGAAGGGAAAGACCTATAAAAACAAACCCAAAACAATTAAGAAAATGGAAATAGGAATATAAATATTGATAATTGCCTTAAATGTAAATGGATTAAATGCTCCAACCAAAAGACATAGAGTGGCTGAATGGATACCAAAACGAGACCCGTATATATGCTGTCTACAAGAGACCCACTTCAGACCTAGGGACACATACAGACTGAAAGTGAGGGGATGGAAAAAGATATTCCAAGAAAATGGAAATCAAAAGAAAGCTGGAGTAGCAATTCTCATATCAGACAAAATAGACTTTAAAATAAAGTCTATTACAAGAGACAAAGAAGGATACTACATAATGATCAAGGGATCGATCCAAGAAGAAGATATAACAATTGTAAATATTTATGCACCCAACATAGGAGCACCTCAATACATAAGGCAAATGCTAACAGCCATAAAAGGGGAAATCAATGTAACACAATCATAGTAGGGGACTTTAACACCCCACTTTCACCCATGGACAGATCATCCAAAATGAAAATAAATAAGGAAACACAAGCTTTAAATGACACATTAAACAAGAAGGATTTAATTGATATTTATAGGACATTCCATCCAAGAACAACAGAATACACTTTATTCTCAAGTGCTCATGGAACATTCTCCAGGATAGATTATGTCTTGGGTCACAAATCAAGCCTTGGTAAATTTAAGAAAATTGAAATCGTTTCAAGTATCTTTTCTGATCACAACGTTATGAGACTAGATATCAGTTACAGGAAAAAAACTGTAAAAGTACAAACACATGGAGCCTAAACAATACACTACTAAATAACCAATAGATCACTGAGGAAATAAAAAAATAACTAGAAACAAATGACAATGAAGACACGATGACCCAAAACCTATGGGATGCAGCAAAAGCAGTTCTAAGAGGGAAGTTTATAACAAAACAATCCTACCTCAAGAAACAAGAAAAATCTCAAATAAACAACCTAACCTTACACCTAAAACAATTAGAGAAAGAAGAACAAAAAAACCCCAAAGTTAGCAGAAGGAAAAAATCATAAGTTCAGATCAGAAATAAATGAAAAAGAAATGAAAGAAATAGTAACAAAGATCAATAAAACTAAAAGCTGGTTCTTTGAGAAAATAAAGAAAATTGTTAAACCATTAGCCAGACTCATCAAGAAAAAAAGGGAGAAGACTCAAATCAACAGAATTAGAAATGAAAAAGGAGAAGTAACAACTGACACTGCAGAAATACAAAGCATCATAAGAGACTACTACAAACAACTCTATGCCAATAAAATGGACAACCTGGAAGAAATGGACAAATCCTTAGAAAAGCTCAACCTTCTGAGTCTGAACCAGGAAAAAATAAAAAATATAAACAGACCAATCACAGGTACTGAAATTGAGACTGTGACTAAAAATCTTCCAACAAACAAAAGCCCAGGACCAGATGGCTTCACAGGTGAATTCTATCAAACATTTAGAGAACAGCTAACACCTATCCTTCTCAAACTCTTCCAAAATCTAGCAGAGGGAGGAACATTCCCAAACTCATTCTATGAGGTCACCATCACCCTGATACGAAAACCAGACAGAGATGTCACAAAAAAAGAAAACTACAGGCCAGTATCGCTGATGAACGTAGATGCAAAAATCCTCAGCAAAATCCTAGCAAACAGAATCCAGCAGCACATTAGAAGGATCATACACCATGATCAAGTGGGGTTTATCCCAGGAATGCAAGGATTCTTCAGTATATGCAAATCAATCAATGTGATACACCATATTAACAAACTGAAGGAGAAAAACCATATGATCATCTCAGTAGATGCAGAAAAAGCTTTTGACAAAATTCAACAATCTATTTATGATAAAAACCCTCCAAAAATTAGGCATAGAGGGAACTTACCTCAACATAATAAAGGCCGTATATTACAGACCCACAGCCAACATCGTTCTCAATGGTGAAAAACTGAAGCCATTTCCACTAAGATCAGGAACAAGACAAGGTTGTCCACTCTCTCCACTATTATTCAACATAGTTTTGGAAGTTTCAGCCCCAGCAATCAGAGAAGAAAAGGAAATAAAAGGAATCCAAACCAGAAAAGAAGAAGTAAAACTGTCACTCTTTGCAGATGACATGGCACTATACATAGAGAATCCTAAAAATGCCACCATAAAACTACTAGACCTAATCAATGAATTTGGTAAAGTAGCAAGATACAAAATTAATGCACAGAAATCTCTGGCATTCCTATACACTAATGATGAAAAACCTGAAAGAGAAATTAAGGAAACACTTCCATTTATCATTGCAACAAAAAGAATAACATACCTAGGAATAAACCTACTAAGGAGAAAAAAGACCTGTATGCAGAAAACTATAAGACACTGATGAAAGAAATTAAAAGTGATACAGACAGATGGAGGGATATGCCATTTCTTTCATTGGAAGAATCAATATTGTGAAAATGACTATACTACCCAAAGCAATCTATAGATCCAATGCAATCCCTATCAACTACCAATGGCATTTTTCACAGAACTAGAACAAAAAATTTCACAATTTGTATGGAAACACAAAAGACCCAGAATAGCCAAAGCAATCTTGAGAAAGAAAAATGGAGCTGGAGGAATCAGGCTCCTAGACTTCAGACTATACTACAAAGCTACAATAATGAAGACAGTATCGTACTGGCACAAAAACAGAAATATAGATCAATGGAACAGGATAGAAAGCCCAGAGATAAACCCACGCACATATGGTCACCTTATCTTTGATAAAGGAGGCAAGAATACACAGTGGAGAACAGATAGCCTCTTCAATAAGTGGTGCTGGGAAAACAGGTCAGCTACATGTAAAAGAATGAAATTAGAACACTCCCTAACACCACACACAAAAATAAACTCAAAATGGATTAGAGACCTAAATGTAAGGCCATACACTCTAAAACTCTGAGAGGAAAACATAGGCAGAACACTCCATGACATAAATCACAGCAAGATCCTTTTTGACCCACCTCCTAGAGAAATGGAAATAAAAACAAAAATAAACAATTGGGACCTAATGAAACTTAAAAGCTTTTGCACAGCAAAGGCAAACATAAACAAGACCAAAAGACAACCCTCAGAATGTAACAAAATATTTGCAAATGAAGCAACTGACAAAGGATTAATCTCCAAAGTTTACAAGCAGCTCAATATCAAGAAAACAAACAACCCAATCCAAAAATGGGCAGAAGGGCTTCCCTGGTGGCGCAGTGGTTGAGAGTCCGCCTGCTGATGCAGGGGACACGGATTCGTGCCCTGGTCTGGGAAGATCCCACGTGCCACGGAGCGGCTGTGCCCATGAGCCATGGCCGCTGAGCCTGCGTGTCCGGAGCCTGTGCTCCTCAGTGGGAGAGGCCACAACAGTGAGAGGCCCGCGTACCGCAAAAAAAAAAAAAAAAAGCAAAAATGGCCAGAAGACCTAAATAAACATTTCTCCAAAGAAGGTATACAGATTGCCAACAAACACATGAAAGGATGCTCAACATCACTAATTATTAAAGAAATGGAAATGAAAACTGCAATGAGGTATCACCTCACACCAGTCAGAATGGCCATCATCAAAAAATCTACAAGCAATAAATGCTGGAGAGGGTGTGGAGAAAAGGGAACCCTCTTTCACTGTTGGTTGGAATGTAAATTGATACAGCCACTATGGAGAACAGTATGGACGTTCCTCAAAAAACTAAAAATAGAACTACCATATGACCCAGCAATCCCACTACTGGGCATATACCCTGAGAAAATCATAATTCAAAAAGAGTCATGTACCCCAATGTTCACTGCAGCACTATTTACAATAGCCAGGACGTGGAAGCAACCTAAGTGCCCATCGACAGATGAGTGGATAAAGAAGATGTGGCACATATATACAATGGGACATTACTCAGCCATAAAAAGAAACGAAATTGAGTTATTTGTAGTGAGGTGGATGGACCTAGAGTCTGTCATACAGAGTGAAGTAAGTCAGAAAGAGAAAAAAAAATTCTGTATGGTAACACATATATATGGAATCTAAAAAAAAAAAAAAGTCATGAAGAACCTAGGGGCAAGACGGGAATAAAGACACAGACCTACTAGAGAATGGACTTGAGGATATGGGGAGGGGGAAGGGTAAGCTGTGACAAAGTGAGAGAGTGCCATGGACATATATACACTATCAAATGTAAAATAGATAGCTAGTGGGAAGCAGCTGCATAGCACAGGGAGATCAGCTCTGTGCTTTGTTACCACCTAGAGGGGTGGGATAGGAGATGCAAGAGGGAGGGGATATGGGGATGTATGTATATTTATAGCTGATTCGCTTTGTTATAAAGCAGAAACTGACACATCATTGTAAAGCAATTATACTCCAATAAAGATGTCAAAAAAAAAAAAAAAAGAAATGTAGAACTTGAACAGCCTTATTAAAAAAAAACAAAAAACCACATGGTAGCTGCTGTCAAAAAGTACCTAGAAGACGAATAACCATATAATGGTGTCCTAAAATTCCTGGGCAAAGGTCCTAGCTTCCAGAAGAGAGATTGACTGTAGCAGAGTGTGCGGGAGCCTAGATGGGTTTCGAACATGAAATAGGAGCGTGAGGTGGGACCTGGCTGTGATGACATGAGGAAGTAGCATGCCCCACACATGAAAGAGCATGGCTCGTGGTGGAGGGTAGACTGTGATTGCTTCTTATGGTTGGAGTATGAGTGCCCTGGAGGAGGGGCGAGAGATGGGCTGGCTGAGCCCAGAGAGTAATCCCCTTTTCCATGGCTGTCAGGAGCTCCGGAAGGTGATGAGAGGACAGAAGAGCCGGAGAAAAACTCCCAGACCCAGGCGCAGACGCGGTGGGCCATTTGGACCTCCATCATCTGAGAGGTGAAACCCCAATCGTGTGCCAAGTTGCCTCTTCAGGCTCTGGTCTCTCCCCACAGTGGACTGTTTGCCTGTCTGGAATGAGATAATTTGTCAGACACCAGCTGCTGATCATGCTTTCCTCATGGGCACATTTATTATGATGTTACAACGCGCATGAAGAATCTTTACCATCTCTCGAGTGAAAATTATTAAACTTTTTTTTTTGGCAGAAATTTTCAAACCTTCCCTCTGCCAGAGACAGCATCGGTCGTAGACTGTGTCGAGGGAGCAGAGCGAGGGGGGGATCCTTGTCATAATGAACAAAACAGCAAGCAGAGAACCCCAGGGTGTGGGGCTGGGGAAGGAGGACCCTCCAGAGCTTTGTGAGTAGCCTGGGAGTTTGGGAGCGAGGAAGTTTGGGCTGTGCGTTTCTGAGAGAGTGCAGAGGATGCGCTGGCTGGCTGGCTGGCTGGTTTCTAGAAGTGCACCATGTCTAATTATGTACCAGGAGGCAAGAAAAGGTGTAGGTCTGTCTTTCCAGTTCAGAGGGAGAAAAAAAAGATGTGGTGTCTCGCGTCTAAGAAACGAACAGGCTGACCTTTTCAGAGCATCTGAAAGAAAAAACCAGATGTATTCCTCAAGAGTCACCGTGACTGAAGGCTTGCATTGTACACTCACATAAAGGGGGAGCTAACCAGAAAACAACAGCTGATGATCCGAAGCCAGGCTGTGCTATTGTCCGGCACACAAATGTTCTACAAGGACCCGGACCACCATGCGGTTCTCTGTCCACAGACTATGGAGGTTGGAGGCGGGGCTGGGGAGTAAGGGCTTTTTTCCCTGATTTTCTTTCTTCTCCTTCTGAAACCTTTTCCTTCCAATCCCTCTCCAACCACTCACATTCAACTGCTAGCAATTCTTCCCACTGACCCTCTTCGCTCTCCAAATGGGGTGTGGGTCTCTGAGGGTTTTTCTCTTTGTACCTGACAATCCCATGTTGCAGGCAGGCTCCAAGGGAGGAGGTGAGGAGGTCTCAGCTCCCTGGGGACAGTGACCGGGAACGGAGCGGCTGTGATTTATTTTCCATCGAGCAAAGTCATAGCCAGGCAAATGTGGCTTGGGAGGCAGACAGGAGATTCCCCCCAGCCTCATCAAGGGCTGCTTCCCTATTGTCCTTGGAGAGGCTCGGGTGAATGCGGGTGGTGTTGGACGGGGGAGGGGAGGGGGAGGGGGAAGGGGGAGGGGCAGCAGGATGAAAAAGAGGAGGCAGCTGAGGGAGGTGAAGTGAGATCCCGTGTCCATTCCAGGTCAGGTCTTTTAGGTTTGCTCCATCAGCCTTCACCATCCTCAGCTTCACTGGAAGCACTACAGCCTCCCTACAAACTGTGAAGTCCTTGAAGGGAGACGCTTGCCTTATCCTCCTTCTTGCCTTTCCATTGCCTTCACTCTTATATTGGCTCCAAGCAGGTTCCCAGTGAATGTCTACTAAATGGCATTAACTCTGTGCCCCCAGATCTTTGGATCGGGTTCATCCTTGTCATTCACAGAATATCTCCTCCCAGCAGCAGCTCCATTGACTAACTAATGTGAAGAGGCTCCTGTCCCAGAAATTCTTTATCACTTCATTCTGCTGGAGTTTTTAATTGGGGGCGCGGCATGTCTGTAGACATTTACTAAACATCATTTATTGGCCAGCAGGCAAAAAGAAGTTCATCTAACAAAATGAAATCATAGCTCTCTGTCCTTTTAAGCGGTCTGACCACACTTTTCATAATCCACTTGAGGCAAACTCAACAATATTCCAGAAGCAGGATCTTATTACCTCTATAGTTGAGATGAGAAATCCTACTACCTAATGGCTGGACACTGGAACACTTTGGGTCGAGCCTCAGGTGCTGTCCCTAAAGTAACAGGTTATACCCTGTTTTATATTTGCCATTGCACTTTGCATTGAAAAGAATTCTGATCATACATGTTTGTTTCTTGTCTCTTTCTCCCACTGGACTCTAAGTTCCAATGTAAAGACAGCAACAACAACGATTAATATTTATGGAATGTTTAGTGTGTGTCAGGTACTATTTCAAAAGCTTCCCATGTATTATCTTATTCAACTTTTCGTTTTATGAAACTGTATTCCCAGTGTCAAGAAGAGTGGTTGGCACATTTGGAATTTAATAAATACTTCTCGAACCAGTAGAAGGAATGAATGCTAGACTCTTCCAAGATTGCAACAACTAACAATCAAAGCAAAGTCCTAGAAAAAAAAAAAAGGTGTTATAAGGATGTGACCAAGTCAAAGGAATATCCTAATGCATCCTCGAAAGTACAGGTAAACCTTGTTTTGTGTGATAAATTTCATGGCCCCTGGATTTTTCAGGATATAATCTTATTTAAAAAGCATCAAGGAGTTAGTTATTTTAAGTCAATTCTGTTGTGGAGTCTTTTGTTAAGCAAAGACACGTTTTGTAATGAAAATAAATCATCCCCCTCCTCCAAAATAGTAATCACTGGCAAGAACATCACAGATTAGCATTCTTCAAAGTGCTTTGCTACATACATACACATATATTTACACATAGGCTTTTAGCATCACCAGAGAACTCAGGCATCTATTCAGTGACAGTTCCTTTAAATACTAAGAAGCAAATACAATACTCCATTGAACAGATAAGGAAACTGAGGTGCAGGGCAGTGACATGATTAGTCCAGAGAAAGTCCCTTTGACAACTTCTGCCTCTGAAGGGTCGTCTCGGGCATGTTGTCATTTTGAATCTTGACCTGGGATAATTTAAACTTAGAATTAACCTCACTGGTTAGGTTGTTTCCTGATCAGAGATGCCTGTTTCATACCCAGATTTAATAATTTATTAAAAAAAATACTTATTGAAGTCCTTTTATGTGGCTGGCATTGCTCTGGGAACTGGGAAATCTGAAAGGAAACAAAATAGAAAAAAATTCATGCTCTCAAAGACTTTTCTGGTAACTCACTGTCCAAAATGATAGTCACTAGCCATATGTGGCTATTTGAATTTGAATTAAATTAATACATGTTTAAAAAATTAAAAATTCAGTTCATCATTTTCACTAGCAGATTTCAAGTTCTCAAATACTTGAGTTTTAAGTCAAGTATTAGTTGCTACATACGACTAGGGGCCCAGGTACGGGAGGGCACAGTTATAGAAAGCTGCAGAAAGTTCTATTAGATAGTGCCACTATCTGAGGGACAACAGACAGACAATAAACAGATATCAATACATACAGTAATGTGTCTGGTGGTGGTGAGGGCTGTGGAGCTGATTAAAGCAGCGTTAGAGGACAAACAGAGATGGGCAAGGAAGTGCTCATTCATACGGGGTAGGAAGGGAAGATCTCTGAACAAGGGCCTGAATGGAGATGACTCAGACCCCATGGGCGGCTGGGGGGTAGAACATTCCAAGTCCAACAGGTAGGATGCTTGTGAGGCCTTTCTGGTGGGAATGGGTGCATGAGGAATGATTAGGGATGAAATTCGAGTGGCAGGCTGGACCAGATCACACAGGGCCTCGCAAGTCATGCTAGACCTCGGATCTCCTTGAGGGCTGAGTGCCAGCGATTTGGAGATTTGTCTTCACCTTCCCTTTCCTCTTTTCCTCTCAAACTTTCCCTCATTCTCTTTCTCCCTCACAGCCCTGTGCCTTATAACAACTCATGTCTTTGTAAGAATAACAACTGGGAGAGTCATGCTTGGTTGACATTTTCACCTTCTGGCAGAGAGATACTGTGGGTAATAAACAGTAGTCATCAGGGTAATCCACGCAAGTCCTAGACTTTACTATTCACCAAATCAAGGTGCTACACCATTTTTCTTCTTAATGCATCTAACTCCTTTATTGAGCATGTACTGTGTAACCAGTGGTTTGCCCAGGAATGAGGGGATTCCCAGGACACCGCACTTTTCATGCTAAAACCAGCAAAGTCCCAGGTCAATCGTGGTCGGCTTGGGGTGGACATTGTGACTATAAAAACACAGTGCCATATGTACACTAATATGTATAAAATGGATAACTAATAAGAACCTGCTGTATAAAAAATAAATAAAATAAAATTCAAAAACAAAACCAAAAACACAGTGCCTGCCTTCAAGATGTCACAGCCTGGGAGAGAAAACAGATAATACAGAGCTCTGAGTGCTTTGATGGAAAAGAACACAGGTGCTTTGGCAAGTCATACACTTGCAAGGCCTCAGTGCAGTGAGGGCAATGAGGGAGGACCTGGGCTTTAATTCTTTTTTTTTCCCTCTCTTTTTTTAAATTGAAGTGTAGCTGATTTACAATGTTGTGTTAATTTCTGCTGTAGAGCAAAATGATTCAGTTATACATATATATATTCTTTTTTAAAAACTCTTTTCCATCATGGTTTATCATAGGATACTGAATATAGTTACCTGTGCTATACAGTAGGACCTTGTTGTTTATCCATTCTATATGTAATAGCTTACATCTGCTCACCCCAACCTCCCAGTCCATCCCTCCCCCAACCCCCTCCCATTTGGCAACCACCAGTCTGTCCTCTATGTCCATGAGTCTGTTTCTGTTTTGTAGACAGGTTCATTTGTGTCATAGTTTAGATTCCACATATAAGTGATATCATATGTTATTTGTCTTTCTCTTTCTGACTTACTTCACTTAGTATGATAATCTCTAGTTGCATCCATGTTACTACAAATGGCATTATCTCATTCTTTTTTATGGCTGAGTAGTATTCCATTGTATATATGTACTACATCTTCTTTGTCCATTCATCTGCTATTGGACATTTATGTTGTTTCCATATCTCGGCTATTGTGAATAGTGCTGCTATGAACATAGGGGTGCATGTATCTTTTTGAATTATAGTTTTGTCTAGATATATTTGGCTTTAATTCTTGAAGCTGACTAAAGATGTCTACCTTGCTGCCTCAACTCCAATGTCTTTCTGGGCTCTCTGCAGAGATTTCATTAACAGGTAGACTGATGTGCACCCATGTGGCCGACTGTTTTCCACTGTGCCTTCCCCATCGGAAGACCAGATCACCACCTGACCTCAGAGATGCCACCAGCTCCCAGTTGCTCCATTCCTATTGCTTTGTTTGATTAGGAAGTCCTAGAAGGGGAAGGAGTGACTACATATTTGTCCACGGGGGTATCAATATTTGGGCAAAAAAGGCTGTTGATCACATCTGTCATTCTTTGCTGGCATCAAGAGAACTCGAGGGCATTTTCAAGAATGTATATTCATCTAAATATGTGGGACAGAGGAGTCAGGCGGAAAGGCTTTTCCGAGGCATGCTGCATCTTGCTCGGTGAGTGCGCATTTCTCAATTCTTTCTCTGAAGCAGACGTTAAAACCTGCAGCACAGTCATTTAGAATTTCAAAGGTTTATTCTTCAGGGGGTGGGCCACAAAAGACACCACCATTATTCACATAATGCTGGGATGGTGGGGAACAGCCACACACCATTAACGAAGTCTGTGCAGCAAACCTTTATGGAGAAAGGCAAGAGCTATTCTGCCAGGATAAAGAAGATGCCTCATTACAGTTGCTTTAAGAAAAGATTATTATCATTATTGCTTTTTAAAATGCGCTCCTGCATCCTACCTAGGTTGGGAAAGCTTAAGAGGAGAAAAGCCAATTTTTAAAAGTAGTTCATAGATCACTAAAGAGTCACAAAACACTCAACATTCAGTACACATCTCCCCCCACCCCCAACCCCATTCTCCTCTCAGAGTTGAGGATGTCAATCTGCTTTTAGAAAAAAATCCAACACCCCCATCAAGAGACCCTTCCTTTCTTCAGACAGACACCTCTCAGTACTGCTCTCCCTGGTTTTAAATGGTGCCAGAATCCTAGCCAATGGTTCTAAGGACCAAATAAGATGGAGCTTCTCACACAGAAAGCTGCTGGTCCTTCAACATTATCTTGCTTGGCTTCACCTGTCATCTCCCTTTCCTTTGTTTTGGAATCACAGTAGGCGAACGCCACAGATCTGAGTTGGAAAACCAGGAGCCCAGGCTGCAGAACAGCCAGCAGACAACATTGTCTCTGAACTGCTATTGTTTCTATTTTAGGAGCACATTGAGTGATTAGCTTGGGTAACAGTAACATCGCATTACCTTGCACAGGCTGGAAATGTCTTTCAATAAGGAGGCAACACGGAGGCCATGTGATACAATCCCGTAGACAGAGCCAAGTGGAATACATCAAAGAGAGCCTTGATGCAGATGTTTCATGCAGAAGAAAATTAGGTCAGAGACCACTTCAATTTCAGCTTCTGCCAGCCTCGTTTGAGAGCTTCCAGTGAATTCGTAATGAATAGCTTCTAGGGCACTTTTCTCTCACTCAGTCACAGGCTGCCACAGCCAGATGAGCGTTCCATGTGGAATCTTCTCTCATTATTTAAAACTGCTACTTTGTGTTCTGAAATTCCAGAACCCTTCCAATGCACCACCACTCTGGCCTGAAACAAAAAGACTTGGAAAAGACAGAGAGACAATAATCTGTATCATATTCTCTCTCTCTCCTATGAATCATATACATACATGTTTTTTAATACATCCCAAGCCCCTTTTTCATCTGTCTGTGCAGGTACATAAACCTTTGCTGAGGAATATTGGAGATGTCAGGCTTTTTAAAATCTTACTCAACTTTGAAGAAGCTGAGTGGCCTATAGATGACCAAAATGCTTTGTCGGCTTCTTGCAGGGAGCGTGCATGCGTGAGTGAGTGAGGCATGCATGTATAAAAAAAAAAAAAAGCTTTTCTCTGAAAAGAGCACAGAAGGGCAGTGTGACCTCCATGAAAGTGAGTGATGCATCTTTTCCCTGCCCACCCTCAGCCCCATCGCACATGTTATTTATTATATTGGAGGGTGAGATTCTAGAGCACCCTGGGATCTTCCTGTTTCAGATGCTTTTTCTGCCTACCCTTTGCAGGGTTCACACTGACAAATCCTTGCTGATTGGACTGGGGGTGTGTGGAGGGATGACTTTAATTCATGGCAGGAGAAGAATCATTAGATTCTGAATGCATTTAGAAGAGGGGCAGAGAGACAGACACGGAGGATCACAGAGGCTGCTCAAAGCTGGTGACGCTCCCATTTCCCATGGGAAAGGAAAGGAAGTGGCGGCCCCAGCTCCAGCTCCCAATGACACAATTGCTTTGTCTTTGCAACCTCCAAAGCACCAGGGCATTCATTCAGGGTTTTTCTCAATTCTAGGGTTTGCACAGCGGTGGCAGAAAGCCTCGGAAAAGCCCTCAAAGGTCTGCTTCTGCTCCAGTCAAGGATGGAAAGGCACCAGGAAGATGTTGCCTCTCTGGTCCTGTCATTTAAAATGCTTTCTCTGCCTTAAAAAGACACTAGTCTTTCTGCCATGCTTCCCCAACTTGGTCTCCTCCCTGCCAGCGCTGTCCTGTGATCTCTTTCTTTCAGTTTCACAGAGATGCACACACACGCACACGCACACGCACAAGCGCTCACATGGATACATGCTTACACTCACGCTCAGTTAAAATTTCTGAGGAGGACAGAAGTGCATCGGAGGCAGTTACAGTGAAATAAAAAGATGACCTGATGGAAAAGGAGAACTAGTTTAAGCTCCACCTATGTGTGAACTTGGACCAGCAGCTCTCTCCTCTGGGCTCAGGGTCCATATCCGGAAAATGTGGGTACCGATCCCTACATCCCTCACAGCTTTGATGCTGACTCAGTAAATGATCTTTCTCATGTGTTATAAGCAATCGACATCATCTGGAAACGTTTGGCTGTGGTTGTAGCCCCAGAT
Source organism: Monodon monoceros (assembly GCF_005190385.1). Lineage (NCBI taxonomy): Eukaryota > Metazoa > Chordata > Mammalia > Artiodactyla > Monodontidae > Monodon > Monodon monoceros. The sequence continues at coordinate 87,043,437 of NW_021703782.1, read as the reverse complement.
CTACCTACTGAGATGCTAACAAAGACCTATGATGCTCATAGACTAGCAGCAAGGAATATGGGCTTGGTCATGCAGCAGTGAGACAGCGTGATTCCTTCCAGACACACTGCAATGGGGCAGCTCAACACAGCAGAAATAGCATTGCCTTTGGAATCAGCTAGACTTGAGTTTGAATTTCGGCTCTGTCACTTCCTGGCTGTGTGACCGCAGGCGAGTCACTTAGGTTCTCTGATCCTGAGTTTCTTCCACAGTAATACTGGGATGATACTCGCTATGAAAGGTTGTTACAAGATTAACTGAAATATATGAAATATATGTGCCTGATACATGGTAGGTACTCAGCAAATATTAGTGTTATTTTTACTATTGCTATTAAAATTAATAATGGAGACATTCATGCATATATGCAGAAATGGCACGTATGATTTAATGTAGTCAAAAATTAACACTTTATTTGAATTGATTTTTCTTGCTCCGTGTGGAGAATCTAGACACATGTATAGACACGCACAACATACCACATATGTGCACGCATGAATACACACATATGAAATTCAGTTTATAAAGGCAGTAGCAACCAATACTTATTTCAAATGCTTATTAGAGATTTTGGCAAATAAGTGCTCAGTAAGTACTAATTACATTTATTTTTATTTACAACAATATCTTTTGGTGTGGGTTCCCAACTTATCATGTACCCCTTGCCCATTCTCTTCTCTGAAAAGGCCTCTTCTTAAGAGGCAACTTGGTGCAGAGAAAATCTGTGTAAGTAGGGGTCAAGAGCCATCAATATGATGCTGAGTTCTTGATCACAAAATCGTAGCACTTCAGAGCTTGGCAGGTGAGAAACTGAAACGCAAAGAGATTACGTGACTTGACCAAGGTCATAGAGGAACCTCAGTTCTCATGGAGTCCTCCCCTATGTCCTTCACCATCATAAGGTTCAACGGAGGCCCTGAGCATGAAAATGCTTGGCAGCAGTCAGGTGCTTTCCACCTGCCAGTGCCCCTTTCCCCAGCACCTGCCAGCTTTCCTACCGCAGCCCTGGCAGAAGGCCATCATCACTGCAGTGACTGCAGAGCTAGCTGTCTGCCACCAATGGCACCACTGTCCAACAGAGCATTGCCTGCCCAGAACTGGATTTGTCCCTGTCAAGTTATGGGCCATGGAAGACAGCACAGCCTTGGGAAGGATATCCATGGCCCAGCACACTGAGCAGCCTGGGCCAGTACCAAGACTGAGAGTCAAATATTGGTCTGCCAGGCTCTGGCTCTGTGTGCTGGTATGTGACCATGGGCATTTCCAGAAGCTAGAGAGGCCAAATCAGGGGAAGAGAAACATCCATTTGTTCTGTTCTACACGTATTCATTCGCTCACTTGCTTACTCATTTTCCTATTCATTCATTTAGTTATTCTTTATTGAAACAAGGCTTCTACGATTTCACTATTTAGTGAAAGATTACATGGATAGAGATACAAACCAATTACAATACAATATGGCGAGTGTTATAATAGCGAAATACTGTGGCCGCACAGGAGGGAGGCGTTCAGTTTTCCTGCTTTACAAATACTAGTGGAAGTAGAGATTGTGTAATAATCAGGGTTGGATCCTAGAAATAAAACAGCTGATAAATAAATGTCTCTATGCACACATTTCTACAGACATACACACATATGCATTATACATATGCCTATATTCGTAGAGATTTGGCCTTATACGATTGTGGGAGTTGGTTTAACAGTCTATACATGGCTGTTGTCTGTACCAGGGTTTGGGAAACTTTTTCTGCCAGATAGTAAATACTTTAGGCTTTGCAAGATATATGGTCTCTGTAGCAACTATTCAGCTCTGCCAGTGTAACACAGAAGTAGCCCTTAACAATTCATAAACAAATAGGCATAGCTATGTTCCAATAAAACTTTATATGCATAAACAAGAAAGGGGCCGGATTTGTCCTGTGGGCCACAGTTTGCCAACCCCTGGTCTTTGAGACTGGGTTTGGAGGCCAGAGCCAGTAGGATGGACACTGGGGAAGGAAGATGGATGTGAAGGGGAGAGCAGGGCAAACTGGAGCCCATTGACCTGGGACTTGTGTCAGTCTCTCATTGCCTTCAACTCTTCAGCTTCAGTGATGTATGTGTCTTGCAGGAGAAGTGGTGCCTTTCATCCTGGAGCTAAACCTACACGTGACCCAGGAATTGGAAAAACTGATAGAAGGTTCATTGAGAACTGGAGTTACTGCTGGATTGGCTGCTGCCCCATGACAACAAGGTAAGTCAGCAGATAAATAACAATAGTGCCTGGTGCTCTTAAGTTGGTTGACCTTCTGGGTGTAAAATGCATATGGCTTCTGCTTCAATTCAACCATCCAAAACTCATGAAAAATGACACTTAGGACCCACTCTAACTTGGAACAATGTAGGGAAGGAAATTCCGCCACATCATTCTTGTCTAGCTAAGTGATTCAATCAAGTCCACACAGATGAGAACATTTCAGAAGAGTTAACACTGAAAGCGGATGTTAAGCATGGGTGAGGATTTTCCAGGCAGAGGGCATCTGTGGAATCCTCAGACAGTGTGTTTTGTGAGTGATCTGTTCTCAAGTGACCCCAACACAGAGCTCAAAAGGAAAAAGAAACAACCTGTTTTTTGCCTGCTAAACATTTGAAAAATTTATTTTCCTAATTTTTCACTGATTAACCATTTCCATCAGAATCCAGATGTGAGCAGTAAATGCTCACAGACTTGACTCAAGTCCCCACCCCCAACTCCCGCATCCCTTGCAGAATGAGGATCAGTCTGCCTGGCCATCCCCAGCAGGCAAACCCACTCCTGGGACAAGGTGGCTGATCTGTCCATGTAGCTCTGGGCATCTAATGAGAATATTCACATTTAGCAATGGTTTAGCAGACAATTCCCATAAAGCTCTATTTCGAGTCACAGCACTGAATGTTTCCCCCTTTTTTAGTAACTTTTCTTTCTTCCTGTGTTTTGTCTTCATTAATGCTGTCAGATTTTACTAGATGTTCTGGAACCAAGAGTTATATTTAATGCCTTATTCTTTCCAGTTCTTTCACTATATTGACGTTACCTCCACAATACTTCTAGCCACCATCCACTCATCCATTCTCTACCCATATGTCCATCCTTCCATCTGACTTTGCATTTATTTGTCCATCCATTCATCTCCTTTTCTTTTTGGGTTACAATCCCATTTCAGTCTTCTATCATCTTTTGCTTACATGATTATAAGATCCAGTATATTTATTTTACTGAAAGGCTGAGTGAATGAATAGGATGTAGAGCAACATAGGCTTAGATTTGAATTTGTGTCTGTCCTTTACTAACTGTACAACCTTAAGCACATAATTGAAACTAAGTCTGTTACTATTCATGTCTCAGGGTTGTTGTAAGCGTTAATTGAGATAAGGTGTATGTAGTAGGTGATAGAATACCAGGCACATAAGAGGTACACAGTAAGTATTATTTTACCCCCTTCTCCCTATTTCGGCCACTTCCTTCTACCTTTTTTCATATATCTTCTTCATAAATGCAACCAATTGTTACCTAACATCCTGGCCTTTGCTGAAGCCATACTGCTTTCTAAAACTGTATCCTCGATTCCTAACTTACTATTGAGATTCACCACTATTTGTCTCTGATCATGGAAACTCTTCTCATCAAATTATCCATTGTCTTATTTTTTTCTTTGTAAGAAATTTATCTGATTTCTTGGATCTACCCATTCCCCAAATAAAATGCTACCTCTTCCCATAACCCTTCCAGGATCCCCCAAATTTAAACTTTTGCTTCCCCTGCATTATTATAAGACTTTATTTGATGGGAAGGGGAAAGGGAAATGCGTTTTTGAGCACTCTATTGAGTGTTGATACTTGCATCATATATTTTTTACAACCTTATAAAGTAGTTATTATCTTCATTTTTCAGCAGAACTTTCCCAAGGTCATTCAGCTAGTGAGGACCAGAGCAAAAATTCCAACCCACATCTATCTGATTCCAGATGTGCTTTTCATTTCACTCTGCCTTGCCTTCCATTTTCTACGCAATTATAGTGATAATTACATTTTGACATCTATGAAATATTAAAAAATAAAAACATGATTGGTTCCATTAATGAATTATATTAAAGGATAGGGATAGTATTTTATTTTTTCTTATATCACCTTAAATGTTCTGGTTTAACAATTTAAACATACCATTAAGGATGTGGTAAATGTTCAATTAAATAACCTTCAATGAGCATATAGAACTTTCACTAGAGTTCTTACTCTTGGGAGGTTTTTCCCCAATTTCAAATGTGGTAAATGACCAAAAATCCTTCAGCCATCATATTCTCAGGGTATGGTCAATTTCAGCTTTCGTTATTTTTAGTAAGGATGTCTAAAACAAAGAGAAAATTATTATTATTTTTAGTTGGTTAAGTTCTTATCACAATGGGCTATTTTGTGAAAATCGTTGGGCCGATCCCTGCAGCCAGCAGGCAGCCAGCCCACTTGTTTATCTCTCCATGGCGTTAGTACCTCTGTAAAAGTTAAATTTGTTTTATTTATAGGTTGGAAGAGACTTCACCCATGAGGAGTACTGAATAAATAGACTTTCGCCATCATTCTCCAAAGAGGTTGGGAAGGAACCACTCATGAGGAAAGCCTGGAGGGGACAAATTGTCAGAATGAAGTGTGGTCCTTTGTTCAGAATCAGAAGAGTTACCCACTCGAATCATAAAATACCAGATGAAGCTCACTTCACTAAACATGGGTGAGCAAATGGAAAGAAGAAAGACATGGTGACAGTGAAAATGCCCAAGATGTAGTCTCTCCAGGTTAAATGAAGGCAAGTTCACCTGGGATCCCAGAGGTTATACTTTTGCCAAAGCATGCTTTGAGTTAGCGCAGAAAAGAGTTAGAGCTTTATTCTTTCCTTCTTTCTTTTTTTTTTTTTAATAGAATGAGATTGATTGGGCAATGTAGAATAACCTGCCTGTGTTTATGTCTAGTTATTTGTACTTGAGTGTAAGAAGAGCAACTCAAAGTTATTTAATTACAGGACTGCAAAGACCAACCCATCATTAAATATATTATGAGTTGAATAAGTATCAGTTAAATAATCATGTTATATCTTAAGTCTGCTAACCCTTTGGAGAGGAATGAGATAGTCATGCTCTTTGATAAACCCCCAAAGCCTGTGCTGTCCGCATAAAAGGAGCATGCTGCTGATCCACCATGAGCTTTGAGATCTTTTCCAAGAGAAAGAATGGGTTTTTGTTGCACAGTCCGCATGAACTTGCCTGGTGCCCCTGCTGATTAATGGCATTTATTCCCCAGAGAGCTGCCTGAGGCTGAAGGCAGAGATATGACATTGAGACAGAGCTAACCTCACTGGCTCTTATGGGGATCAATCTCATGCCTGACTCTTCACTACAGTGTTCTAAGCATTTCAGTTAACTGGGTGTGTCTCCCCTTCCAAATAAGTCTCAGCCAGTCCATAAAGGGGAAGATGGCATTCTCAGATATGAGGTTTCAGGCACTGTACCTTTAGGATGAGTGGAGGTTTGCTTTCAAAGCTGGGTGTGGGACCTTCTAAAGAGAAGCCCTGCATGGTCATAAACTATTCATGTAAGTTATCATGTTTCTAGTACTAGCTACTTTCTAGTTCCCTTCCCTTGTCTCATCACCACCTGTCTCATCTTGACAACTCTGATCTCAGATCTGCCTTCCATTTATTTTTATTATATTCACCCTCTCATCCTGGAAATGACACCCAGTCTTGTCGATTTGATACCTGACCTTGACTTACCCTGACTCCACTTTCCCAACTTGTACTAGAGGTGGGTGTTGGCGTCAGACACATTTGTCAGTATCTCTTCTTGATTCCATTCCCTGCCCCATTTTTGGCTTTGCTCTTTTTACGAAAACACCGGTAACTCCCAGACATCTCACTCCACGGTGCAAAGCCAAAGGCAGGACAGGGGACCGAAAAGGCTCCCACAGATGAAGTCTGAAGCGTTGTGAGCCTGAGGGAACATACTCCATCATCCTTGCACCCAAGCCACAAAAGGGGTGGTGCAGTTTCGTATATCCAGAGAACTCTTAACTAAAGGGGTAGTTGCACCCATTTCAGACTGTACCTCAATGTGTCTGTGTCTTGAGAAAAACCAACTATGTCATCGTGCATCACCCAATGTGATACAATAGAATATCAAGTGTTTTGGAGTCAGGCAGACTTGGGTTTGAATCCCGATTCTACTCTTTGCTCACTGTGTCCTCTCAATTAAGCATCTTAACTTCTCCAAGCCTCAGTGTTTTCATCTATAAAATGAGAATACCTACTTTATACTGTCATTGTGAGAAATTAAAGAGGTAGTGTACATAAAATACAGAATGTTGCATATGGTGTTTAATAAGTAGGGTTTATTATTATTATTTTTATTATAGCCATGATAAGGTCCTAATGCCTAAATTCTGGCAAGAATGGAGAAATTCTTAAATATTCAGGCAGCTCATTTACTGATAGATGGGCCACAGGTTTCTTCAGGCACTAGGCTGGTTGTTCAGTGTTGTAAGTCACCAGCTGGCTTCCTGCCTGAACTTTTAATCTTGTCCCCATCTCAATTTAAAGAGGGTGAGAAAGCAGAGACATCAATCGTTTCCTTGTCAAGGACAACAGCCCCTTCCTTCTTCCTTAGTTCTCTCCTGGGGCCCCATCCACCCAGTGCCAAGGGAGGGCGCTGCTGCTGAATACAAATCACCACGTGGTGGGGAGGCTTTGTGCCTCCATGGGAGCCTGGAGCAACTTCACTGTCTCTGTGTAAGGCTGTGATGAGTCCCATCCAGTCCTCCCACTCCTGGGGTTAAGCACCCCACCGTGTTCCACAGTCTCCCTGGGTAGTGATGTAACCACAAGCATGGCAGTTACCCAAGGTACTGGGACACAGACTTTATTGATTTGTTCTTCTAATGCATTAGGAGGAAACAGGAAACCTCAGGAAGGTCACAAACGACAATTGTGCATTGACTGGCACAGACATTGGCTTCATTCAGGAAAGAACAACTCAAGTGGCCTTGCTATCAGAGAGGAAAGGAGACCATAGATGCATGACTCAAAAATGAAGACGATAAGCATGGGCTGGATCCAAAGGAATCAGAAAGAACTGAAGCATGTAATGCTCGAGCTCCAACTTGAGGGAAAGTCTTTGTTCATTGACTGGCAAGGCCAGATACTCAATCAATGTTGCTTAACAGTGGGATGAAGAAATAAACCAGGCAAGAGTGATCCCCTTAGGTCTTTGCCCTATTAAGTCCCTAAGCAGCTCTCTAGTGTTCTGCTACTTGATCCTGTGGTTACATGTCCTTCCATCCCACCTTCATGATCTTGAAAGCTGAGCACTTCAGACAGCTTCCCATGCATCCTCGCTCTTCTCCCTAGCTTGCTCCCCTCCATGATCCACCTTGGAATCATTAATCATTAAAAACTCACAGCATGATTGAAATCACCCTAGACTTTCTGCACCCTCTTTCTTTTCCAGACCTGTGTTCTGAATGTTTGGGGTCTGTCTCCCGTATGTCTAGGCCAGCCTTGTCTTCCCTGATGATTGGAAGAGTTGAAATCTTCCTCTGAGGGTTCTGATTATTTCAATTTTATCAACCAATTCTTGTTTGCTGGTGAGAAATTATTCCAAAATGTCAACTCCCCATGTTAGTCCTTTATCTTCTAAGAAATGAAACCTTCTACAAAATCAAGCCTTTACAGATGTTCGGCCTTTAATCATTTCAGGAGATTCTGGGTAGGATGCTAAGGTCCCTTCTAATCCCATGAGTTTAGATAACTAAAGCCAAATCATTGGTCCAAGACTCGGTGGAATATTTACATTTTTCTAGAAACATTTCCATATTGATTACTAGAAATGGAAAAGTGACAGAGTACCAAGGAGAGATGGGCCTTCAGAATGTACTTTTGTTTAGGCTTTTGTGGGCTCTGTATTGACATTTAGTCTCTAATCCTGGTTTGAGCAGCCGTATGAAATACCATCTTGGCATCAGGAGAAGCAACAGAGAAGTGGTATCTCTAACGAAAAACATTATGCTAGAGTTTACTCATAATCAGTGTGGAGACTGAGTAAGGACAGCCCAAGGCTTCTGTGGAGGTCAGATTCTAGCAAAGGGATATTGCTTGTCCCAACTCTGCCAGTCACTCGCTCTGTAACTTAGGTACAAGACATAAATTTTGTGGGCCACAGTAGACTCATGTTTCAAAGGGATTTCTAATAAATTAATTTGGAGTTGCTTTGAAGATGAAGTGAGACAGTGGATTGTAAATAGCTTAGCACATAGTAAATGCTCAATAAACATGTGTTTTTTCCCTAAGGGCCCATAAGATGTCTAGTCACTGGAATGTAGTTTCACTCTAAGGATAAAACAGCTAATATTTATTAACCACTAACTATATGCAAGGTAATGTGACAAGCAATTTGAAAGTAATATTTTATTTACCTAGATACAAGTTTTATACTTATTTTTCAAATAACGAAAGTCAGGCTCAGAGGGATTAAATGACTTTCCTTACATTATACAGCTAATCACTAATAAACCAAGATTCACATCTTAAACTTTCTCAGTCCAGAACCCATTCTCTCAATCACTTTGTTGTAAGGACATTTTAGAATGAGAAATCAGTGGTATGACTTTAATAAGCTAAAAAAGAAAAAAAAAATCCAGTGAACTGTAGAGTCCCTGGGGAAATAGAGGCTGGAGAGTAGAGGTGGAAAAGCACTAAAATAATAGATTCCAGTATCGATCTAGTGAGCTGGGCTAAGGAGAAGGAAATTAGTAGGATTTGTAAAGTTGTTATTAGTATTTGCCAAAGATGTTTGCCATCTCCCATGTTCTTCTTGGAAATGTTGCCTTTTGAATATATTTCTGGCAAACAAGATCACACACAAAAAAAAAACCCCATTCTTCTTTCCTTCTTACTCAATCTTTTCAGCATTGGGTGCCATATTAGGTACTGAGAGTACAGAGATATGGAAAATGGGGCAAGATTTTCTTTTTTTAACCTCTTTATTGGAGTAAAATTGCTTTATAATATTGTGTTAGGTTCTGCTGTATAACAAAGTGAATCAGCTATATGTATACATATATCCCCATATCCCCTCTCTCTTGCATCTCCCCCCCAACCTCCCTGTCCCACCCCTCTAGGTGGTCACAAAAAACCGAACTCAACTCCCTGTGTGATACGGCTGCTTCCCACTAGCTATCTATTTTACATTTGGTAGTGTATATATGTCAATGCTACTCTCTCACTTCGTCCCAGTTTACCCTTCCTCCTCCCCATGTCCTCAAGTCCATTCTCTACGTATGCATCTTTATTCCTGTCCTGCCACTAGGTTGATCAGAACCTTTTTTTTTTTTCATATATATGTGTTAGCATATTTCTGACTTACTTCACTCTGTATGACAGACTCTAGGTCCATCCGCCTCACTACAAATGACTCAGTTTCGTTTCTTTTTATGACTGAGTAATATTCCATTGTATATATGTGCCACACCTTCTTTATCCATTCATCTGTTGATGGACACTTATGTTGCTTCCAGGTCCTGGCTATTGTAAATAGAGCTGCAGTGAACACTGTGGTACATGACTCTTTTTGAATTATGGTTTTCTCAGGGTATATGCCCAGTAATGGGATTGCTGGGTCATATGTTAGTTCTATTTTTAGTTTTTGAGGAACCTCCATACTGTTCTCCATAGTGGCTGTATCAATTTACATTCCCACCAACAGTGCAAGAGGGTTCCCTTTTCTCCACACCCTCTCCAGCATTTATTGTTTCTAGATTTTTTTGATGATGGCCATTCTGACTGGTGTCAAGTGATACCTCACTGCAGTTTTGATTTGCATTTCTCTAATGATTAGTGATGTTGAGCATCCTTTCATGTGTTTGTTGGCAATCTGTATATCTTCTTTGGAGAAATGTCTATTTAGGTCTTCTGCCCATTTTTGGATTGGGTTGTTTGCTTTTTTGATATTGAGCTGCATGTGCTGCTGCTTGTATATTTTGGAGATTAATCCTTTGTCAGCTGCTTCGTTTGCAAATAGGTTCTCCCATTTTGAGGGTTGTCTTTTCATCTTGTGTATAGTTTCCTTTGCTGTGCAAAAGCTTTGAAGTTTCATTAGGTCCCAATTGTTTATTTTTGTTTTTATTTCCATTTCTCTAGGAGGTGAGTCAAAAAGGATCTAGCTGTGATTTATGTCAAAGAGTGGTCTGCCTATGCTTTCGTCTAAGAGTTTTATAAAGTGTCTGGCCTTACATTTAGGTCTTTAATCCATTTTGAGTTTGTATGATGTTAGCAAGTGTTCTAATTTCATTCTTTTACAGGTAGCTGACCTGTTTTCCCAGCACCACTTATTGAAGAGGCTGTCTGTTCTCCATTGTATATTCTTGCCTCCTTTATCAAAGATAAGGTGACCATATGTGCGTGGGTTTATCTCTGGGCTTTCTATCCTATTCCATTGATCTATATTTCTGTTTTTCTGCCAGTACCATACTGTCTTGATTACTGTAGCTTTGTAGTATAGTCTGAAGTCAGAGAGCCTGATTCCTCCAGCTCTGTTTTTCCTTCTCAAGATTGTTTGGCTATGCGGGGTCTTTTGTTTTTCTATACAAATTGTGAAAATTTTTGTTCTAGTTCTGTGAAAAATGCCATTGGTAGTTTGATAGGGATTTCATTGAATCTGTAGATTGCTTTGGGTAGTAGAGTCATATTCACATTGTTGATTCTTCAAATCCGAGAACATGATATATCTCTCCATCTGTTTGTATCATCTTTAATTTCTTTCATCAGTGTCTTATAGTTTTCTGCATACAGGTCTTTTGTCTCCTTGGGTAGGTTTAATCCTAGGTATTTTATTCTTTTTTTGCAATGGTAAATGGAAGTGTTTCCTTGATTTATCTTTCAGATTTTTCATCATTAGTGTATAGGAAAGCAAGAGATTTCTGTGCATCAATTTTGTATCCTGCTACTTTACCAAATTCACTGATTAGCTCCAGTAGTTTTCTGGTAGCATCTTTAGGATTATCTATGTATAGTATCATGTCATCTACAAACAGTGACAGATTTACTTCTTTTCTGATTTGTATGCCTTTTATTTCTTTTTCTTCTCTGATTGCTGTGGCTAAAACTTCCAAAACTATGTTGAATAACAGTGGTGAGAGTGGGCATCCTTGTCTTGTTCCTGATTTTAGAGGAAATGCTTTCAGTTTTTCACCATTGAGATCAATGTTGGCTGTGGGTTTGTCATATATGGCCTTTATTATGTTGAGGTAAGTTTCCTCTATCCCTACTTTCTGGAGAGTTTTTATTGTAAATTGCTATTGAAATTTGTCAAAAGCTTTCTCTGCTTCTATTGAGATTATCATTTTTTTTTTTTTTTTTTGCGGTACGTGGGCCTCTCACTGTTGTGGCCTCTACCGTTGCGGAGCACAGGCTCCAGATGCACAGGCTCAGTGGCCATGGCTCACAGGCCTAGCCACTCCGCAGCATGTGGGATCTTCCCAGATCGGGGCACAAGCCCACGTCACCTGCATCGGCAGGTGGACTCTCAACCACTGCGCCACCAGGGAAAACCTATTGTATGGTTTTTATACTTCAGTTTGTTAGTATGGTTTATCACATTGATTGATTTGTGTATATTGAAGAATCCTTGCATTCCTGGGATAAACCCCACTTGATCGTGGTGTATGATCCTTTTAATGTGCTGTTGGATTCTGTGTGCTAGTATTTTGTGGATGATTTTTGCATCTATGTTCATCAGTGATATTGGCCTATAATTTTCTTTCTTTGTGACATCTTTGTCTGGTTTTGGTATCAGGGCAATGGTGGCCTCATAGAATGAGTTTGGGAGTGTTCCTCCCTCTGCTACATTTCGGAAGAGTTTGAGAAGGTTAGGTGTTAGCTCTTTTCTAAATGTTTGATAGAATTCGCCTGTGCAGCCATCTGGTCCTGGGCTTTTGTTTGTTGGAAGATTTTTAATCCCAGTTTCAATTTCAGTGGTTGTGATTGGTCTGTTCATATTTTCTATTTCTTCCTAGTTCAGTCTCGGAAGGTTGTACTTTTCTAGGAATTTGCCCATTTCTTCCAGGTTGTCCATTTTATTGGCATAGAGTTGCTTGTAGTAATCCCTCATGATTCTTTGTATTTCTGCAGTGTCAGTTGTTACTTCTCCTTTTTCATTCCTAATTCTGTTGATTTGAGTCTTCTCCCTTTCTTTCTTGATGAGTCTAATGGTTTTTCAATTTCGTTTATCTTCTCAAAGAACCAGATTTTAGTTTTATTGATCTTTGCTACTGTTTCCTTCATTTCTTTTTCATTTATTTCGAATCTGATCTTTATGATTTCTTTCCTTCTGCTAACTTTGGGGTTTTTTTGTTCTTCTTTCTCTAATTGCTTTAGGTGTAAGGGTAGGTTGTTTATTTGAGATTTTTCTTGTTTCTTGAGGTAGGATTGTTTCGCTAGAAACTTCCCTCTTAGAACTGCTTTTGCTGCATCCCATAGGTTTTGGGTCATTGTGTTTTCCTTGTCATTTGTTTCTAGTTATTTTTTGATTTCCTCAGTGATCTCTTGGTTACTTAGCAGTGTATTGTTTAGGCTCCATGTGTTTGTATTTTTTACAGTTCTTTTTTTCCTGTAATTGATATCTAGTCTCATAGCATTGTGGTTGGAAAAGACACTTGATACGATTTCAGTTTTCTTAAATTTCCAAGGCTTGATTTGTGACCCAAGACATGATCTATCCTGGAGAATGTTCCATGAGCACTTGAGAAGGGAGTGTATTCTGTTGTTTTGGATGGAATGTCCTATAAATATCAATTAAGTCCTTCTTGTTTAATGTGTCATTTAAAGCTTGTGTTTCCTTATTTATTTTCATTTTGGATGATCTGTCCATTGGTGAAAGTGGGGTGTTAAAGTCCCCTACTATGATGCTGTTACTGTCGATTTTCCCTTTTATGGCTCTTAGCATTTGCCTTATGTATTGAGGTGCTCCTATGTTGGGTGCATAAATATTTACAATTGTTATATCTTCTTCTTGGATTGATCCCTTGATCATTATGTAGTATCCTTCTTTGTCTCTTGTAATAGACTTTATTTTAAAGTCTATTTTGTCTGATATGAAAATTGCTATTCCAGCTTTCTTTTGATTTCCATTTTCTTGGAATATCTTTTTCCATCCCCTCACTTTCAGTCTGTATGTGTCCCTAGGTCTGAAGTGGGTCTCTTGTAGACAGCATATATACGGGTCTCGTTTTGGTATCCATTCAGCCACTCTATGTCTTTTGGTTGGAGCATTTAATCCATTTACATTTAAGGTAATTATCAATATTTATATTCCTATTACCGTTTTCTTAATTGTTTTGGGTTTGTTTTTATAGGTCTTTTCCTTCTCTTGTGTTTCCTGCGTAGAGAAGTTCCTTTAGCATTTGTCATAAAGCTGGTTTGGTGGTGTTGAATTCTCTTAAATTTTGTTTTTCTGTAAAGGTTTTAATTTCTCCGTTGAATCTGAATGAGATCCCTGCTGGATAGGGTAATCTTGGTTGTAGGTTTTTCCCTTTCATCACTTTAAATATGTCCTGCCACTCCCTTCTGGCTTGCAGAGTTTCTGCTGAAAGATCAACTGTTAACCTTATGGGGATTCCCTTGTATGTTATTTGTTGCTTTTCCTTTGCTGCTTTTAATATTTTTCTTTGTATTTAATTTTTGACAGTTTGATTAATATGTGTCTTGGCATGTTTCTCCTTGGATTTATCCTGTATGGGACTCTCTGTGTTTCCTGGACTTGACTATTTCCTTTCCCATATTAGGGAAGTTTTCAACTCTAACCTCTTCAAATATTTTCTCAGACCCTTTGTTTTTCACGTCTTTTTCTGGGACCCCTAAAATTCAAATGTTGGTGCATTTAATGTCCCAGAAGTCTCTGAGACTGTCTTCAAATCTTTTCATTCTTTTTTCTTTATTCTGCTCTGAGGTAGTTATTTCCACTATTTTATCTTCCACATCCCTTATCCATCCTTCTGCCTCAGTTATTCTGCTATTGATTCCTTCTAGGGAATTTTAAATTTCATTTATTGTGTTGTTAATCATTGTTTGTTTGCTCTTTAGTTCTTCTAGGTCCTTGTTAAATGTTTCTTGTATTTCCTCCATTCTGTTTCCAAGATTTTGAATCATCTTTGCTCTCATTACTGTGAATTGTTTTTTGGGTAGACTGCCTGTTTCCTCTTCATTTGTTTGGCCTGGTGGGTTTTTACCTTGCTCCTTCATCTGCTGTGTGTTTCTCTGTCTTCTCATTTTGTTTAGCTTACTGTGTTTGGGGTCTCCTTTTTGCAGGCTGCTGGTTCATATTTCCCATTGTTTTTGGTGTCTGCCCCCAGTGGCTAAGGTTGGTTCAGTGGGTTGTGTAAGTTTCCTGGTGGAGGGAACTGGTGGTGCCTGTGTTCTGGTGGTTGGGGCTGGATCTTGTCTTTCTGGTGGGCAGGGCTGCGTCCGTTGGTGCATTTTGGGGTGTCTGTGAACTTAGTATGATTTTAGGCAGCCCCTCTGCTAATGGGTGGGGCTGTGTTCCTGTCTTGCTAGTTGTTTGGCATGGGGTGTCCAGCACTGTAGCTTGCTGGTCGTTGACTGGAGCTGGGTCTTAGCATTGAGATGGAGATCTCTGGGAGAGCTCTTGCCCATTGATCTTATGTGGGGCTGGGAGGTCTCTGGTGGTTCAACGTCCTGAACTCAGCTCTCCCACCTCAGAGGCTCAGGCCTGACACCAGGCTGGAGCACCAAGGCCCTGTCAGCCACACGGCTCATGAGTAAACTGCAAGCTGTGCAGGCCTGCCTCTGAGTTGGGAATTAGTTACCAATCTTGTTTACCACAAGTTATTGAATTTTTTTCAATTTTCTCACATTGCCTGCTGGTCTTGGAGGGTCTCCTGGAGAGGCCAGGGGGTGGGGGCGACTGTGGCTCTCTTGGGGTCATAAAAGCTGGTGGCGGAAGCAGGGACCTACATCAACTCTGGCTGGAGGCAGAGACATATATTTTGGGTCCATGGCACCGAGACCTGGCCCCACCCACCATTCAGGGAAAATTTTTATATTTGATATATTTGAATTATAGGTGCAATACATTGGATGTGGCAAGACGATCTGAGGCAAGATTTGGATGAGCTTTGAATCTACACTGAGAAGTCTTGACTTGGGCAACACCCTTACACATGGAGCTATTTAGGAGGGGAATGCTGTAAGTGCTGCGATTTCTAAAACTCACTTTGGACCAGTGATGTTGCTAAAGTTTGTCACTTGGTGATGCCAAGAGGTTCATAGATGTGATGAGATGAATACCCTAAACTTGCAGCTGAAAGTTGTGGTTTATGTGCATATGAGTTTTTTCCTGAGGAGAGTGTCCATAGCTTTATTCTCAGAGAGTAAGTGACACAGAATGATTAAGATCAAATACCATTTGAGATGACTTAGAGGAAGAAAAGTTAGAGGAAAGTATGTGAAAGTTGGTGAAGAAGATAGTCAAGAGATGAGGATGAGCTGTCAAGAGATGAGGATGAGCTGAGGTAGTGGCCATGGGGATGAATCCAGCCGATATAATGGCTGGTTAGCAGCTAGGAATGGTAACTGGAATTGACAATCAATCAGATGGAAGGTGTTAGAGAGGAAAGATTAATTCACCAAGAGAGGAAATATAAGTGAGGGTATAAGCTTGGTGGGGAGGGTGGGTGGGGAGTAATCCATTTAGTATTGGTATTGGTATTGATTGCTCTTTGATTTGCAATTATCATATTGCTATTTTCTCTATGAAGCTTAGAACTTGCATCAGGAAGTGTAATTTAACTCATTGACATACCAGGCAAGTCAGGGAGAACATGCTGATTTGAGATTTATACTTCAAACACATAAAGGATTGTTTTTAATAAAGCTTGGGTATATACCTAAAATTGAGGGGCATGACCTCAGCTCCTATTTCCAGCCCTCCCACCCCTCCATTGTCTCAGAGACAAAGACAGGAATTCACAATGATCTAGGGTACGTTTATACAATGCTAGATGCTTCCATAAATTTGTAAGTATTGGCATAATCCAGATCTCTTCCAAACTGGGTATAGGAAAACTCTAGTTATTGCCTGAATTTCCCCTTTTTATAAAGCTATTTGGCATTGGGTAGATACAGTTAAAGTCATATAAATGCCTTGACCATACAAAGGGTGAAATCTTAGAAGAAGATTTTGAGCAAATATCATGTACCAGGACTTTATCTCATTGTAAATATTAACAATTTAACAACATATTCTTATGGTATCAACCTTATAGGTAGGTATTATTATCCTTGTTTCAGAAATGAGGAAAATGAGAGTGAGAAACTAAGAAACGTCCCCAAGTTTGTCAAAGTAGGAAGTGGCAGAACCCTCCCAATCCCCATTCCAAACGTTATTTGACCACATCTGGACCCGGTGATCCCATTCTTTCCCAGTGTCCCCATCCCCTTTATGCCTCTTCCTTTCACTCTGCACTCAGCTTCGATTCCAGAATTTGCCGCTCTAATCAGGTTCTTGCATACTCTCACATTCCTAGCCCCTCACACCTCCCATCATCCTCAACCAGCAAAACGCAGCCCAGAAATCCCAGCCTGCCCAGTTTGTTCTTATACCAGAGTCAGTGATGATGGGCTGGAGAAAAACACTCAACCATGCTGACTGCTCTTACCTTCAATCTGTGACCTTGTCTGGCAACCTTGCCACATTTGTTTAGTCAATTGCTCTTTCATTTATTCAAGACAACCATGGTCTCGAGTCTTCTCATTTCTCAAATTTCCTACCCTTGTCCCCTTCTCCTTACCTTCTGATGAAGACTTTGCTTCTTGTTCGACTGAAGAAGTAGTCACAATCTGAAGATGAATATACCTATTCTTGTGACCAAATTTAACCAATGTATCTGCGTCTTAACTTAGAGACTCTGCTTTCCTGCTATTTATATATTTACTCATAAGAATTGTTCATGCTCCTACTAAGACCAACACCTCCACTTGTGTACAGAACCTCATCCCTTTCCTCCCCTCCTACCTTGTTCCTGCAGTGGTCTTTCCTCTGTCCTCATGACCACTTTTTCCCCTCACTACTGATCATTGCCATTAGCAGGCAAACATGCTCCACCATCGCCTATCTTATGAAAACAAAACTCACCTTCCACCAACATTCCCTGCCAACTCTCACCATGTGTTTTCCTGTGTCTTTTAAAGCAAAACTCCTGTAAAGGACTGTCCATCCATACTTGCTGTCTCCACTTCCTCACTTCTAATTCCCTTTTTAACCTGTGCTAATCAGGCTTTGGCTCCCAGTCCTTCAAAAGCAATTTCGAAAAACCACGCTTGTCAATGTCACCAAAAAACAACATGTTGTCAAATTCAATGATGAATTCTCAGCACTACTTTTAAACTCTTAGGAGCTCTGAGAAAGTCGTTTACTTCTTCCTTCTTCAAACACTCTGTTCTCTTGGCTTCTAGGGTAGTGTGTTCTGGATTTCCTTTTCCTTCACTGGTCACCCCTTCTTAGTATTTTTCTGACTTCTCCATCCCTGCTCTAACCTGTAATCCAAAGATTTGGCGTGGTGCTCTGTTGTTTTCTCTTCTCCACCTGCATTTACTTCTGAATGATCCCTTATAATCTGATAACTCCCAAATTTCGATCTCTTGTCCTAACCTCTTCCATGAGATCTGAGATAGCAAACTACGCATTGAATATTTAGAGTGTCTAAGATGGATGTTATAATTAACATGACCAAAAAAACCTCTTGATTCTCTCTTTCCCCGTTGAAATAATCTGAGCCTTCTAAGTCTTTATCAAAATTTAGAAATCATTCTTGATTTCTCCTTTCCCCTCGCTTCCTATATCCAAAACATCAGCAAATTTTGCTGGCTTTACCTTAATATTATCACTTCCCTCCAACGCCACCTAGTCTAACCCACTATTGTCTCTTGCTTGGACTACAGAAGCCTACAGATCAATCTCATTGCCTGTTCTCTCCCCAGCAGTAAGTGTTATTTTTTTAGAATCAGTTGTGTTTTGTGCTCCTAAAAGTGCTTCAATTACTTTTCATTTTACTGAGAATAAAATTCAGACTACTTAATGGCCTATCAGGCATTACTTGATCTAGCCACTGCTTACCTTTCTGACCTTATTTTCTACCACTTTTTCCATTGGTCAATTGTGCTATATTTATGCTGGCTTTCCTTTAACACACTAAACTCATTACTGCCCCAGAGCCTTTGCACTTCTTAATCCCTGAACTGAGAATGCTCTCAGTCCAGATATTTGCAGAACTCCTGCCATTGCGAAGTATAGAGCATCTTAAAAGCGCAGAATATCAGAGTTAGGAGAGTCTAAGGGATTTTCAAAACCCATCCCTGCATTTTCCAGCTGAGAAAAGTGAAGCCTAGAAAGATTGAGAGCTGCTCAAATCCACACAGTAAGTGACCAAGCTGAGACCACCTCTCTTGACCAATGCTTTCCTTTAAATTTTGTTGGATGAGCTAATTACTCTGTGTATGGCATTCTCATTTTTTTGGCTCCAAACCCACTGTGATTAGTTTTCAACCACAATGCAGTTTGTCCACCAGAATAACATGCTTCTGAATTCTTTTGACGTATTCTTTTCCGGGGCAGTTGGCTCCACTGGGTGAGCTGGGGTAGAGAAAAGAGGATGGGAATGCAGGGGTGATGATATTTTAATTACTTAGAAGTATTGGGTTGGCCCAGAAGTTCATTTGGATTTTTCCATAAGATGTTATGGAATAACCCGAACAAACTTTTGGGCCAACCCAATATTTGGCATTTCTCTGTGAGATCAAAGTGCCTCACCCAGGTGTTAATTCAGTCCTCCTGCTAGCCTTCTGAAGCAACTTACAGAAACCAGTGCACAGATGAGAAAACTGCGTATGTTATCTCCTGTGTATACTACTCACATCAGAGTGACTTTTCTAAAATATAAAACTGGCTGTATCATTCATCTGCTTAAAATCTTTGCATGGCCCCCTTTGCCCTTAGGGTAAATTCCAGTCTCTGTAACCGGGCTCCCCAGCCCTTCACTGACCATGCTTTCATCATTAACCGCATCCCCTTCCACTCCCTTTCATAGACTCACTGCTATCGCCCAGCGGCTTTGCATGCTTCAGCCACATGTGTCATGCTCACCATCTTTCACCTCTCCAGGCCTTTGCCCATGCCGTCTCTGCTCTGCACAACCTTATATACCTGTTGTTTGTTAAAGGAAGCAGGTGTTTCCACTGCCGAGCATCCTGTGAGACCTTTCTTAGGCAGTGTCATTTGCTTCTCCAGGATCTTGAGTATCGTATCCTTGACCCTAGCATTTATCAGTGTGTGGTGATAGGATAGTAACTGAGAACATGCTGGATGAATGAGTGAACGAGTGAAAGTGTCTAGCATGCTGGCAAGGAGTGAGAACAGCCTCCCCAAAGAATATTTTAATGGATTCTTATCTGCCGCCTCCTTGACCACGCCTCTTTCAATCCCACTTATATTTCACAGACTTTACGATAATCTCTCCCCAGAGTTAGAGAGACCAATTACTCTTGCAAGGCTCCTTCTGGCAGGCACTGCCCCTGGCTCTCTAAGGGGCCTCTTGAGCCACCTATGAGGTCCCTAATGTGAACACATGCTATGGGATTTCACATTCATTTGTTGATTGCAGGGCACTCACTGCTAGTGGTCTGCAATATGATTTCTAGGTTGTCTGTGGATGCTATGAATTTATTTATATATGATTTAGGAGGAAGTCCTTTCACATTTATGATAACAAACGACACTGTTTCTGTCTAAAAAATCATTTAGGTTTAAAAAGTGAATCAATTTAAAGAGAAATATTAAAATGTATATAAACTGACATATGGCAAAAGTAGTGAAGTGGTGCCTAAATGACTAATGTGTTTTATTCATTTAAGCGTTCATCTGTGTATTCAGACATCAGATGTTTATGGCACATCACTTGCCAGGCCCTGTCCTGTGTAAGGGGTATGTAGATGGTGAGTGGTTTGGGTCTTGGTCCCCGTGTCCTTTAAATTTTAGACTCTTCCTGGACACTCTGCAGGATGCTGAGAACAATTTGTTAATATCCACATTGACGTGGGGTGACCGGATTGGGTGGAAGTAGAAACAGAAAAATATAAACACATACACCTGTAAATATACATATGTGTGTGGGCTGGATTTACTGTTTTGTTTCTAATTGGTGGAATATGTCTGGGGTCTATGCACACTCACCCACACACAACCCCTCAAATGTGAGAAGTGGAGAGCTGTACTTCATGGGAAAATAACTTGCCGGGAGGGGAGCTGTAAAGTAGACAGTGAATGATGGGAAGAGGATAGACAATGGCATCAGATCAGAAGTAACACTTCACCCCTCTGAGATTCAGTTTTCCTCTGTAAAATGAGAGGCTTGGACTGGATCAGTGACAGAAAATACATTTCCCTGATTGAGCTTACGTTACTGGAGGGCTTTGGTGAGAAGGCTTCTCAGGGCAGATCCTGCTTGAGTGGGAATGTGAGTGAGAATGTGCCTGAGTGATGAGTGCTGTCTAGCACGGGTATGGGAAGGGAATCAGATGACTATTTACATGGACATGGGTGTGAGAGGGGAGAATGGAAACAGCTGGCCACACTGCACTGAGAGTTTTTGAGCTGGATTACTTTGAAGAGAACTTCAAGGTCTGGCATTCTATGGTTCGGCAAAAGCCAACTCCATATTTTTCTTAACGGTAAGTAGTGAGTGGCAAAGATGCTGGCGATGCTGGTGATGGTGTGGAACCGCTTCAGTTTATCTCTGTGGAACTTTTGGTATTCAGCCTCCAAGATGGCACCCAGTGATCCCCACCCCCTGGTAGGTCATTACCTCCCCTTGAGTGTGGGTTAGACTTGTTTCGCTTCTAACAAATAAAGTAGAAGTGGTGTGATGCCATTTCTGAGATTCAGTTATAAAAAGACTGTGCTTCTCCCTTGGGTCATTCATTCTCTCTCTCTCTCTCCCCCCCACTCCCCCCAACCCACCTCTCTCTCTTTCTATCTTGGAAACCAGCTGTCATGTTGTGAGCCACTCAAAGAAGAGGTCCCTGTGGCAGGGAACTCATGTCTCCAGCAAACAGCCAAGGTGGACCTGAATCTGCCAACTGCCATATCAGTGAGCCTGGAAATGGATCCTTCCTGAGATGAGTCTTTTTTTGTTTTTCTGAGATGAGTCTTGAGATGACTGCAGCTTCTGCAGACACCTTGATTGTAGCATTTGGGGAGATCCTAAGGCAAAGACACCTAGATAAGCTGAACCTGGATTCTTGACCCACAGAAACTGTGAGATAATAACTGTTGCTTTAAGCTGCAAAGTTTTAGGGCAATATATTATGTTGCAATAGATAACTAATACAGAACTCTAAGTCTGGCAATCACAAAGGCCAGCCTACATGAGTAGCATGCAGGTCCAAGTTTCACATTCTATACAGTAAGAACCACGGGCTCAGATCTCGATATGGCCACAGAAACATCCTCTGCACATATAGGCACTTGGGGACCAGGGTCACACTTTATCCTAGCTCCAAACTTGTATTCCAACTTTCTACTGGATATTGTCAAAAGGATGTACCACTGGCACCTCCTATATAACATCTCTGAAATTCTTCTCTACTGTTCCCTATTTTCTGTTCAAGCCCTAAATTTTAGGATCATCAGTGATTCCCCCTTTGCCCTCACTCACTGTATCTTTTTTTTTTTTTTTTTTTTTTTTGGCAGCGTTGGTTCTCCGTTGCTGCGCGTGGGCTCTCTCTGTTTGGGGCTAGCGCTCTTCGTTGTGATGCGCGGGCTTCTCATTGCGGTGGCTTCTCTTGTTGTGGAACACGGGCTATAGGCACGAGAGCGTCAGTAGTTGTGACTCGTGGGCTCTAGAGTGCAGGCTCAGTAGTTGTGCTGCACGGGTTTAGTTGCTCCACAGCATGTGGGATCTGCCCGGACCAGGGCTCAAACCCGTGTCCCCTGCATTGGCAGGTGGATTCTTAACCAGTGCGCCACCAGGGAAGCCCCTCACTCACTGTATCTTATCTCTAGGATTCCCCCAACTGCCACTGTCCAAGTTCACTACTAGGATCTCACATCTGATCGGCAGAAGCCTTCTACCTACAGGTATTCATTGCTTTCCAAAAGTTCACTTTACACCACTTCACTTTTACTGAAGACCTACATTAGCACCTGTTTTCGCTAACCGAAAAGGTGAAAATTGGAAATTGCCTTCCGCGTCTGTCTTGCAGTGAGCCTTTATAGATGCAGTGCACGCCCGCTCAGTGGGGGTGGCGCCGCCAAGCGCCTTCCCCGGGAACTGCGCTCACCATCTCAGCATCCAGCCTCCAGAGCTTTGAACTGCGCGAGCATCTGTGCTTTATCTGCATTCATTTTGTGCATCCGTGACCAAGATGTGTTCCATGGTAATTGTTTCTTTGCTTTACGCCATTTCAGCTTACGAATCGATTCATAGGAATGCCGTATTTTCGGATAGTGGGGAAAGCCCGTGTCTTCTCGCTTGTCTCCAGACTTCCTTCTGTGCTGCAACTGTTACAAAGCCTTGCCCTTTTATCACTGAGTTTAATATTTAGTGTGGAAAGGAGCAAGTGAAAGTAAAACTATCCCTTATCCTATCATCATAAAACCTGACAACTTTTGTATGCCCTTCTAGCCTCTGTCCATGTGCAAAAGTGCATTTCACTTGAGGGTAATGATTCTATATATATATATATAAATATAATTTTGGTGTTTTATTTTCCGCACTTCATTAAATGATAAGTATTTTCCCAGCTTGCTACCTTATCTTTGAAATTATCACTTTTATTTGTGCTTATTATTCCAAGGAGGGGATATTACCTTAAGATACTTAACTATTTCTCTGTTGGACATTAGAGTTGTTTCTAATATTTGTTGTTATAAGTAACGCTGGATTAATCTTCCTGGGTAAAATTGTTTGCTTCTCTTCAATAAATTCAGTATAGGAAATTTTCAGGAAGAGACTTCCTTGGTCAACTATTCTGAAGAAATTTTTGTACAGGATAAAAGTCCCTGATTGCTTTCTAGAAGGGTGACTCTAGGTGACAAGAGTGTAAAATGACATCTTTTTATTAAAAATTTTTTTTTAATATACAACACAAGTTTTAAAAAATCCACACGGCAAGTAACTCATTTGAGAGCACCAGAAAGTTCACATAGTAATATAGATAAATAAGAGGGTGTAGGAGGAAGAGAGGATTAGAGTCATTTAAAATTCAAGTTATTAAGACTGGAATTTTTTTCCTTCCCTATTCTAATAATCAAACAAATAAGCCTCACTCTCTCTGTTTATTGACTTCTAGGAATGTAGGGGCCTATTAATTTCCATACGAACTTTGTAAACTTTTGTCCTACTATAGTGCTGTGCCCTTCCCTACAGGATGAGGAATCTGCCGGGCATGGAGCCCATAGCCCTCTCCTGGGTCAAGCTCTGGGCACCTGGGATGCCAGAGTCCCTGCCAGAATGACCCTGGGCCTGTTGTTCACTATCATAGATGACGATACATTTAACGTTTTTTTCTAAAGCTTCCTCCATCTCCGTTTCTTCCTTTTCCATGTGTTTCTCTTCCTCCTCTTCTTTCTTCTTCTTCCTTTTATTAGCAAGCTTTGCACACTGCGGTAGCATTAGTATAGAAGTCAAGAGTAGAGCCTGTGGAATCAGAGTGCCTGGGCTCAGTTCAGCTTTTACACACTCAAGGAACATGAACATAAACACGATTACCTCTCTGTTTCTTGGTTTCCTCATCTGCAAAATGAAGGTAATATTAATACATCCTTGTGGAGTTGTGATGGTGGCTAATAAGTCAATATACATGCAACAGTTAGAACAGTGTTGGCACACAGTAAGTGCTCGATAACGACCAGCCTCTATAACCAAATTCTTCCAGATTATTTCCTTAGAACAGATTCCCAGAAATAGAATTACAGAGACACAGGAAAGAGTACCTCTTATTCTCATTCTACGTATAACAGCCCCCACATTTTTGCACTGATTTCCTCTGCATGGAGGTGCTATTTCCAAGGACTCTGCCTCAGTGAGGGCTGAAGATGAAGGCTTGGAGGATAAATGATTCACTGTGGGCGTGATGCTGCCTCAGTCCTGGGCAGCCAGGCTTGCATCTGAGGAAAACGCAGCCAGGCTCAGCGATGTTATGAAATTGGCTACGCAAGGGTGTCAGGCAACAAGCTGATACTGGAAAGAAGTTGAGGAGAAATATGATTGCCTCAGGATAGGGACTGCTCTTGTCAGGAAAATTCCTAGGAACATGAAGAGAGACGTGCTTAAACGCTTCTGTGAGTCATATCCAGGAATTTGTAGAACAAAAGGGCGATCACGCCATGGCCAAGCAGGGCTCCTGACAGAGAGCTTTTATGGAAGGACCAAGGAGGGCCAGAGAACACAGAACAGACCAAGTCATTACCACCCTGGTGATTCCTGACCCACATTCACAGGAGCTGGTTCCCCTTTCTTCTTCTTCTATGAGGGACATTAATAGTTCAGTTCTTTTCAGTAGACAGGTTCTGGGTATCTGAGGGGCTTGAGAATGACTGACAGAGAGGTCTGCAAGAAGCTCAGCACATGCTGACAAGACCTGACTTCCCAAAATAACTTACTCACCAGTTCCTTGTTGCCAGTAATTTAGCAGCACTTGGGGTGTTTTCATGGTTGCCTGGAAAGTCAGGGGCACTGGCGGATGCTGTCGTTACTGACAACGACGAAAAAAGGGTGAGGGGTGACAATGATGATCATGATAATAATGAAAGGAAAGAGGAATGAATATTGATCGAGTGCACCAACGCTGGGTGCTTTTACATTATTTTAATGTATTCTCACGACCCGCCGCCCCCCGCCCGCCGCCAGAGTTGGAGATAATTATTCCCATTGCACAGAAGTGCCTCACGGGGGTTAAGTTCCTTGCCCATGGTCACACAGCTGCTCAGTGGCCACCAGGGGGTTAAATTCCTGTCCTCAATTCAAGTCCTGGGCTCTTTACATTACATGCAGTAGATGAAAATGACACACACACACACAGCTTACCTTGGGAAAAGACCCCTATGTAACCATTCCGAAGGGCGCTGGAATTTTTGTGATTGCAACACTTTCTTTGTTAACCGTCCTGTACCGGGTCTTCTGTTATAACAAAGCCCATCGAGCATGTTTTAATTGCCAGGGCTTTAGAACAGAAACAAGTTCCAGATTAGTGATAACAGTCCTGAGATGTAGGGACTAGAGCAGACTGATCACAGTGGGTTAGACCATTGGAACGGCCAGCAGCCTTCACCCAGAGATCCTAGTGACTTGGATCCCTATGTGGGGCGGCTGTTAGATTTCTCAGCAGACCAGTTTTCCCAGTTGATTATCTTTCCTGAGCAGCCAGAGAGCCCTTTTGGTTTCACCCTGAGGTGGAAACCTGAGGCTGCCCGGCTTGTCAGAGTGCCCAGCAAGTTTGTTGACCCGATTAACCTATAATAATTATATTCTGAAGCTATTCGGTGGGCAAAAGGGACCAGACAGATAGCCCTGTTGGCTCGGCCTTCACAGTTCATTTCCGCAGGGCTTTCCCCTTTGGGTCCCTGGACATGAGCTAAGTTCATCCCCTCATATTTCTTTCCTTTCTCAGCTTGTCCTCTCCCCTGCCCTCTGTCATACACATGCCAGGGTCACCGATTTCCTTGTATAAAAAGATGCAGAGTGGAGAAGGGAAAGAAAGGTGAATTGCTCATCTCCAGGACCAGCTAAACGGTGTAATGCATATTTAATATGAATGCCTTGCAAAGCGGTAGTTATGTCTCTCA
This sequence comes from Monodon monoceros, assembly GCF_005190385.1. Classification (NCBI taxonomy): domain Eukaryota; kingdom Metazoa; phylum Chordata; class Mammalia; order Artiodactyla; family Monodontidae; genus Monodon; species Monodon monoceros. Next base: position 87,017,491 of record NW_021703782.1, on the reverse strand, counting down.
AGAATGATGGAGTTTTTCAGGCAAACAAGAGAAGGGAATTTCCCAAAATGCTCTTCACTGGGAAGCGAAGAATGTCAACTTTTCCCTGAATCGGCACAGCCTGGTGGAGTGGTGGTAAGAACATGGTTTGTATAGTTTCTAACCTGGTTTGAATCTTGGTCTTATACTTTCCTCGTCTTCTGAACTTGAGCTGATTTTTAAACTTCTCTGAGCCTTGGCTTCCTCATCTTTCAAGTGGGAATAATAATACCTAGTCCTAGGGTTGTTATAAGGATGAAATGAGAAAATGTGGATAAGAAGCTTAGCATGGTGTCTGGCATAGAGAAACATCCAGTAACTGGAAGCTATGGTGATGTTGCGTATTGTTACCTGGGGCATCAAAGCCAAGGGGAAGCTCAAGAAACATACAACCCTATAGGCCTGGTACCATGAAACAAGGGGGAGTCAGGAGCCCAGGAGGCATGGCATGAAGGGATTCCCAAGGGGATCCCCTTGAGAAGGCTTCTACCACAAAGGAAATGGACTGGGTCTTGCTTTCAGGAGATGGTGTATGACAGGATGGTTTGCTTTAGCCCTAAGAGACTGGGAACAAGAGCTTCTTTTCATAAACCACGATGCCCCTTGAGCCTTATGACCTCATTCTTTTCTTGAAGTAAGGCTCAAAGAGCAGCTATCAAATGATACCCATCCACTTGAAAACACTGATCTGTCTCAGCAGGTTGCAGGCAGGGGAAGGTCACATCATGTTCTAGGCCAATGTTATTGAGGTCTGCTTTTCTGCTTTTTCATAATAATTCCGTTTTGCTCCTGCAGGGGGACCTAGTACCAAATTACCTGTTACTTACAGTTTTTAAAAAGGAAAAATATAATGATACTAAATAAGATTTGGAAAAAGAAAACGAGTCATGATCATTATGGACTTTTAAAATGTTTGCTTCTTTCACCTACAATTTTTTGTTTTGTTTTTGCGGTACACGGGCCTCTCACTATTGTGGCCTCTCCCGTTGCGGAGCACAGGCTCCGGACGCGCAGGCTCAGCGGCCATGGCTCACGGGCCCAGCCGCTCCGCGGCATGTGGGATCCTCCCGGACCAGGGCACGAACCCGCGTCCCCTGCATCGGCAGGTGGACTCTCAACCACTGCGCCACCAGGGAAGCCCTCACCTACACTTTTATCATGCCTTTCGTATCTTCTCATAGCCTTCATGGCGATCACCGTAGACTGCTCCATAGTATTCCTGTCCCCTCTTGTTGGACCGTTAGGTTGTTTCACTTTTTTTTCTCATTCAGGTCAGTGCTGCAAAGAGTAGTATCCTCCATCCATGCATTTTATTCTTTCAAATGATTTTTGGGAGATAAATTCCTACCTAGTTTAGAGTGATTCATAGGTCTTTTTTTCTTTATTAATTTTTTAATTGAGGCATAGTTGGTGTGCAATAGTATATAAGTTTCGCATGCACGACATAGTGATTCACAATTTTCAAAGGTTCTATTCCATTTATAGTTATTATAACATGTTGGCTCTATTCTCTGAGTGTACAATATATCCTTGCAGCTTATTTATTTTATGCATAGAAGTTTATATCTCTTACTTCCCTGCCCCATCTTGCTCCTCCCCCCTTCCCTCTCCCCACTGGTAACCACTAGTTTGTCCTCTAGATCTGTGAGGCTGTTTCTTTTCTTTTCTTTTTCTTTAAGACTTTTTTTGATGCGGACCATTTTTTAAAGTCTTTATTGAGTTTGTTACAATATTGCTTCTGTTTTCTGTTTTGGTTTTTTGGCCACCAGGCATGTGGGACGTTAGCTCCCTGACCAGGGATCAAACCCGTACCCCCTGCATGGGAGGGCGAAGTCTTAACCACTGGACTGCCAGGGAAGTCCTAGTCTGTTTCTTCTTTTGTTATATTCACTAGTTTGTTTTATTTTTTAGATTGCCCATTCTTGATACGTATTACCAAATTTCTCTCCAGAAGGCCTGTACTAATTTATTGCCCTTAGAACATATCCTTACAGAACTGCCAGGCTTGGATGTTATTTATTTATTTTTAATTTGCTAATTCTTTGCCTCATGGCTTGTGCACATAGCCATGGGTCCAAGGCTTATTAACTCTTTGTGTTTCCCCTCAAGATGCCCTGTTTTTACAGCCAAACCTAAGTTGGGAATCCTGAGCATGACTGTGACGGGTCAGTGCTGGATGTCCTGAGGAGCCTTACTTCTCATTGCACCCTGGCCCTGGAAATCTGATCATCTTACCCTGGCGTCCTGCTCTCAGTCCACCGTCCAAGCACTATGCTGGGCACTAAGGGAAGAAGGAAGGAGCAGGGTAGGGGTACACAGATCAGTGGGGGAGACCAACAAGGGACGCACAGTATGGGGTATGGGGCAGGGGAGTTCCCAGGACCCAGGTGGGGAGCTCAGAGATTGCTTCCCAGAGATAAAGCTTAGGCTGACATTGGAAGGATGAATAAGAGTGTATCAGGTCAACAGAAAGGAGTCATCCCCTCTGCCATTATCACCATCTCCCCTGGTCCCTCCACCTCTGCACCTTCTCCCAATACTTGAGTCACACTGAGCTGCTCACACTTTTATGCCCAGAGTTTGCTCAGACCGTTCCCTGCCTTGGAAGCTCTTCATCCCTATCCGCTCGCTCAAGTCTTACTTACTCTTCAAAGCACAGGTGAAATTCACTTCTCTCTAGCTTCCCTGTCCCAGTCTAGAGGCAGAGGTAACCCCAAAGGAGGCTTTCTATTGCTCCGTGTAACGTCCCACAAAACTTAGCATAACGACAGCCACGACTTCCATCATATGTTTTGCTCTTCCACTGAACCGTGAACTTGGACTCTGTGTGACTCCTCTTAGCGTTGCTTTGCTGAGCTCAGGGCCTGACTCAGGGGGTGCTGGGTGACCGCTGAGCCATGATGAACTCATTGAAAGATCACTTCTTGAAATGCAATCCCTAAGCCCCACTGCTGGAACTCAGTAGCTTCTCAATAAATAAATACACACTGAAGACATTTAAATATTCCTGTTCCATTTCCATTAGGTCTCCCTTCAGGAAATCACTATTTTTTTTCCCAGTGGTCTTTGCGAGGATGTCCACCTCCTATTCCATGTGGTTTTCTCTCCTGCCCAAGAAACCTGAGCCTTCCTGAAGATTGTAGTCGACTTTACCAGCCCCACCCACCAGCAGGCAGGCCAAAGCTTGTCTCCTGTGTAACACAGAGCCCTTTTTTCTCCTTGTGAGAAAACCAAACCTCCTCTGCTATCTGAGATGAATAACCCCTGCTAAAATAGAACCCACTGAGTCTTCCAGCCAAGGAGGCGGCCGGCTGGCAGAGTTGGGGAGGTGAGCACATTTTGAAGCATAAAATTTCCCAGGATTAGAGCGTTTCATTAGGAGACTTCTGGATGTGTTTTTCCCTCTAAAGACTTCAGTGAGAGTCCAGAGAATTTACCAACTACAGTGAAACATTCTTTACCACCAGGAGCTCAGTTGCCCATTAATTGTAAACAAGTTTGTGTGTTGATCTAACAAATGCCGATTTATTTTTTTCGGTTCATCCTGTTTCATTTTTTAATTAAAATCGTTGCATTGATTTGTTTTTAAAATAAGAGCGAAGACTCTGACTTTGTAGGTTGAGAAATAAATTATCATTTGAAGGATTAGAGTGCTTCTTCTTTTGATTTTAATAAAGATTAGAAGAAGAAAAAGAAGCACAAAGGAATGAATGCAGCTCCCCCAATATAATGAGTTAGACGGCTCCCTCCCCCCCGTTGATCAAACAAAAGAACAAATGTATTAGACAAAGAGTATAGATTTGACAAACCATCTATGCTCTTGCAAAGGATTTTCCAGGGGATTTGGAAAGTTGTAGCCTGCCCATGTTCTGTTATTTCTACGTATATTAAAGCCAGTATGCTTTAATATTGTTTTTGTGTGTGCTTTGCTTCCTGGCAATAGAGTCTTTCTTTAAGAAAAGCAATTGGGAGACACCCTAGTCCTGGTTAATCTGTTCCCCTTTTCATACACAGACCATTGTCTGGATGTGCTTCCCAAGAGGCGCAGGCTTTATGTCCCAGGCCCCCGCTCCCAAGTCGGCAGCGTGTACAAAGGGAACAGCACATCTTGGGAAGAGCCTGCTGGATTTCCATTTGACACTGGAGCTGTTTTGCTTTGTGCAAACCTCAATGCAAAATGTGCTGATTCCCAAGGAAAAACAAAAAAACAAAGTGAGGAACAAATGTGGTGATTTGTCAGTTTGCCACCCAGACCCTCTACCCCAAAGGGGAAGAGTTTGGGAAATTCCTGCTGTCTTCATGGGTGACCACGGGGCTCCGAGGGCTCAGTAAATGATTCATCCCTCTGGGGGTGCTAAGAGTCTGGCCACATCTCTAGAATAGGAACTTCTGGAACTGTCCCTTTGTCCCTGTATCCGCTGTGACTTTCCACCCAGATGCAAGAGACAGGGCCAGCTTATCTGTACTCCAATCAGTCAACTCTGACGACACACCCCAGGAGTTTCAACTGGGCTTACTTGATGCTTGCCCTTTTCATATTGATATTAAATTACTACGTCTTCACTGGTTGTTTGTTTCTTTGAATTTATAAATATGGCCTTGGCCAAACACACACACACACTCACTCCTCCGGATGACTCTGGATCTCCCTCTCTGTTTCCTTCCCTCTCTTCTTCTAAGTGTCTTAAGACTGCTGTCTACTTCCTTTCTCTCCAAATCCACCTCCCACTTACTCCTCAAGTCATGGAGTATGAGTGCTGCCTTTCACCCCCGTCTGTGATCCCATCCTGGCTGAGGTCACTAGCACCTGCCATGCTATTGTCTTGTTTGTTTCTTTACTGTCTCTTCTTCCAGACCATGAGCACTTTCAGAATTGGGGGCTGTCATACTTTATTCACCTCTGTGTTCATAGCATCATGGTGTTCAGGACCTGTTTGACTCAAGGAGCTTATTCCAGAACTATCACATTGTCACAGCTTTTCTTCTTGAGTTATGGAAAGAAATAACAGGTTCTGAGCATTTTGTCTTGTACCAGGCATGATGCTGGAAATAGCCACATACATTTTCTCCATCATCTTTACTCCAAAAGGCATTTTTGCTGGTAACACAATTCAGGCTCTGAGAGACTAGACTACACAGCTAGTAAGTAGGAGATGGCAAATCTAGGGGGCTGTGTTTTAAAGGCATTTCTGTTCTCTGGGCTGGTTTGGATTGTGGTCCAAATGTTGCAGGCGTTGAGAGCGCTCCATACAAATGGAAGACTCACCTGAGGTAGACGTGGGCTCCCCAAAAGCTCAGGAAGTGGGAAGCAATCTCCAAGCTGCCCTCCTGGCTGGAGAGATTGATTCTCTTCTTAGGAAGTTCATGAGTCTCATATTGGAGAAGCAGCAAATATTTAATATATAGTGAGATTTATGCTCTGCTATGGTAATAACGTGTTAAATTTATCTTCAGAGTAATCCTACGTGGAAGGTACTATTATTCGTACTATTATTCTATTGATGAGACACACAGAGGTTAGGTAACTTACTCAAGGTCATATAGCTGGTAAGTAGTAGAATTAGAATTTAAATCCAGACAGGTATCATTGCAGAGTCTAGTATTGTATCCCAGAGGTAATTCTCTTCTTTCTAAAAGTCCTGGAGTTTCCACATTTGCCTGGGGGTGAGAATATCTTGCATTCTTATCATGGATTCTCTAAATTAAACATGTTGAGTTGTTTCATTCTTTGACATGCTGCCATCATATTGACAGTTTACCATCTCGTTTGCTCTTTGGGGAACATCCTCCACTTCATGGGTCTTCCTCTTAACAGCAAGAAACCCCAAACGGAGTAAGATATCCTAGGAGGCATCTGCTGTAGCATAATTCCCTAATGGGTCAGTTTTTGTGGCCATGTCACATATATTAATTTATGCTATTCTTCCTACTAGATACCTCCTGAATCTTTCTTGCAGTGAGCTGCTGGCACATTCTCCTATGCTTCTTTGATGGATAATTTGGGAATAAGTTCAGGAAGTCCCTTAAATTTATCCTTGATACATTTCACGCTATAAGATTCATTTAACCCGTGTTTGCAAGTGCTTTCTTCAAGTCAGCTACCAGTTTGGCACCAAGAGATTTTGCAAGGGTATAGGATTTAGAATCAGAGAACCTTGAAATCAGAGTCTAGCTTGTGACTTACGAGTTATTTGACCTTGGGTAATTCCCATTAACTACTCTTGCCTCAGTTTTCCCACCTGTAAATTAGAGCTAATGGTATTGACTCTAGAGAACTGGGGAACTCATTGAGAGAAGGACTTTTAAAACTGTATTCCTATTATCATGACATTCATAAATATTTCGGTTACCGACCTGCCTCCTTGGACTCTTTAATCAGTAGAAACTGATAAGAGGCCAGATGAGAAATTCAGGCAAGTCTTTATTGGGACTCACGCTACAGCATGAGGGAAGCAAGAACAAGAAACAGGTGCCCTTGCTTGCTCTCCGAGGAGGGTGGGGCTGGTTCCTTAAATAGGGTGAGGGTAGGGGCTGATTGGTGGATGAGAGGGAGGGGTGCCTGAGATAGTCTGCCCACCCCCTCGGTGGTGCCGTGTGCGGGAATCATGCGTAGTACCTTGCTTTTGCTCTTGTCCCCTTTCATCCTGGAGACTCCCTGTTGGGTCACCTTTTCATGACCCCCCAGTACTTTTCTGTTTTGTGTTCCCACCTCCGGCTGGTAGAAGGGCCAGTTGAGAGAGGAGCTGGGCTGAACCAGGTCCCTCCGGAGACCGCCTCATGGTAAGACCATCTCTTTGTTTCTCGTTTGTGACTTTAGTTTAAGTTTCTGTAGTTGGTACATGTTGAGTCTCGGTCAGTGAATTTAAAAGGATCTATGTTTTATGTGGTTTTGTCTATCCAACTTCTCCTGCAAGTCTGCTGCAATCGTGGGCATGGGTCGAGCACGGAAGCCTTGAAATGCAAACACAGCCCACACTGCCTGAGACTCTGGCCTTGGGTTACTTACTAGGGCTTTAAAGAAGAGAGAGAAAAGAAGAGGAGCTTGCATTTCTCTCCCTGTGCCTTTAAAATGTAACTGTTCTGCCTGGGCTCTCAGGAACTTATCTGATCACTGTAGTCCCTGCAGCTGAGGGAAAAAAGAGGAGGCCTTTTTAAACTACAGCAGGAAAACTATGAGATCTCTGGCTCTGTCTGTCTTTATGTAAAAAATTAATTTGCAAATGAGCTCTATTTAACTGGCTTAAAGGAAATTAAGCACTTGTATAAATTCTCAGAAATATAGAAGAAATTGGCCAAATGAATTTATTAAATTAATATCTGCTATTAAAGCTAGCTTGAACTTGTGAGTTGGGTTAATACAGACATGCCTCTGGAGTCATCAGTATTCGATATCATACTCTTATTGTACCTAGGGTTACTGCAAGTCAGTAAGTGTACATTGTTTCTGTTGTTTATCAACAGCGAAAATGACATGATGAAACTTTTAAGTAAATGTAACTGAGATAAGAGCTTTCAGGTAAACACTATAGGAATAATTATGTTTGGGGAACGTCTATCAAAGTAGTCTCTCCAGATTTTGGTTACTTGAAACTTTTAGTTTTGCTACATTAAATGAAATGATAGGAATTTATTGACTATTCAGTAAGTCAATATTGTCAATTTATTGACTATTTCAAGTAAGATAAAATACTGGGACATTAATTGCCAAACAGCTTTAAGTTTACCTACTTTTGCCTTAGGAGAAACTGAAGCTGTTTGGGTTTATTAGACACGTCTTATACCACACTGAGGAAAGAGGCTACTCCCTTAAAGAATTTCAGATGGGCATTTGAGGAGAAATTTCTAATCTAGGATCATCCCTGTGTTGATTAATAATCTAGGTCAGGGACTCTTGCCACCTGCTCAACCTCTGCGAGTGGCCCTTGTGCCTTCCAGAGGGCTTTTCCAGTGCCTCAACCTGAATTCCCCATACAACTGGGCCCGAGGCGTGGGGTACACTAAACTAAACTGCACAAAACAGCACTTGCTTCACATGCCCCGGGATCGCCCCCCACCCCCCTTCCCGGAGGTATAACTACACCAGATATCCTACCTCTTAACTAGGCAAAGTATGTTACCAGCCCAGGTCCTTGGACTCTTTAATCCATAGAAATTGATGAGGCCAGGAGAGAAATTTAGGCGAGGCTTTACTGGGACAGGTGCTGCAGCTTGAGGGAGTGAGAACAAGAAACAGGTGATTCGCTTGCTCCGGGAGGGAGGAGGGGGCTGGTTCCTTAAAGGGGAGGAGAGGGGTGGATCCGTAGGTTGATGGGTTGGGCTGGAGGGAAGGCTTGGGTGGTCTGACTGCTCCCTTGGTGATGCTGTGTGCGTCAAAAGTGGAGTACCTTACTTTTGCACGCAGAACCTCCAAAATGTCAGCTCACTTGTGGCCCTTTCGTATCTTATTGTTCATAATTGCCCTGACGGCTCAAGCATGCAGTTCTTTTCGGTCCCTCATAGTTTCTTTGTATTCTGTTGCTGGAGGAGAAGTCTGTCCGGGTGCAAACACTCTGGTAGAAGGCCCCAGGCCCCAGTCTATCTCATTTCAAGCCTTGCTAATTATCCAAGAGCCTATCTAAAAGTGGAGAAAACAAATTATGACAACGTACACTTTCTTAGCTTTGACTTTTGTTCATATGCATTATGTTAATGTTACCATTTTCTGCAGGGTCTCCAGCAATTTGCTTTTATTTCTTAGAAATGTTTAGTAATTGTTTACTGAGAAACCAGCAATGGAATCTAAAATACCTATCCCTAGAAGTACTTCTAGTGAGCTTTAGTATTTGCATAAAACTTCAGTAATACGGTCACCTGTGCAAAGTGTTACTAGGGGGTCATCACCTTCTGGAGATACAACCCTGGGCTGGGGCACACCAGGCAAAGAGTCTGATTTTATATGGCCTCTGTCTCTGGCATAGTCAGAGGCAAGGGTGATTTCTGCTTTTCAAGCTTCTTCTGGGGGCTCAGCTGCCAGCCCTTAGTTGGAAATATGAGAGAATAAAACAACAGGAAAATAACTTTCATTCCTTATCCAAATCGCAATTGCCCCTCGATAATACTGATCTCTGTAATCACCTGAACTACCACATTTTGGAGCCTTTTGCTAGCCTTGACTTTCAAAGTCATCCCGATCTTCCAGCATTTTACAGACTTCTCGGACTCTTCCATACCAGGCGCTGATCACTTTTATCTGCCTGAGCCTTGCAGACTTGGCGGACTTCTGAACTTGCCCTTTGCCTGTGCTGACACTGGATACCTGCCTAACCCTCAAGTCTCCCACAGTCCTCCTGCCTACGGTGTGAGCTGTAAATCAAATTCTGCTGTTACCAGTGAGGAGAGAGCTGTGAACTGTATTCTTGAAAGGCTCTACTAGGTCTTCAAGAGGAGGAAAGTTCATAATAAAATATTTTTCCTATGCTCAGGTAACAGAAGCCTACACAGCTGATTTAAATTGAATTGGAAGCTAATGGGGCAGGCAGTAAACCTTAGTGGTTAGGACAATGGACTTTGGAGTGTGACAGACCTGGGTTTGAATCCTAGCTCTTTGAATTATTGGCATAATGTGGGGGGCAAGATGTTGTCTTCCTAAGTCTCAGTTTTATCATCTGTAAAATGGAGACAATAATGCCTGTCTCATAGGCATTGTAATTGTATTCCATGAAATAATGTATAATTTGTTTATCATAGTGCCTTGTGCATAATAAACACTTCGTAAGTACTAGTTTCTATTTTGTAACTTTATGTGGCACCCCTTTTGCAAAATTCAGCCCAGCCCATCTGACCATACTGGTCCATACTCTTTCTACTGTATCAAATGGCTTCAGTTTATGCCCTCAGACCTATCAGCTGGTTCACAAGATCTCTCTTCAGGTACAGACTGTCTACTGGATTTTTTATTTCAATGACTATATTTTTCATTTCTAGAAGTTCTAGTTCATTCTTTTAAAAGTAGCTATTTTTTCTGGGTGTCTCATTCTGGGGGGAGCTATTTGGTATTCCTTTAAACTATTTAATATACTTGTTTTATAGTATCTATGAAATGGATTATCTGAGTTCTTTAGGGCTTAATTCTACCATTTTTGTTTGTGCCAACACTCACGATAGATCAATTTTTGGATATGTTTCTACTTTGGATTGAGAGTTCTCTTAAGGAGGTCTTTATCTGTGGAAATCATGTTCATTTTTAATTGCATATATTTGCCCATAAGAGTGGTGATATTTTCTTCTTATAGATGCTTCAGGGGCATTGGAAGTCTAGAACCTATTCTGTGTAATATTCCAGCTCGGTGGTTTCAGGATCATATGAGTGAAATCAATTAGGGCTTTAGATATACATGTGGTGCAAGTTGGTGGTTACAGACTTTTCCTAACTGCCAGCTGTTTGAGGGGGACAAGGTTTCTTGTCATCTCTTTGGGGGTAGGCTGATTATTTTTGGTTTATCCTTTTATTGTATGTGTTATTCTTCATAGATCCTGTTGTTCTACAAGTGACTAAGTTCTGACTCTCCCCACCTTGCATAAGCACAAGATCTCATGTCTTCTTACAGCATGGGCATTAAAACTAAAGCCTTGAGATTACTGAGAGCGACCTTGCCTGACCCTGGTCACTTCAGGGTAGCTGCCGTATCAGCACACATGCCTACATCCTTGCTTTCGAGTTTCTTCTTCGTTTCTGACCTCTGAGGATTTCTCTTTCTTATGATCTCAAATCATGCATCTAAATGAACGTTTGTTCATTGTATCTAGCATTTATAAACATTTGTGGAAGGAATTTTTTCAGAATATCTAGTGTGCATAATGTTGGAACCGCAAGTCTCGTAATGGAAGAATTTCTCCCATTGTTCGAGATATCCCATCCTTAATGCTTTCTTTACTGTGAATGTCTCTACTACAAAGCTGGTGCTCATGGGAGCTGCCTGGCCCTGGGATTGTTTTTTAACAACTTGAGGGCTCTCTTTCAAGCCTCTGTGGGTTAACTGTTTCCTGCCCATTAGGCATGAGTAATCTTTAAAGTGGTCTTTGTCATTTTGACTGAAACTATAAGGTATTAAGCAATATCCTAGATGATTTCCATTCCTCTCAATTTGTATGTTCCTGCTCTTGGCAACATTTCCCCCAAGACAATAAGAAGTATCTGATTATATGTGCATGTATTTCCTATGAAACCTTTACAGTATTGAAATCCAAAGAGCAGAGAGAGACCTGCATTTTCTGGGCCACATGAACCGTGAAAGGGAGACCCACTCTTACTGCTTTGGGTAACGACAACTAATTTCCCTTCAAGAAATGATTGGTCATCTCCATAGCTCAAGCCGACTAGGTCTTACCTCACCAAAACCAAAAAATTAGAATAATTTCCCTGAGTGGAAGTAAACACATCAGTTCAAACACACACTGCCACCTCGCTCCACCACTTTTTATACCGAAATGAGCTTCAGATCTTCTCAATAAAAGTCATCAGGTCTGTACGATCCAGACAGCCCCTCTTTGGCCTGGGAGATGTGTCTGTTTTGTTTCATGTCACCTCATTCTGCAGTAAATTGTGACTTCTGGGGCACAGGGGCAGCGCAATTACTGAGCTACTCTTTAAAGGGCTTAGCCTTCAAGAGTGAAGGAGCAAAATGTTTCCTGATTGGCAATAAGCCACAGGATTATTTTATTTTAACTAAAGATATATGAGGCATGGAGGAAAGCACGTCAACTTTGGAATCAGTCAGAAATGAATTCCAGTCTCAGTTCTGTAACTCATGGACGGTGTGATACTTGACAAGCTAGTAAGCCTCTTAGAATCAATCTGCAAGGCCTAGGGAGCCAATATTTGTGGAAGGTCCAATTTAGGAGCAGCATAATATTGTAGAGAAGATCTTAGAACCATCCAGGTGTAGGTTCAGATTTGGCCTCTGCCATTTTCTTTTGTCTAGAATGGGGACAGCAGTACCTCCTGCACAAAGTTGTAACGATTAAAGTCAGCGAGAAAATCTCTGTTAAGCGGCTGGTCCGTGATGTGAGTTCCTTTCTTTGGTCAGACAGTCCTTGGCTCAGTACATACCAGTTCTGGTCCCTTGCTCCAGACTGAGGGACTGAGCGATTCGACTCAGTCCTACACTTACAGTGCCCTCTATGCGGGAGGAGGCCGTTTGCTCAGTTTTTTGCTCAAGTTAAGACGCCCCTTTCATTCTCCTTCCTTCGATTTTTTTTCCAGAGGGTTATTGGAAGCTGGGAATGGCTGCAGGTCAGTAGGCCACTTCCTGCCGACCACCTGGCCCTCCCACAGAGCTTTCTATCTTACAACCTCTGGGCCCAGGCAAAAGGCCACTGGCTTAGGCCTGGCCTTAGATTCCTGAGAGGCCTCTGGAATTTTCTGGAGACAGACGGGGCTGTGTCAGCAGCCCACAGCCTGGAACAGAGTGAACAGAGGTATATGGCAGGCCGTTCCTTTGAGCCTCTCTCCCTCCCTGAGGCTTGTGGTTTTAAAGCTTTAATTGCTGAGATCAGAGCCACTCTGTTTCAATGCAGTGCCAAGAAGGGCCATGCCAGCCTAGTGCAGGTGATGGCGGCTCCTTCCAGAGGCCCTCAGCCTGGCCTAGAGAAGTGGTGGCTGCAGGGCCCTGGAGCCTCCCGTGGGGCTTGTGTTTCCCTTCCTATTAAATCCTCTCTGTGCTCAGAAGGCCGCTCCACCTGCCCATCTCTCCAGCTTTGCCCCTGGTGTCTTTAAAAGCTTCAGTGTTTCCTCAAATTAAGAGACCCAGCTGCTCGAGGCCCTTTGTTCAGTGTCTCTGGGATGACCTTTCAGACGATTCGTCCCCACTTGCAGGGGCTGAGCTTCGCTGGTATTTAGACTCCGAGCTTCCTTGGCTAATCGGAATTTATTATCCTCTTTGTGAGGAGACTATGAGGTTCTTTCTCTCCAGGGAGGGCTGTCTTCTGGGTGAGTGATACATGGGCTGGCCCTGGCTCCCTAATCCTGGCAAGCCCCGTTTCCAGGTTGTGTCTCCATGGGCCCCAGAGACTCCGCGTGTGTGTGTGTGTGCGCGTGCGCACACACGCTCACTTGGTCATGGAAAATAAGGACTTTCAGATCTCAGGATTGTTCTGGGATAAAGGAATCAGACTAGAGTTGAAGGAACCTGGAGTCTTCTTGGCCTCACTCTAACAGCTTTGCGAGAGCTGTTTAATTATTCTTGCAGATCCGAGTAAGTCTTGTTGATGGAATTTTTATTGTAGTAAACTGTACATAAATTTTAGTCATTTTTAAGTGGACAGTTCAGTGTCGTTAAGTACCTTCACGTTGTGCGGTCATCACCTCCATCTGTCTCCAGAACTCTTCCACCTTCCCAAACGGAAACTCTGTACCCATTAAGCATTAACTCCCCATTCCCCACTCCTCCAGCCCCAGAAGAATCGCAATTCTACCTTCTGTCCTATGAATTTGATTACTTGAGTTATATAAGCGGAATCATACAGCATTTGTTGACTACTATTCCATTGTACAGGTGTGCACGTATTGTTTATCCAGTCACCCAGTGATAGACATTTGGGTTGTTTTCACCTTTTGGCTATTGTGAATAATGTTGCAAAGACCATTTGTGTACAAATATCTGTTCAGGTCAACTACCTTCAGTTCTTTTGGGTATATACCTAGAAGTGGAATTGCTGGGGCATATGGTAATTTTATGTTTACTTTTTTGAGGAGTTGCCATGAGGTTTTCCACAGCGGCTGTACCATTACAGCCTGTCTTGTTTTTTATAGTAGCTATCCTAGTGGGTGTGTGGTGTATGTTCATTGAACTTTGAGGGTGATAAAAACGAGAACTGCCATGTTGATCATTTATTAAATTCATACTGTGTACTAAATATTTAACACAAATCATCTCACTGAATCTTTAAGACAACCCTGTGTGGTTTGTTGTTATTTCTGTTTTACAGAAAGGCAAACTGAAACTCAGAAAAGTTATGTAACTTGCTCAAAATCAAACAACTGAAAATTAGCAGAGCAGGGAGTCCAGTGCAGGGGTCAGGGTCCCATGTCCATGCTCTTGCCACTAGACAGCTAGTCTTCTAACCACATAGTCGTGCTTAGAGGAAAACTTAGGATTTTCCCCACTGCCAGTGGACAGCTAATTACAGAAGGCTTCAAAATGTAAAGCAAAGACTTTCCATAAATGTGGGGAATTGGGATGTTGGCAGGTTTGCTGGGAAAATGTCTCCCCCTCCCACCCACACAGTGAAAATATAGTCACCGAGGAGACATTCCAAGCCTGCCTTGAACACTTACTAGGTGTGACATTGCTCTTCGAGATCCTAAGGCCCTTCCTTCAGGGAGCACACCATCTAGTTGGGGAAACACCTCCTAGGGTAATCATGCTACAGGGCACTGTGAGCTGGGGCGGAGGAGGTGACTACAGAACAGTATGCAGGGTGCTGTGACCAGGGAATACAGAGAGCATCTTAGGAGCACAGCTGATGAGAATAATAGACTCCATCCTTCAGCATGAGGACCAGGAAAGGATCCATATCCGAATCATCACTGGAATCGAATGCTGAAGGCTGAGCTACAACATGATAGTTGGAAGCATGGTGACAACAGAGGGCAAAGGTATTTTGTGCATAAGAACAAAGGCTCAGAGGATGGAGAGAATGTGGTCCATGTGAAGGGGTGCAAATATTTCAGTACATCTGTAGCATAAGAGACGTGTTAAGGAGTGGCAGAAATAGGATTGGAATTATAGATACAGGCTGTCTCATTGAAGAGCCTTATCTAACAAAATGTTTCTATTGGTCTTGTAGTTGATGGAGAGGCATGGAAAATCTGTTTTAAGCATGACAGCGACCTGGTCAAATTTGTGTTTTAGAAAATCACTTTTACACAACCTGAGGTGAGTTGGAAGGTGAGATCTGAGGCTAGCAGTAGGGAGACTAAAGCGTAATAATAGCTTACATAAACTAACTGCTTGCTATGTGACTGCACTGTACAAATGCATTTTGTACAGCATTACATGCATTACTCATTCAGTTTCCATAACAACTCTGTGAAAAATGTATTATCCCATTTAACAGATGGGGAAACTGAGGTTAAATAACTTGTATAAGGTCACATTGCACTAAGGGTGTGGCTAACATCTTAATCAGAGCTGTCTTAGTTCAGAGCCCAAGGAAGAAATGGCCCCTGAAATTAGGGCTGCCATTTAGGAAGAAAAAGCTGACTGATACCCAAGGTATTTAGAAGGTGGAAATAACTGAAAATGATACTGACTAGATTTTCTAGGGAAGAAAGGAGAATGAGGTGTCAGTGAAGGGTCTTTGGTGTCTAGTTTGGAGGACCGTGTGTTTGGCTATGACTTCTACTCAGAGGAGAAGCATAGGAGGGTGGAGGAAAAAGATGGTGAGCTCTTTTCTGGACAGGTTGTAAAGCCCATAGAAATCAAATGTTGATCAAAGATATCTTTTGAAATTTGAATTTATGTCATTATCATTAGTGATGAATCTTCCCTTGAGATGCCAGTGACAGTTGCACACATATCTAATATACAAATAAATTAGTAAGTATATAGTTATTGGAGGTGCATTCAAATTTCTTTACTGATACAGATGAATGATAAAAAAAAGTTTGGGAATTGGGAGTATGGGATTAACAGATGCATACTACCATACATAAAATAGATAAACAACAAGGATTTAGTGTATAACACAGGGAACTATATTCGATATCATGTAATAAACTACAATGGAAAATAATTTTAAAAAAGAATATAGATGTATACACATATATGTATAACCAAATCACTTTGCTGTACACCTGAAACTAATAAAATATTGTAAATCAACTATACTGCAATTAAAAATTTTTTAAAAAACTAAAAAAGTTTGGAAACTACTAATTTTATAATAGATTCATAGAAATCAAGATTAAAAGTATATTCAATACCAAAGCATTGCCTAAACATGGAGACAATATTTTTGTGATGTATGGTTTTCTTGACCACCTGGTCCCACTTATAAAAAGTCTGTGTTCTATTATTTGATAGTATATTTATTAGTTACATATATTCAACACTGGTGAATCTATTCCACCTTCTTAGTCCTCACTCCTAATATGTTATTTCAATCCCTGGTCACATTTTATTAATTTTAATTTATCTTGTTTTAGAATTAACCCTGCAAAACTATTCTCTGTAGAGTCTCTGGACAATGTCATTTCATTGTTTAAAATCTGTCAGTGGCTCCATATTGCCTGTATGGCACTCAAAGTCTTGGTCACCTGTGTCTTTTCCTTTTCTCTCACTGTCAGCTACAATGAGATATTTATGGAGATACAAGCAAGCCCTGCCACTTTCCAGTGCTGTGTTTTTCACTCCCAATATACCCATATTCTTTCTTTCTTACTGATCTAGAAACCACCTATTTATCCATCCAAACCTTGTTCTTGTCTCCTCTAAGAACTCCCCTCTAGACCCCAGCAGAGGTGTTATTTCCCCTATGTCTACAATATACCAAATACATACCTGTTTAACACTGTTATAAACTTATGGGTTACCAGGGCATAAGGGGGGGGAGGGATAAACTGGGAGATTGGGATCTGATATATACACACTACTATATATAAAATAGATAACTAATAAGAACCTGTTGTATAGCACAGGGAACTCTACTCAATACTCTGTAATGGCCTATATGGGAAAAGAATCTAAAAAAAAAGTGGATATATGTATATAACTGATTCACTTTGCTGTACACCTGAAACTAACACAACATTGTAAATCAACTATACTCCAGTAAAAATTAAAAAATACATTTGATGTGTCTGTTTCATGCCATAGACTGTGAGCTCCTTAAGGGTAAGGACTGGATTTGTATAGCTGTGTAGTCTCTCACCATCCCTTATAATATATCAAATACAAGAAAGGCTTCAACAGGTGTTGGTGAGCTAAGTGAATGAATGATTATTGTCAAAATTACATAAGTTAATATGTATAAAGCCCTTAAAGAGTGCCCAAACCATAACTGGTGTTATATAAGTATTTGCTACTATTTTTCTCCTGTGTAATTTCTTTCAATATTTCTTTCCAATTGGTTTTGTCGTCCAAGTAGATCAAAGGAAAGAAACATGGCTTCACATTACTTCATAAAACCTCCTCTAAGCACTTAGTTAACTTCTCACACGTTAATCAAGCATTTGTGATCTCCACTGTCAAAATTTCTGTTGATTTTCTTCCTAACCATGTGTGGTGGAGCCCTCTGAGTACATTCTAATACCCCACCCGTCTGTAGCATAGATGTATTTACTTTCTTTTCCCCACCAACATTCTCCAATCCCTCTCACTTTTCTAGCTTTTGCAATGGTGCTTTCCATCTCTCTTGAATCTCAGGGATTCTTTGCAATAACATTAATCTTTATTGCAAAAGACTGCCACATTCTTTTGGTATGGATTTATCTTTGCAGATTTTGCCCCAGATAAATAAATAAAATGGAACACCACACTTCTGGAACTGAACATGGAAATTTGTTTTACTTTTGTGAGGCTGAACATTTATTTATTATTATTTTTTTAAATATGGAACGCTTCACGAATTTGCGTGTCATCCTTGCGCAGGGGCCGTGCTAATCTTCTCTGTATCGTTCCAATTTTAGTATATGTGCTGCCGAAGCGAGCATGAGGCTGAACATTTAGTGATGAATCCATATTGTACTGATGGCAACTTCTTCAATAATTTCATATGTTGTATAGCCGTTGGTAATAGTGCATATGCATGTAGGCAGGGAGAACTGTGCAAATATCAAAAATAATTATGATTAAAAAAATTCCACTAGGTGTTCTCAGAAATTAATCTTCCAAATTACTTTTGCACAATTCAGGAAAATTGAAATGTGCATTTCAATAATTGTAGAAAAATTTTCAAGCAATCTCCTCTCATTTAAGTCATCCAGTTAAGGTGCTGCTGTTACAAACAAAAGGATCGTAGATACGTCAGACACAGCAGCCATACTGTCAAAACAGAACTATAGAGATCATGAGAGTCATGCTTTGTTTGTAGACAGTTTACCAGGGATGATATTGTTTGGATTATTTTGTTTGGTTGGACAATTTATTACTAATATTCCTCAAAAGTCATTACTAAAAAGCATTATTGTTTCACTTGTTCACGTGCTCATTTATCTATTCTTCATGTGTGAATATCTCCATTTATCAACCCATCCACCCATCAAGTTCATGTTTATTAAGCATGACTCTGCATCAGGGCCTGAGCTAAGTTAAATTATAGGAGTAGAAAAACCTTTTGACTTGGGCCTCTAGCCTAATGTGGGCCACAAATTTACTTAGTTTGAGGTCTTTAAATTTCCTCCATGAGTTTAATATCAACTGTAACTTTGTATGAAAGCTAGATTTTTTTGGGGGGTGGGCAATAATTAGTGCATTACATAGATAAAGTACTTTTAGTGTCTTTTTTTTGCTTTCATGTAGTTTTAAGTAATCAAATTATGACCAGGGATTTAAATGCTGAAGATGACCCTAGGTTTCTCTGACTTCCTTGAATACTTGAAATGAGGTTCTCAGGGAGAAATATCATTGAATTAGTGGGTAAAGGATAGAAAGATACTCTAGCCCTGTGCTCAGGAAGCTGCTGTCTCCTAGACGTGTGGGACAAAGAACAATAAGCCAATTATTAATCCTTGTGATTAGAGCACTGTAACCACAGACCAGGGACATTTTGAGGAGAGAGGGGTCTCTTCCTTTCGGGGGTGATGGAGATGTTTTCAGGAGGTTCTTGAGTTGTGGCGTGGGAATGGGTTTCACAAAGAAGGTGGTGAAGACAGCTTTGGAAGAGGGATGCGCCAAAGCTTTCAATCTTGGCTCAACAGTTATGACTGAGGTGTTAATGATTAGCCTCATCTGTAAAATGGGGATGGGGACACCAAC
The DNA here is from genome assembly GCF_005190385.1 of Monodon monoceros. NCBI lineage: Eukaryota > Metazoa > Chordata > Mammalia > Artiodactyla > Monodontidae > Monodon > Monodon monoceros. The sequence continues at coordinate 86,998,517 of NW_021703782.1, read as the reverse complement.
CTCAAAGATTTTGGGGAGGATTTAGCTTATGTTTGCCAAGTGCTTATTAAGTTATATTAAGCAGGGAATCCTAGTAGAGGCGATGGTCTAGGGCAAAGAAGGAACAGAAGCAGGAGGAAGAAAAATATTTGGAGACTGGTGGTAAGGCCAGTTTGCCTAAAACTTGGGGTTCTTCTATAGAGAACAAGAGGCGGTAACTGCAAATTTGCCGTTTGTTTAGTGACCTTGAATTGGTGACTTAACTGTCTGGATTTTTAATTGCTTATCTCTAAAACGGGTCAAGAAACATGCTGCCCCCAGTGGTGGGAGGGAAGGTGCAGAAATGTCTGCAAGGAAGGCCTTTGTGTTTCTCTTCTGACTGATGTTCTCTATTCATCTGACTGTTTCTTACCAGTTGCTGCCCAGGGGTGAATTCCTGGTAAAGATAAACACTTCTTTGGCCATATGTCCTAAGTCAGCTACGTTGTTTCTCATAATGAACACACTTCTGATCCAGAAGATGGGTTCCAAATATCCTCATTGTTTATTATAAGCCAGTATAGCATTCTAATTTGTTGGTTTTTTTTTTTTTTTTAAGAGCAACATTGAAACTATACCTTCAGCTAAATTGAAACTATCCCTTCAGTCAATCTCATCATTGACTCATTTGGTGGAAACAATTTTCTCATCCTAATTGGTGAGATCTGGGTTCTTAGATCAGACAATTTATTGCTGTGTTTTCCTACATTTTGGAGTGCTGGTTAGTTTTTCTTCTCTGGTCTCCTATGACTACATCTGCGATCCTACAAATGGCACACTGATTACAGAAGTCAAAGCAGGTAGAATGGTAGAGACTTCTTGTGAGAAACACAGAGAGCGAGGACAGCGTCTTTCTCATTTCCCAATTATTCATTCAACAATCACCAAGTACCTGCTAGGTGGCTGGTGCTGTGTAGGAGCCAAAAGAAAGCTCAGAGAGATATCATCTGTACCTTCAAGGGACTTGCCAGTTGTGGGGACGGTGGTTAATAACACCGATAGCCAATTTTTTAATGAAGAAGTTCAGTTGCTCCAGAAGCATTGGGGCGGAATGACCAATTCAGCCTGCTGGGAGAGCTGGGAAGGCCTCACAGAGGAGGTGATGTTAGACTGAACCACAAACACGAGAAAGAAAAGAGATGAAGGGCCTTCCAGGCAGATGAATTATTACTTCAGAGGAAGGTCAGGCCATAGAAAGGTATAAAGCTTTAAGGGGTTCAGAGAAGGGAAACATAGCATTTCATAAAGGGGACAAAAGAGACACTTCAAGGAAGAAGCGGTATTTAAAATGGGCCATGACGTTTCAGAAGGCACGGAGGGGGCTACCGAGAGCATTTCCAGTAGCGGGAATAGCATGAACAATGGTGTGGAAGTGGGAAAGTTCACGGGGGCGTTTAGGGAGCATGGAGAGCTCAAGTATGCTTAGAATGTAGGCTGGGTGTAGTTAAGACTGGAAAGGTCAGGTGCAGTTGGATGATGGAGAGCGCATAGTGTTTCTTTTTCTTTCTTTTTTTTTTTTTTTTTCAGTACTTGGGCCTCTCACTGTTGTGACCTCTCCCGTTGCGGAGCACAGGCTCCGGACGCGCAGGCTCAGCGGCCATGGCTCACGGGCCCAGCTGCTCTGCGCCATGTGGGATCTTCCCGGACCGGGGCACGAACCCGTGTCCCCTGCATCGGCAGGCGGACTCTCAACCACTGCGCCACCAGGGAAGCCCGAGAGCTCCCAGTGTTGATGAGAGGGCTGGGGCCTAATTCTGTTATATGGTAGGAGTCACCAAAAGTTTGATTTGGGGAGATGAAAGCCCATTCAGTTTAATTCCACCAATATTTTCTGAGCTTTTGCTCTGTACCAGGTATTTTGATAGGATCTAAAGACACAACATGAATCAGGCATGTTTCCTGACCTCTTGAATCTCCCATTAAACTATATCTATGTATGTCTATACCTGCTCTTACACCTGTGACTATATCTCCATCCATCTCAGTCTGCGTCTGTAACCAGATCTATAGCTATGGAGAGATTAACCCGATGGTGGTGTGTAGAATGGTTTGAAGCAGAGGAGGTGAGATGGGGCTGGTGAGTAAGCATCAGACATTCAAGTGAGAAGGCCCTGCACTAGTCCGGATGGGAAGGCGTGAACATGAGGACTGTGCAGCGTAGCAAGAAGAGCTCTGTCTTTGGAGCCCAAGGAACTTGGACTTGAATCCAGGCTATATTGTGAACTCTCATTCAGAATTTCTCCAAGTAACTTCCTCAGCCTCATTCTTTTCATCTATAAAACAAGATCATGACATTTACCTTTGAGGAGGGATGAGAAGATTAAAGATGATGTAGTGAGCACGTGGCACTGGCTAGCATCAGGGGTTGGCAGTGATGATATCTGTGGTAGAGAGGCTGCAGTGGCTTTGGAGCGCAACTTCTACTCAGAAAGAAGTGGATATGTTATCCCGGGAATAGAGGCAGATTTGGTGGCTCCCGGCAGGGAATAACGATGTGGCTTTGACTCAGCCCACCCTTGGACCTCTATGTTCACCTTCCCAGGTAAGGAGCACAGATATTCCTTGCTTGGCTGGCAGAGCCAGGCTCAGCTGGGGAGGCCCTTTCGCGGGCTGCTCTTCCCATGTCCGCAATGAACCCACTGACTCCAGAGCCTCTGTGAGGCTCTGGCAGTGAACGGGGCTGCAGGTCGCTCCATCTCCGGCAAACATTTACAGTGGCTCAGTGCCTCTTGCTTCTGCTCTGACACACAGGAAACTGAGAGCCGGGCCTGCGAGTGGTAGCCAAGAGCACGTGCTACCAGCGTGGCAGGCAGGAGCTGCAGAGGCCCCGAGCAAGGGTGAGGGTTGCTTCTAGCTGCGGGGAGTCTCCTCCGCTGTCAGCCTCTCAGCTCGGCTACAGCTTCTCCCGGGAGTTCAACTGAAGTCTTGAAGGAGCGGGACTGTCTCTCGGTTCCTGGCTGATGTCAGGTGGCTTCCAGGGGTGACAGTGCCCCTGTGAACCAGGGGGAAGCTGCGACAGAGTGAGGAAACATGGCAGGATATTTCCAAAGGCAGATCCTCCTGGGGGTTCTTGTGTGTCCGGGACTGAGACTCACCTCTGTGATCATTAGCATTTGTTAGCAGTTGGGTGCTAGTAGAGGTTGAACAGTCAGCTCTCTGGAGGTAGAAAGGAGAGAGGCAGGGAGGGAGGAAGGAAGGAAGGAAGGAAGGGGGAGAGAGGGCGAGAGAGAGGGAAGGAGGGAGGGAGGGAAGAAGAGGAAAGCTCTTTCCCAAGGTATAAAACCTTCCACCACAGGAAGTGTTAAGGTATCAACAGGATCCCGCTGAAGGTAAAGTTGAAAAAAGATGCTCAGTAGCTCATCATTATGTGGTATTTTCACCATTGATACATGAGATACAAATAACCTCAAAAGCAGAGAGAAATAGTAATCAGGAAGTGAGGAATTTTGAGTACTTACTATCTTTGTTTTTAATATAATTTATTTCCTTATAATTTTATATAATTTAGTTTTTAATAATGGCTCAGTTTAACAACTGGCTCACAAAATTCCTGATTTTTTTTTTTTTTTTTTTTTAAAGAGCTTCTCTGTTTTATCTTCTCTGGAGAATAACTCTCCAGTCTCATGCTTTCATTTGAGAAGAAACATTGCCTGACTGGTGTATTGTAGGGGATCTGGGGATTGGATTTTTTTTTAATTTTTTTATTTATTGAGGTAAAATTCACGTAACGTAAAATGAGCCATTTTAAAGTGAACGATTCAGTGACATTTAGTATGTTCACAAGGTTGCGCAACCACGACCTCTATCTAGTCCCAAAACATTTCAGTCACCCCAAAATATAACCCTCGTATTTGTTTCCTTGGGCTGCCGTCACAAAGTATCAGGAGTCTTAAACAACAAAAAGTTACTTTCTCAAGGTTCTGGAAGCTAGAAGTCTGAGATGAAGGTGTCAGCAGGCTTGGTTTCTGCTGAGGGCTGTGAGGGAAGAGTCTGCTCCGGGCCTCTCTCCTTAGCTGTAAATGGCCGTGTTCTTCCTGTGTCTTTTCATATGCTCTTTCCCTCTGTCCGTATCTGTGTCCAAATTTCCTTTTCCCATAATGACACCTGGCATATCGGATTAGGGTCCACCTTAATAATGTCATTTTAACTTAATTACCTCTTTATAGACCCTTTCTCCAAATACAGTTACATCCTGCCCTACTGGAGGCTCGGACTTCAATATATGAATTTGAGGGGGTCACAATTCACCCCGTAACAACTCTATACCCATTATGCAGTCTCTCTCTGTACCATGCCCTGCCCCTCCCAACCCCCAGGCCCTGGCAACCAATAATCTGCATTCTGTCTCTCAAATTTAACGTATTCTGAATATTTCATATAAATGAAATCATATAATATGTGACCTTTTATGTCTGGCTTCTTTCACTCAGTGTAACGTTCTCATTTCCATGGGAGTGTGGGGCTCACAGGAACATCATTACTCATATGTATTCTGGTTTAAAAAAAAATGAGAACCAGTGGTCTAAAAAGCTACCAAGAACAACTGCTCCAAAGTTCAGGGATTCTCTTGGCATCCACAAAACTGACCGATATTTGGCAGATAATCTTGCCTCCTTTTTATGAAACTAGAGGCAAGAAGACTGGTCAAGAGATCACCGAAATAGCTGAGGCAAGACAGTTTTAAGGCATGGACTAGGGAAAGGACAGTGCGAACGAAGAGAAGATTGATCAAAGTGATCAGAAAATGCAAATCATTCCCCGAAGCTTAAGTATTACATATTTGAAGGTATAGGAAAGTATAAAGACAATTAAGTATCACTTGTGATGTTACAACTCAGTGATAAATACTGTAAACATTTTGACATACCTATGTTTTTTTGACATACCTATATTTTTATCAAAGAAATACAAACAAAAGTGCACAAGTGATGTAATTTTAGAAAGTGAACATACTCATGTATCCACCATCCAGATCATGATGTGTAACATTGCCAGTACCCTAGAACCCTCTCCCATGCCTCTCCTACCAAAGGTAATAATTACTAGATGTGGCCTATTTTTGAGCTTTCTATAAAGAGAATCATTTTATGTCGTTTTCCCTTTTTTGGCATTTTTTCCTTACATTCCATGAAGATCTATGTAGTTATGTGAAATACTTGTGCTTTCATTTTCCTCCTGTTGTATAAATACACCACAGATCATGAACCGATCTTATGATTGATGGGCATTTGGGATATTATAGGATTCTTGCCAGAAACATTCTTGTTTTTGTCTTTTGTGCTCGTGTGTACACCACATACTGACAAATCTGTATCTGGTAGGATAAGTCCACCTGAGTTTTTCTCCTTGTGTTGAGTACACATCTAGGGGTGGCATTGCTGGTCATAAAGTTTGTATGTTCAGGGTTGGGAAATCCCTGTCAAAGAGTTTTCCACAGCCGTTGTACCACTTTACACTCTTACCGACAGTATATGAGGGTTCAGGTTATTCTACAACCTCACTAATAGTTGGTAATGTCAGTTAACTTCACCATGCTGGTTGATTAGTGGTACAGAATTGGACTTTTAGTTTCCATTTCCTTTATGATTTATGATGGTGAGTTTTTCATATGCTTTTTCACCATTTGAGATCTTCTTTTGAGAAGTTCCTGATTGTCTTGCCTGATTGTCTTTTTTTTTTAAATAGGGTCCTTTGTTTTTCTTATTATTTGGTAAAAATTCTTTATATATTCTAGATATGAGTCCTTTATCATAGGTATATGACAAGAGTTACATATCATGTATATTGAGATTGATTGTAAATATGTTTCCCATTCTGAAACTTGTCTTTTCATGAGCAGAAGTTACAAATTGTACTATAGTCCAATTTATCAATTTTTTTTATGTGTCCAGTTTTAAAAATTTACCTATCCCATGAAAATAGTCTACATTATTGTCTAAAAGTTTTGCTTCAGCTTTCATATTAAGCCTATGATCTGTCTAGAATTGATCATTATGGTACAAGGTAGAAGTCAAGTTTCGTTATCCTTATGAATGTCCAGTTGATCCAGCACCATTTATGGAGCAGACCGTATTTTTTCCTTGGCTATGGCACCTTTGTGTCATAGATCAAGAGACTGTATATGTGTGGTACTGTTTCTAAACTTTTTACTCTATTCCCTTCATCTATCTTTCTACCCTTAATACTAATAATATATTGTCTTATAGCTCTATAAGGAAGTCTTGATATCTAGTAGAATAAATCCTTTAAAGTTTTTCTTCAAGATTATTTTTGCTAGTCCCAGCTATCTCCATTTCCAATGAAACTTTAGATTGATTTTGTCAATTTCTTCAAGACTTGCTGGGACTTCACTAAAAACTAGTTTGCTTTTGTTTTTTTCTTTAAAACTCATGAGCACGTTTTGAATTTTAGCAAATGTTTCTTATGCATTATATTGAGATAATGATATGGTTATTATCCTGACAGTGAACTGTACATATTGGTGTTTGAAAATTATACCGGGGGCTTCCCTGGTGGCGCAGTGGTTGAGAGTCCGCCTGCCGATGCAGGGGACACGGGTTCGTGACCCGGTCCGGGAAGATCCCACATGCCGCGGAGTGGCTGGGTCCGTGAGCCATGGCCGCTGAGCTTGCGCGTCTGGAGCCTGTGCTCCGCAAGGGGAGAGGCCACAACAGTGAGAGGCCCACGTACCGCAAAAAAAAAAAAAAAAAAAAAAAAATTATACCGACCTTCCATTCCCGAAACAAACCCAGTTTGATCATGATGCACTAGTCTTTATATATAAATTTGCTAATCTTTTGTTTGGTGTTTTTGCATATATGCTCATAAGAGAAATAGGCCTGTAATTTCACTTTCTTAAAGTGTTTTTATCAGATTTTGTGTCAGAATTATGCTGGACTCATAATGACTTAGAAGTATTTCCTCTATTTTCTAGTCTCTGAATTTTTAAAATGTAAGATTGTGTTCTTCCTTAAATATTTGTAAAAATACACAAATGAAGTCACTTGGGTCTGGAGAAGTCCCTATAGGAAGGACTTTTTTACACATTCAATTTTTTAATAGACGTATAGGCTATTCAGTTTTTTAAAAAATTGTATTGGAATATAGTTGATTTACAATGTTGTGTTAGTTTCAGGTGTACGGCAAAGTGAATCAGTTATACATATACATATATCCACTCTCTTTTTTTTTTTTTTTAGATACTTTTCCCATATAGGCCATTACAAGGTTTTGAGTAGAATTCCCTGTGCTATACAGCAGGTTCTTATTAGTTACCTATTTTACATATAGCAGTGTGTATATGTCAATCCCAATCTCCCAATTTATCTCCTCCCTCTCCCCAACTGGTTAAAAAACACTTTTCTTTATGCATATCCAATGGTTTTAGTTGGAATTGGTTTTCCTGCCCATGTTGAAGAGTTTTCTCTTGCTAAGGAAATTATCCCATTTACAGTTATATTCATAATTGTCCTGTTTTGTCTTACTTCTGTTATCTTGATTTATATTTTATATTCTAATAATTTTTTTCTATACTATGCATATATGTAGAATATCTTTTACTCTATTTTTATCTAATAATTTAGAAGTTTTAGAGCAAAATTCACATGACACTTCTGAAATTTCTGTCTGGGATTGGGCCATTCTGGGTTATGTTCACAGATTGCTGGGGTGTAAGTTCACTTCTCTAACGTTAGGGATACTTACGTAGAAACACTTGAACATCTGTGTCCATTTTTTAAAATTACTTTTGATGACTGAAGCTATATTATCTAATTTTCAAAGTCAAAAATAAAATAGTATTTCTTAACTTTCTACTCTCTCAAATAAGGAAATTAACACACTTTAACTTCTCCCTCCCCCCTGCCATATTTTTTCAGTTTAATTGATATAACCTGGAATTTTGGACCCAGATTATTATTCTAATTCAGATATGATTTTTAACAATTATTCAAAGTTTCTAATTCTTATTTACTACGCAAACAATTTATGGTACCTTTATGGTTAAAGTTAGACAATACAGATAAACATCCTTAATTTCTCTTTTTTAAAAATATAAAGAAGGGGTAATAATTTTGTCATACTGGTGTGAGATAGGAATCAAATTTAAATGTTTTCCCATTTAGTTAGTTTATATAACATTGATCAATTTGGGTCATCACCTTTATCATGTATATTTTATATGTGTTTTCCTTTGCCTAAATATTATATTGCACTATATCACAGTAAAGTTAACTAAATAATACTAAATTATACTAAAACTAGGTCCCTGTGAGCCTCTGGTCACAACATTTTCATCAGCTGATCAATACATAACCTTGCTTTATGTGTATTTCTGTTTAAAGGCATACACACACACACTTTTCACACACACACACACACACACACACTTGTGCTGGGGAACACCAGACAACACCTCAACACTACACTTGGGGGCCATTTTAAACAGTGAACTCACCAACAAAAAGCACACAGAAAAATGAAAATGTGGCACTAAATGTACTGCAAAAGGACACGTTTACAGTATGAGAACTGAAAAAAGAAGGCAGAGTGTTGCCTTGTTTGACCTCAGCTGGGGACATGCAAGTCAGACGACTCAAATTTTTTGCCACCCTCTGAGTGACTGTGAAAGCACTGTGAAAAGTATTAATTTGGGGGTTACTAATAATTTTAGTGAGCAGGGGAATTTGTAAATAGAGGATCTGCAAATAATGAGGGTTGACTGTGTGTGTCTGTATATATATGATATATATATATATATATACACACACATATATATATAAACTATTGGTAGGCTTGTAATGCTAAAATAATTCTTGGCTATTTTTGAGGGTTTATTTTCAGAAATATTCTTCTCTGACTCATCTCAGTTGTTTTACTCAGCGTTTTTTTTTTTTAATGTTTCTCTTCTTTCACTTTACATGTACACTCAGACTAATCACCTCGCTTTGGTTTGTGTCCATCTCTTCCCTAGGGTATATGTTTACTTTTCCCAGCTCTTAGGAGTCTGGCATGGATGGGTCTAGAGATCAGGAATAATGGCTTGCCTTTGGTTCCCCTTCTGCCTTTTTGTATGGGTACAGTCCTTCCCCATGTCTGTCACTGGTGGGCAAGTTGATGGGTACGATTCCCTGTCTATTTCTCAGTTATTAACAGTTTTTCACCTATTGCAATGATTCCCAACTATAGCCATTAGACCAATGCACACTTGAGATGAAGTGTTCACTGGCCTACTGTGAATGGAGAAAAATGCCAGCATTGTATTGAGAATAAATTTACTTAAGGGACAATCCTTTATTTGAAATTATTTTTCCATGCTTTGGGAATTAAACTCCTTTTGTTCTTATTTTTTTAATGTTTTAACTTATAAAATAAAGCAAATTGCAACCCAATATGATTCAAAAAATTTTATTTGAAATTTTATTAATGTATGAAATCCAGAAGTCCAGACACAGTACCCTCTGTTCTAGCAGTGTTAGCTTTTCCTTCCCCAACCATCTTCCTCCTTGCAAAGGTAGATGGATTGGTAGATATAATAGGTCCTGGCATATTATTATTATTACTATCTAAACACTTGATGTATATGAACTTCTTTAATCTATGTAATACCTCTGCTAACTAGGTAGGTACTATTATTATCCCCATTTTACAGATGGAAGAATTAAGGCACAGAGGGACTCAGTTTGTGGCGGATTCAGGATTCGAACATGGGTGGTTTAGTTTGAGGCCACTCTCCTAAGCACCCCACTGAGTTCCCTCTCTACCTGCCTCACACCTAGACCATGGTTCCCACCTGCATTGTTGGGCTCTTCCTGTTCCCACTTCTGACTTTAGCGCTTTACTTGTAGGGATTGCATTTCCCGGCACGCAGTGCTGCTATCACTCCTGCCCACCTCTCCTTTCCTGCCCTGTTCCTGACACATTCCTGCTTCCTTGGATGAACAGAGATGGCCAAGACTGGAGGGTGAAGGAACACAGAGGAAGAAATATAACGTTGCCTGATTCTTAGTACAGAGGAAAGAGAAGCTATTTCCTGTTTTGCTGGAGATTCTGACTTTCTCATTCCAAATAAGACTACGGAGGAGACACAAATTATCTTCCTACTTTTAGACTATTTTTTTTCTTTTTTTTTTTGCTAAAAGCAATCTGGTCTGTGCCATACACTTAAACCTGGATATGTTTTCCTTAATCCATCTCTTTGTGTCTTACACATTCAATATCTTTCATATTTTGAGACATTATGCTTCAGCTTTTAAGGCTGTTTGGAGTTTCGTTTTTGTTTTTTGTCTTTATGAGTATATTGGCAGAAGCTATGTTAGTCACCATTTTAAATTCCAAGCAGGTTCTCCCTAACTTTTTTTCTGTTTGCTTTAGTAATGTTTTTCCAAAAGTAAGTTCTTCTCCTGAAGCTTGACTGGTATGTTTTCCTCCTTTTATTTTGCAGCATCTTTTCACTGCTTTCATTTTGGTTCTCTCTCTGTTCAGTCAAGTAGAAAGAGGACACATTGTACACAAGACTGATGTTTTCTCATAAACAGGATGGGTGGGTCCTTCTTGATTTTCCCTCATCTATTTTCCCCTTCATCGCTTGACTTTTAGAAACACTGTCTCAGATCCTTGACTAGAGGGCTGGCTATTTTTCTAGTTCTCTGTATGGCTTCCTGAGCAGGGGAGGTGGGGAGGTGGTGGGGAGGTGGGGATGTTGGCCTGGGCCACCCCTTAAGGGACTCGTCTCTGTGTTTGATGCTTCTGCCACACCACGACTCAATGTTTGTCTCCCTCTTTCCCTCTCTTAGCCGTTACAGAGGCACATGTGCTGGTCCTGCCTCCTGCTTTGTGCCATTGCCCATGACCATGAGGAAGCCTCACTATCTTACTGTTCTCCTTGGTAGCACCTCTGCAAACCCACTGTGGAATGCAGTCAGTCTGCAGCTGTAGACGGGGCTCCTGGTGCAGTGTTTCCTCGCTATGCTATCGCCTGACTGTGCCCTCAAGCCTCCTCCCTCTAATCCAGAGAGCTTCGGCCAGACTTTCCCATTGAGCCTCGTAACTTCCCTTGCTCTGGCCCAGCTCTACACTTCCTATGAGAAATCCCTCGAAGGTTGAGGAATATAGCCAATAATGTTACTAAGTTCTCAGTGCCAGTGCAGAATTGTTGGTATTTTTATATTCCTTTGGTCATGTCAACGGGATTTGGGAAGGGCCTTTCAGAGACCTGTGCCCAACTCACCATCTTCCATTGACATCTTTAATATTTATTTTCTGGGGGGGCAGGATTGTGCCAGGTACTTTCTCACTTACGTGGTCTTATTTAATCCACCAGATATCCCTTTAAGGTGTTTTATCATCAACCCCATTTTGCAGGCAAGTAAAGTGAGGTTCAGAAGGGCATGTTAATCTGTTTGTACAGCTATTTAGAACTGAACCCAGTAGGAAGTAGAGCCCATTTTTTCTGATACAGTGGGATGCTTTTTATTACCACCCTGCTTTGCCTCCAGTTAATTATCATGCTTAAGAGAGGCACACAGAGGCACAAGTACAGTCTTTGACCGCATGTGGTCTTGTTACTTTCTTGCTGTGTGACCTTGGGCCAGTTATTCAAGTTTCTGCTTCAGTAAAATGGGAATAATAACATATGTCCTTTTAGAATTTGGAGAGACAGTGCATGTTAGGGCTTTCAAACTCAGATGCCTTTAGGAACATGGCAGGTGGTATAAATATGTGAGGTGGCCTCACATAAGATTATCAGGATTGATGGGGGACTATGAACCCTGAAGAGGGCCTAATCTGAAGACATCAGAGTCTATTTGTTAAAAGTCATTAGGCTGACTGTATGGCCACCAGAGAGGTTAAAATGAAAAAGAGAAAAATGTCAAAGATGGGGGGAAATTGAAATTCTCATAGATGGCTGGTGGGAATGTAAATTGTATAAACTCTTTGGAAAACCACTTTGGAAAACACACGCATTCTTTGACCCAGCATTTCAACTCGTTGAGTGCACACACAAACCAAATGAGTACAGATGCCCACCAAAATTCTCTCTGTTCCAGAATGTGCAGAATAGCTCTATTAATAATAGCCCCAAAGTGGAAACTACTGTCACTACGACAGTGGACCAATACATTCTGGAATGTGAGCACAATGGAATAATACAGAGCAATGAGAATGAAGAAACTACAACTAGAGGCGACAGTACGGACACATCTTATGATCATAAGGTTGAGCAACAGGAGCTACATAAGGAAGAATACGTATTGTATGATTTCAAAGGTTGAAAAGTAGGAAAAATGAATCCATGCTGTAGGAACCAGGATAGTATTTAGTGACTGGAAAGGAGTTTTTTGTTTGTTTGTTTGTTTTGCAGTACGCGGGCCTCTCACTGTTGTGGCCTCTCCCGTTGCGGAGCACAGGCTCCGGACGCGCAGGCTCAGCGGCCATGGCTCACGGGCCCAGCCACTCCGCGGCATGTGGGATCTTCCCGGACCGGGGCACGAACCCGTGTCCCCTGCATCGGCAGGCGTACTCTCAACCACTGCGCCACCAGGGAAGCCCTGGAAAGGAGTTTGAGAGGGGTTTCTGGAGTACTTCTGCTGTTCTGCTTCCTGATCTTTTTACTGCTGTTCACTTTATGAAAATCACTGAGCTCCACACTCTGGATCTATTGTTTGTGTGAAAAAATATATATTCTTTAAGCCACTTGTATTCTGAAAGAAGCTTTACTGATATAAGATCTATTGAAGGGTTTCAATCAAAAGGTGAATATGACCAGGCTAAGGTATAAAGTGTGTTTTGAATGTCAGAGTGAGAGGCAGGGGACAGGGAGACCAGTAAGGAAGCTTGTAAGAATCAGAGTGAAAGTAACAGAGAGCTGAACCCACACACCGAAAACCTACTACGTACTAAACCAGTGATCTGAAAGCATCAGTTATTCTCATATCATCTGTAACATTTTTACTCAATACTATTTTCTTTAAATAGCTTCCTTTTCAAATAAAGGGGGTTGTCCATCAAAATTTTTAGGTGCTAGTTATTTTTTCAAATACACATTAAATAAGTAAGAGATTGTCTCCATTTTAGATTATGACAAACTAGCTTTTATGGACTGATTCTCCTGTTGAAAATAACTAGTAACCTGGATAAAAATATTTCAAATCAGCCCTTGAAGGTCCAGGATCCTAAAGAAAAGAGGAACATGGAGACATTCTGTGATGATTTTCTCCTTGAGGGACATACCAATTCACAGGTGGCAGGTGTGAGAGTGAGAAGCCGATCAGAACTTTCCACAGTCTCTCAGGCTGAGGAGACAGACAGTGTAAGTTTGGGGCCTCGCAAACAATGTGGATTTTCAGCTGGGACTGCTGAAGGGCTAGAGGCATAAGAGTAAACCAGAAATAAATCCACCCTCTCAATGACTGAAACCAGCATCGAATCAGCTTAATGTCTGATTGCAGTAAAGTGCATTCCCAGTAGCCTACCTAATATTAGTTTAGACACTTATTATTCCTTTTCCTGGATCCCTGCAGCTCTGCTTTCTCCAGAGGCAGAAGTGTGGTGAGAAAAATAACCACAGTGATACCTACCGTTTATTAAGCATTTGCTATGTGTCATTCTTACTCCTACACTGTGAAAGAGATAACATTATAATCCCAATTATCTATTAAGAAAACTGAGTCTCAGAGTTAAGTAACTTGCCCAAGGTCACAGAACTAGTAAATGATAGAAATCAGATGTGACTCATTTGTGTCTGTAGAGCCTGTGTGCGTTCATTGTGCCCGCAATCTTTTGTTAGTTTCTAGCTGGCCTTATGTATACCACAGGCAGTGCTGCCTTAGTGACAGTGCAGTGGCACCTGGGTCTCGTGGACATTGCATGTGCCCAGCTGGCAGGTCCAAGAGCTTCTTCTTTTAGGCAACAAGAGTCAAACATAAGTTCCTGGGGACTGGGTCATAATTTCAAGCTCCCCCACCCTCCGACTCTTGGTCCAGGTTCTTTATGAGGTTTCTTGGTACCTGGAGCTTTACCTCATCCCACTTCCATCAGTTGTTTCCTCCTACTATGGGGCTATATTGCCAGCAATCTTTACATACAACCTGACCTTTCCCTGCTTTTCAATAGACTGCTATCTTTCCTGAGTCCGTCCTGTTAATTTTTATGACATTTATTTCAGTAAAATGTAGTTCATCTGATTCCATTATTCAGACTAAGCTCTAGGCCAATGATAGCAAACTGTTTTTACTTCTGATGTTCTCTCCAGTCAGCTGATAGCGGCTACCTGGAGCACGATGGCAGCAGGACTGTGGGGAACATTTACATGGAGAGGTAGAGCGTGCCTGGCTTGATGAATGATGTCTGCTGTGAGCACTGGTTGTGAGGAAGGGAGAGTGTTAGCTTTACACCACGTGTTGGTCTCTATTACTGTGTGCTCTGGCCACTGTTCACCTTCCCAATGACCCCGATTTTGTTTCTAGAAGAATGAGCTGAGTTTTTATTTTGAAATTCCCTTCTAGTGCAATTCCATAAGGAAGGATGCCCCACTGGTCACGTTGAGTTCCTTTTAAACTCATTTCAGGTGATGTGTATAAAGGTTCAGCTGCTTGCTAGGAAATATCAGAGCAGAGACATAAACCTAGGCTCCTAGGAGCAAATTCTCCAATCTTTCTGCTGTCCTCAGATGTCTCTCCATAGGCCTTTCTACAGCCGATTATGGTTTATGAACCAAGAATTTATACACTCGAGCTGATAAGATTTTTTTTTCTGAGCTGTGACTATTTTTACATGAGAAGCCTAGCAAGGTTATAAAAAAGAAATCACATTTAGTTACACATTTAATGAATCACCTTCTTTATTGAAAAGAATCAGGTTACATGGAATCAGGATGGTCCCTGAACACCAAGACCATATCTTTTGCATAAAAAAGAAATGTGTGAAAGAGGAGAACTGGCTTACGTCACTCACTGGGCAGTGGTTGTGGGCACCTTGGAGCAGGTTTTTCTTCTTTTTTTTTACCTTCGAGGTGCTTCTACACCTGTCTCCCTTTTTGCCTTTAAGTCCCTCTCTAACAAATTCCCCCATCCCTTTGGTTTTACTTTCTCTGCAACATCTATTATTTGTTGTCTCTCAGTGAACAGTTTCAGTCAAATTAACCAGTTCTAGTCCCAGAATTTCCAGAAAAGTAGCTTCGTGTCTATAAACTGATTTCTACCTTTGAACCAGGAAAATGTAGCTGTTCACTTACCTATATACCACGTGGTTTTATATGTTAATCCATGGGAAAATGAAGAGGTTTGTGCACAGAGGGTATTATAAGCCAGCTGAAAATGTTGAAACCTTGGAAAGATGGAACTTGAAAGGAAGCAGAGAGGTCATATAACCTACCCACTCACTTTATTTTTTATTTATTTATTTTTTTACATCTTTATTGGAGTATAATTGCTTTACAATGGTGTGTTAGTTTCTGCTTTATAACAAAGTGAATCAGTTATACATATGTTCCCATATCTCTTCTCTCTTGCATCTCCCTCCCTCCCACCCTCCCTATCCCACTCCTCTAGGTGGTCACAAAGCAACGAGCTGATCTCCCTGTGCTATGCGGCTCTTCCCACTAGCTATCTATTTTATATTTGATAGTGTATATATGTCCATGCCTCTCTCTCGCTTTGTCACAGATTACCCTTCCCCCTCCCCATTTCCTCAAGTCCATTCTCTAGTAGGTCTGTGTCTTTATTCCTGTCTTAACCCTAGGTTTTTCATGACATTTTTTTTCTTAAATTCCATATATATGTTAGCATATGGAATTTGTCTTTCTCTTTCTGGCTTACTTCACTCTGTATGACAGACTCTAGGTCCATCCACCTCATTACAAATAGCTCAATTTCGTTTCTTTTTATGGCTGAGTAATATTCCATTGTATATATGTGCCACATCTTCTTTATCCATTCATCCGATGATGGGCACTTAGGTTGTTTCCATGTCCTGGCTATTGTAAATAGAGCTCCAATGAATATTTTGGTACATGACTCTTTTTGAATTATGGTTTTCTCAGGGTATATGCCCAGTAGTGGGATTGCTGGGTTATACGGTAGTTCTATTTGTAGGTTTTTAAGGAACCTCCATATTGTTCTCCATAGTGGCTGTACCAATTCACATTCCCACCAGCAGTGCAAGAGTGTTCCCTTTTCTCCACACCCTCTCCAGCATTTATTGTTTCTAGATTTTTTGATGATGGCCATTCTGACTGGTGTGAGATGATGTCTCATTGTAGTTTTGATTTGCATTTCTTTAATGATTAATGATGTTGAGCATTCTTTCATGTGTTTGTTGGCAGTCTGTATATCTTCTTTGGAGAAATGTTTGTTTATGTCTTCTGCCCATTTTCGGATTGGGTTGTTTGTTTTTTTGTTATTGAGCTGCATGAGCTGCTCATAAATTTTGGAGATTAATCCTTTGTCAGTTTCTACATTTGCAAATATTTTGTTCCATTCTGAGGGTTGTCTTTTAGTCTTGTTTATGGTTTCCTTTGCTGTGCAAAAGCTTTTAAGTTTCATTAGGTCCCACTTGTTTATTTTTGTTTCTATTTCCATTTCTCTAGGAGGTGGGCCAAAAATGATCTTGCTGTGATTTATGTCATAGAGTGTTCTGTGTATGTTTTCCTCTAAGAGTTTGATAGTTTCTGGCCTTGCATTTAGGTCTTTAATCCATTTTGAGCTTATTTTTGTGTATGGTATTAGGGAGTGTTCTAATCTTATACTTTTACATGTACCTGTCCAGTTTTCCCAGCACCACTTATTGAAGAGGCCGTCCTTTCTCCAGTGTACATTCCTGACTCCTTTATCAAAGATAAGGTGACCATATGTGTGTGGGTTTATCTCTGGGCTTTCTATCCATTTCCATTGATCTATATTTCTGTTTTTGTGCCAGTACCATACTGTCTTGATTATTGTAGCTTTGTAGTATAGTCTGAAGTCCAGGAGTCTGATTCCTCCAGCTCCATTTTTCGTTCTCAATATTGCTTTGGCTATTCAGGGTCTTTTGTGTTTCCATACAAATTGTGAAATTTTTTGTTCTAGTTCAGTGAAAAATGCCAGTGGTAGTTTGATAGGGATTGCATTGAATCTGTAGATTGCTTTGGGTAATAGAGTCATTTTCACCATGTTGATTCTTCCAATCCAAGAACATGGTATATCTCTCCATCTATTTGTATCATCTTTAATTTCATTCATCAGTGTCTTATAATTTTCTGCATACAGGTGTTTTGTCTCCTTAGGTAGGTTTATTCCTCATATTTTATTCTTTTTGTTGCAATGGTAAATGGGAGTGTTTTCTTGATTTCACTTTCAGATTTTTCATCATTAGTGCTTAGGAATGCAGGAGATTTCTGTGCATTAATTTTGTATCCTGCTACTTAACCAAATTCATTGATTAGCTCTAGTAGTTTTCTGGTAGCATCTTTAGGATTCTCTATGTATAGCATCATGTCATCTGGAAACAGTGACAGCTTGACTTCTTCTTTTCCGATTTGGATTCCTTTTATTTCCTTTTCTTCTCTGATTGCTGTGGCTAAAACATCCAAAACTGTGTTGAATAAGAGTGGTGAGAGTGGGCAACCTTCTCTTGTTTCTGATCTTAGTGGAAATGGTTTCAGTTTTTCACCATTGAGGACGATGTTGGCTGTGGGTTTGTCATATATGGCCTTTATTATGTTGAGGAAAGTTACCTCTATGCCTCCTTTCTGCAGGGCTTTTATCATAAATGGGTGTTGAATTTTGTCGAAAGCTTTCTCTGTATCTATTGAGATGATCATATGGTTTTTCTCCTCCAATTTGTTAATATGGTGTATCATACTGATTGATTTGCGTATACTGAAGAATCATTGCATTCCTAGAATAAACCCCACTTGATCATGGTGTATGATCCTTTTAATGTGCTGTTGGATTCTGTTTGCTAGTATTTTGTTGAGGATTTTTGCATTTATGTTCATCAGTGATATTGGCCTGTAGTTTTCTTTCTTTGTGACATCCTTGTCTGGTTTTGGTATCAGGGTGATGGTGGCCTCGTAGAATGAGTTGGGGAATGTTCCTCCCTCTGCTATATTTTGGAAGAGTTTGAGAAGGATAGGTGTTAGCTCTTCTCTAAATGTTTGATAGAATTCGCCTGTGCAGCCATCTGGTCCTGGGCTTTGTTTGTTGGAAGATTTTCAATCACAGTTTCAATTTCAGTGCTTGTGATTGGTCTGTTCATATTTTCTATTTCTTCCTGATTCAGTCTTTGCAGGTTGTGCATTTCTATGAATTTGTCCGTTTCTTCCAGGTTGTCCATTTTATTGGCATAAAGTTGCTTGTAGTAATCTCTCATGATCTTTTGTATTTCTGCAGTGTCAGTTGTTACTTCCCCTTTTTCATTTCTAATTCTGTTGATTTGAGTCTTCTCCCTTATTTTCTTGATGAGTCGGGCTAATGGTTTATCAATTTTGTTTATCTTCTCAAAGAACCAGCTTTTAGTTTTATTGACCTTTGCTATTGTTTCCTTCATTTCTTTTTCATTTATTTCTGATCTGATTTTTATGATTTCTTTCCTTCTGCTAATTTTGGGGTTTTTTGGTTCTTCTTTCTCTAATTGCTTTAGGTGCAAGGTTAGGTTGTTTATTCTAGATGTTTCCTGTTTCTTAAGGTAGGATTGTATTGCTATAAACTTCCCTCTTAGAACTGCTTTTGCTGCATCCCATAGGTCTTGAGTCATCGTGTCTCCATTGTCATTTGTTACTAGGTATTTTTTGATTTCCTCTTTGATTTCTTTAGTGATCACTTCGTTATTAAGTAGTGTATTGTTTAGCCTCCATGTGTTTGTATTTTTTACAGGTCTTTTTCTGTAATTGATATCGAGTCTCATAGCGTTGTGGTCAGAAAAGATACTTGATATGATTTCAATTTTCTTAAATTTACCAAGGCTTGATTTGTGACCCAAGATATGATCTATCCTGGAGAATGTTCCATGAGCACTTGAAAAAAATGTGTATTCTGTTGTTTTTGGATGGAATGTCCTATAAATATCAATTAAGTCCATTTTGTTTAATGTATCATTTAAAGCTTGTGTTTCCTTATTTATTTTCATTTTGGATGATCTGTCCTTTGGTGAAAGTGGGGTGTTAAAGTCCCCTAATATGAATGTGTTACTGTTGATTTCCCCTTTTATGGCTGTTAGTATTTGCCTTATGTATTGAGGTGCTCCTATGTTGGGTGCATACATATTTACAATTGTTATATCCTCTTCTTGAATCGATCCCTTGATCATTATGTAGTGTCCTTCTTTGTCTCTTCTAATAGTCCTTATTTTAAAGTCTATTTTGTCTGATATGAGAATTGCTACTCCAGCTTTCTTTTGGTTTCCATTTGCATGGAATATCTTTTTCCATCCCCTTACTTTCAGTCTGTATGTGTCTCTAGGTCTGAAGTGGGTCCCTTGTAGACAGCATATATATGGGTCTTGTTTTTGCATCCATTCAGCCAATCTGTGCCTTTTGGTGGGAGCATTTAGTCCATTTACATTTAAGGTAATTATCGATATGTATGTTCTTATTCCCATTTTCTTAATTGTTTTGGGTTCGTTATTGTAGGTCTTTTCCTTCTCTTGCCTAGAGAATTTCCTTTAGCATTTGTTGTAAAGCTGGTTTGGTGGTGCTGAACTCCCTCAGCTTTTGCTTGTCTGTAAAGATTTTAATTTGTCCATCAAATCTGAATGAGATCCTTGCTGGGTAGAGTAATCTTGGTTGCAGGTTTTTCTCCTTCATCACTTTAAATATGTCCTGCCAGTCCCTTCTGGCTTGCAGAGTTTCTGCTGAAAGATCAGCTGTTACCCTTATGGGGATTCCCTTGTGTGTTATTTGTTGTTTTTCCCTTGCTGCTTTTAATATGTTTTCTTTGTATTTAATTTTTGACAGTTTGATGAATATGTGTCTTGGCGTGTTTCTCCTTGGATTTATCCTGTATGGGACTCTCTGTGCTTCCTGGACTTGATTAACTATTTCCTTTCCCATATTAGGGAAGTTTTCAACTATAATCTCTTCAAATATTTTCTCAGTCCCTTTCTTTTTCTTTCTTCTTCTGGAACCCCTATAATTCGAATGTTGGTGTGTTAATGTTGTCCCAGAGGTCTCTGAGACTGTCCTCAGTTCTTTGCATTCTTTTTTCTTTATTCTGCTCTGTAGTAGTTATTTCCACTATTTTATCTTCCAGGTCACTTATCCGTTCTTCTGCCTCAGTTATTCTATTAATCCCATCTAGAGTATTTTTAATTTCATTTATTGTGTTGTTCATCGTTGCTTGTTTGCTCTTTAGTTCTTCTAGGTCCTTGTAAAATGTTTCTTGCATTTTCTCTATTCTATTTCCAAGATTTTGTATCATCTTTACTATCATTATTTTGAATTCCTTTTCAGGTAGACTGCCTATTTCATCTTCATTTGTTACATCTGGTGGGTTTTTATCTTGCCTCTTCTTCTGCTGTGTGTTTTTCTGTGTTCTCATTTTGCTTATCTTACTGTGTTTGGGGTCACCTTTTTGCAGGCTGCAGGTTTGTAGTTCCCGTTGTTTTTGGTGTCTGTCCCCAGTGACTAATGTTGGTTCAGTGGCTTGTGTTGGCTTCCTGGTGGAGGGGACTAGTGCCTGTGTTCTGGTGGATGAGGCTGGATCTTGTTTTTCTTGTGGGCAGGTCCACGTCTGGTGGTGTGTTTTGGGGTGTCTGTGGACTTATGATTTTAGGCAGCCTCTCTGCTAATGGGTGGGGTTGTGTTCCTGTCTTGCTAGGTGTTTGGCATAGGGTGTCCCGTACTGTAGCTTGCTGGTCGTTGAGTGAAGCTGGGTGCTGGTGTTGAGATGGAGATCTCTGGGAGATTTTCGTCATTTGATATTATGTGGCGCTGGGAGGTCTCTTGTGGACCAGTGTCCTGAAGTTGGCTCTCCCACCTCAGAGGCACAGCACTGACTCCTGGCTGCAGCATCAAGAGCCTTTCATCCACATGGCACAGAATAAAAGGGAGAAAAAATAGAAAGAAGGAAAGAAGGAAGGAAAGAAAGAAAGAAAGAAAGAATGAATGAAAGAAAGAAAGAAGGGGGAGGGAGGGAGTGGGGAGGGAGGGAGGGAGGAAAGAAGGAAAGAAGATAAAATAAAATAAGATAAAATAAAATAAATTTATTAAAATAAAAAATAATTAAGAAAAAAAATTTTTTTTAAAGAAAAAAAATACGGACAGATGGAACCCTAGGACAAATGGTGAAAGCAAAGCTATACAGACAAAATCTCATACAGAAGCATAAACATACACACTCACAAAAAGAGGAAAAGGAGAAAAAATGATAAATCTTGCTCTCAAAGTCCACCTTCTCAATTTGGGATGATTCGTTGTCTATTCAAGTATTCCACAGATGCAGGGTACATCAAGTTGATTGTGGAGCTTCAGTCCACTGCTTCTGATGCTGCTGGGAGGGATTTCCCTTTCTCTTCTTTGTTCGCACAGCTCCCGGGTCTCAGCCTTGGATTTGGCCCCGCCTCAGCGTGTAGATCGCCAGAGAGCATCTGTTCTTCGCTCAGACAGGACGGGGTTAAAGGAGCAGCTGATTGGGGGCTGTGGCTCACTCAGGCTGGGGGAGGGAGGGGCACGGAGTGCGGGGGGAGGGGCTGCGGCGGCAGAGGCCAGCGTGACGTTGCACCAGCCTGAGGCGCACCATGCATTCTCCCAGGGGAGTTGTCCCTGGACCCTGGGACCCTGGCAGTGGCGGGCTGCACAGGCTCCCGGGAGGGGAGGTGGGGTTAGTGTCCTGTGCTCGCACACAGGCTTCTTGGCGGCGGCAGCAGCAGGCTCAGCGTCTCCTGCCCGTCTCTGGGGTCCGTGTTTTTAGCCGCGGCTCGCGCCCGTCTCTGGGGCTCCTTTAAGCAGCACTCTTAATCCCCTCTCCTCATGCACCAGGAAACAAAGAGGGAAGAAAAAGTCTCTTGCCTCTTTGGCAGGTCCAGACTTTTCCCCAGACTCCCTCCCGGCTAGCTGTGGTGCACTAGCCCCCTTCAGGCTGTGTTCATGCCGCCAACCCCAGTCCTCTCCCTGCGCTCTGACTGAAGCCTGAGCCTCAGCTCCCAGCCCCGCCCATCCCGGTGGGTGAGCAGACAAGCCTCTCGGGCTGGTGAGTGCTGGTCGGCACCGATCATCCGTGCGGGAATCTCCCCGCTTTGCCCTGCGCACCCCTGTTGCTGTGCTCTTCTCCGCGGCTCCGAAGCTTCCCCCCTCCGCCACCCGCAGTCTCCACCCGCGAAGGGGCTTCCTAGTGTGTGGAAACCTTTCCTCCCTCACAGCTCCCTCCCACTGGTGCAGGTCCCGTCCCTATCCTTTTGTCTCTGTTTATTCTTTTTTCTTTTGCCCTACCCAGGTATGTGGGGAGTTTCTTGCCTTTTGGGAGGTCTGAGGTCTTCTGCCAGCGTTCAGTAGGTGTTCTGTAGGAGTTGTTCCACTTGTAGATGTATTTCTGGTGTATCTGGCACAAGGTGGCCATCCCTGGTTTCACATCAACATGATCTCAGGCACAAACCTCCTTGTTTTTCCATTTTGTCTTTTAGTTACTTGTTGAAACAACTGGCCCGCCATCCGCACGACTGTCGTGGCTTCGGCTGCCGGCGCCCCTCCAGAGCCGGCAGCCTCAGTGAGCCCGCCCTCCCCTCAGGCTCTGGGACAGTTCCGTGACGGCGGAGGGAAGAGACCCCGAGGCGGGCTACCCACTCACTTTAAATGAGAGCACAGAGGGACCCAGAGAGCTGGGCAGAATGTTTGATCCCCCGGTGTTATGGGCTGAATAGTGTCCTCCCACAATTCATGTGTTCACGAACTAACAGCAAGACCTTACCTCCAGATACAGCCAGAATATGGTTATATTTGGAGATAAGGTCTTTCAAGAGGTAATTAATTTAAAATGCAGTCTTGAGGATGGGCCCTAATCCAATCTGACTGGTGGTCCTTTCGAAGGAAAGACCATGTGAGGACACTGCAAGAAGAGAGGCTTCAGGAGAAACCAAACCTGTTGACATCTTGACTTTGGACTCGCTAGCCTCCAGAACTGTGGGAAAATAAATTTCTGTTGTGTGTCACCTAGTCTGTGGTATTTTGTTATGGCAGCCCTAGCAAATGAATACACCCATTTAGTAAGTGGCAGGAACGGGATTCAAACCCAGGTCCCTGAATCAAATTCTATGTCTTTTCCCTGTCTATTCTGTCTGTAATGATCCCTAGCACTGTTCATGACAGAATATACAACACAAATCTACCTTTCCTTTTAGATTTATGGATTGAAGACTGCTATGTCAGGATTAGATTGAACTATGAGTAACATAAAACAAGGAGAGGGAGAAGAACACAAAATGTTCATTACTTGAAAATGATAGTCTCATCTTTAGAAAATACAAGGAATCTACATATAAATTTTTAGAACTAATAAAAGATTTAGCAAATGTATCTGGATAAAAGATCAATATAAAAAATCTCATTCTGATCCACCAGAAATAATCAAATATAAAAAATAATATAAAATAGCAATTAGGTATCGAGGAAACATTTATATTGCTGAATTCTAATTACTAATACTTTCTAAAGATTTTTACATCTACATTCAGGAGGGTCATTGGTCTGTAGTTTTCTTTTTTGGTATGATTGCTGTCTGGTTTTTGTCTCAAGGTAATACTAGCTTCATAAAATGCATTGGGAAGTATTCCTTCTACTTTCTGGAAGAGATTGTGTAGAACTCATAGTAATTCTTCCCTAAAACTTTGGTAGAATCCCCCAGTGAAACCAACTATCAAATTTTTTGATAGCTACTGAGCTATTCAAATTACTTATTTCCTATTGAGTGAGTTGTGGTAGTTTATGTATTTTGAGGAATTGGTCCATTTCATCTCAGATGTCAAATGTATAAATGTAGCTTTTTCCTGGTAGTCCCTTATTCTTGGATAGGTGCAGGGCCTATAGTGATGTACACTGTTTCATTTCCTATATTGGTAATTTGTGTCTTCTTTTTTCCTTTGTTTAATCTTGCTAGAGGTTTGTCGATTTTATTGATCTTTTTTAAAAAAATCAGCTATTTGTTTCACTGTTTTTTCTATTTTTCTGTTTTTGTTTTCATTCATATCTGCTCTTACCTTTATTATTCCCTTCCTTCTGCTTGCTCTGTGTTTATTTTGTTCTTCTTTTCCTTGGTTATTGAAGTAGGAGCTTAACTAATTGGTTTAAGACATTTTTTTTCTTTCCTAATGTAAGTGTTTAGTGCTATAAATTTTCCTCTCAGCACTGCTTTATCTGTGTTACATAAATTTTAATATGTCATAGTTTCATTTTCATGCAGTTCAATGTATTTTATTTTCCTTGAGACTTCCTCTTTGACCCATGGCTTATTTAGAAGTGTGTTGTTTAGTTTTCAAGTGCTTGGATATTTTCTCTTAAGTTTCTATTGATTTCTTATTTGATTCCAATGTATTCAGGGAACACACTCTGTATAATTTCAGTTCTTTAAAATTTGTTGGGGTTTGTTTTATGCCCCAGGACATGGGCTATCTTGGTGAATGGTCCATGTGTGCTTGAAGAAAATATGTTCTGTACTGTTGTCAGTTGAATGTTTTATGTATGTCAGTTAGACCTTGTTGTTGATTGTGTTGTTCAGTTCTATATCCTTGCTGATTTACTGTTAGTTCTATCAACTTCTGAGAGTGGGGTTGAAGTCCCCAACTTTAACTGAGGATTTGTTCTTTGGCTCCATCAGTTTTTGCTTCACATATTTGAGGCTCAGTTGCTTGATGCGCACAGGTTTAGGATTGTTTTCTTCCTAGTGAACTGACCTTTTTATCACGATGTAATGTCCCTATTTGTCTCTAGCAATGTTATTGTTCTGAAGTATACTCTACCTGATGTTAATATGGCACTTCTTGTGTTTTTTAAAATTAATGTTTGCATGATATAATGTTTTCTGCCCTTCTATTTTCATTCAACTTATGTCATTGTATTTGAAGTGAGCTTCTTTTAGGAACCACATGGTTGGATCATGGTTCTTTTTTTTTGGTTTGTTTTTTTGTTTTAATTTACTGCACCAATCTTGGTATTTTAATTTGTGTATTTAGACCATTTATATTTAAGGTAACTATTGGTATATTAGGGCTTAAGTATGCCATTTTATTGTGTATTTTCTGTTTGTTTCTTCTTTCTGGTTCCCTTGTTTCTGTGGGTTACTTAAACATTTTTTTATGATTCTATCTTGATTTATTCATATAATTTGAATATATCATTTTGTAACATTTTCTCATGTAGGTATTGAAATTGGAATTTACATATGTAAGTTATCAAAAACTGCTGGTATCATTTTATCACTTTGAAGTGTAGAAAACTTATTTCCATTTGTAATATTCTTTATACATTAAGGATATTAGTTGCTAAATAGATGGGATTTATTTTTCTTATTTGTGAGTTTGAACTTGCGGTATTATATACAGAAAAAAATTAAGTTCTTTGGTATCACTTCTCTTCCTTTATAGTTTTGCTGGTTGTTTAATGATCAAAATGTCCCCTTATAACTTTTTCTCTGTTAAATATTTCCCTAAGTTTAGAATTTTCTTGTCAATCTTGGTATAACACACACACACACACACATACATATACATATACACTCATCATCTTTGGGATTTTGAGAAGGATGGTATTAACCTTACAACTTAATGTGCAAGAACTAAAATCTGAACAGTATTGGGAAACATGTACCCTTTTCCCTGGATAGATAGATAGATAGATGATATTGATATAGATGCTATCTCTTGGTAATATTTTGTCATTTTTCATTATGGAGACCCTACAAATTTCTCCTTAAGATAACTTCTAAGCATTTTATATTTTATGATGTTCTTATACATATGATCTTTTTATCTATTATAACTTTTCACTGGCTGTCAGGAAAAACTGTTGATTTTGAATAATTATCTTGATTCTAAACTCTCTTTTTCGCTTCGTGTTTCAGGATATGTTCTTGAGGTTTCTAGATTTATAATTTGATACATTCTTAATAGTATGGAAATAGTTTAAATATAACTAGTTTATGAATTCGATGCTTTCAAGGAGAAGCAGCATATAAAAGAAAAAACATACATTTTTAAATTCAGGCAGATCTTGATCCGAATTGCTTTTCTGCTATGGACTGTCTTTATGGCACTTCTCTGAACTTCTCAGTGTCCTTAGCTGTTAAAAATAGTTTACATCATAGGGTAGTAGTTGTGACAATTAAATAAGGTAAGTACCTAACATAGTATTGATAAAGAGTGAATATGCAATAAACTTTTATTATTTCTCTATTATTCAATGTTTACCTTCATACCTTTTGCTTGCGCTCTATTATAAAGAATCCTGGAATTGAAAGGTAGGAACATTGTGTATTTGTCCCTTTTCCTGGACCGTAGGCTCCTAGAAGGTGGGATTATGTCAGGAATGGCAAATAATATCACCTGACACAACAACTCTGACCGATTGTAATTTTCTGCTTAGGGATCAAGGTTGAGAAGGATGAGGACTGATTAGTGTTGTCTGCCACTAGTGTGTATTGGGAAGGTGATAGGACATGTACCATATACATCATGGCTCTATGCTTTGTCTGATTCACCTCTAGCAGATGAAAAGCACAGAGACAGTCCCTAAGAATGAATGAGTGAATCTTCTACACTTTGTCATGAAACAAATAAGAAAACTAAACTCATGATCAGTGTTAAAATGAGAGGCTAACCTTCAAATTTAACAAAGACTATTTTCACATATGGACTTTATGAAAAACAGTGTATTAAAAAGAATGTGAATTCTGATATCAAAGAAGTTTGGGTTCAAACTTCACTGCTTTCTAGCTGTGTTTCCTTCATAAAAATTAACTCTTTGAACTTTAGTTTCTTCTTATTAAGAGAATAATGTTCAAATTTCCTTAGTTTTCCTTTATCTGAGAATGTGTTGATTTCTCTTCATTCCTGGAAGATACTTTCTTTTAGGTATAGGATCCTGGATTGAAAGTCCCTATCTCTCAGTCCACGTACCATTTCCTCTGGCCACCATGATTTCTGATCATAAATCTGCCCTTATGCAATTTTTTTTTTTACTTAAAGTTAAGGCGCTATTTTTCTCTTGTTGCTTGAAAGATTTTTTTCTTTGACTTTAGTTTTCAGAAATTTGATGATGGTGATGAATGTTGGGATGCATTTCTTTGGTTTTATCTTGTTTGGGGCTCACTCATCTTGCAACTATAGGTTTTTGACAGACATTTAAAGCTCTCTCTCTTTCATCCTTTTCTCCCTTCTGCTACTCTCTACTTTTCCAGCTTCTTGATTGTCCCGTCTGCTAGTTCAAGGCCAAAGTAAGCCCAAAGAGTTTATTCTAGTCCCTTCCTGTTCCTTCTACTTCCCTTTTGGTTAGTTCTTGAGATTGATGAGCTACTGTTTGAGAAGCTACAACAGCTATTTTTAGATTTTTGAAATTGTGTTTATGGTTGCCACCCATATACAGACACAGAGACCTGAGTGGATCTGTGCTAGTAGTGTAGAGGCTCTAGAAAACTCTTAGCTTATCCAGAGAGTCTTTGGCGAGCTGACATGCATGACGTGTAGAATCCATCACACCCTGTGGTTGCTATGCTTCTAAAGAGATTGCACAGACCTTCTTCTCTACAGAAATCTGGTATTTCTGGCTGCTGCAGTGCAGTGCAGTTGGACTGTTGAATACCAAGCTCCAAGGCTGCATCAAGGACTGAGAATCAAAGAAGGAAGGCTTTTCTACTAGGATTGCCACACATCCATGCCACTTGACTTGCCAATCAGTGCAGAAATCATCTCCATATTCTACACTTATGAGATGTTAGAGGAACCTCTATATCTAACCCAACCGTCTCTTTTCACAAGGAGGATAATGAGTCTCAAACGAGGGGAAATGACATACTTCAGGTCACCTGATATGAAAATGGAAGGGGGACAGCACCCTGGGCTCCAAACTCCACCTCTGGAACTCTTCCATTGCACCATGACATGTACCTAACAGCCTCACCCTGATGAGTTCTTATCCCCAAAATGTGAAGCATATATGGCAAAGTTAAGATGCCCCAAGAAGGAGGTTGGCAGATCTGGTCAGTGCTAGCTAAGACCAGCCGGCACAGAACTGGTGCCTACTTCACGTGTATGAGCCATATCACAGCCACCCTGGCCAACGAACGGGGATCAACGCATCCCTTAGGTACCATACAGTGGAGAGGACATAGGCAGGTTCCATCCATTCGGTCACATGCTTGACAGCGTGTGATGATAACATCTATGCATGGTCCCGTTGCACCAGGAGTTGGAATCTGCCCAGGACTGAGGCTCAAGAGTCCTGAGTCCTCATCTCAACTCTGCTACTTACATGCTTTGAGGCCTCAGGCAATACACTTCTCTTTTCGGGTTCTCAGAGTCTCCATCTGACGTAGGCAGAAAAATGCCCACTGCCCGCCCCCGCCCCCCACAAAGTGTCCACATCCTAATCACCAGAATCTGTGAATAGTTATCTTATCCAACAAAAGGAATTTTGCAGATGTGATTAAGTGATTGGAGATATACAGCTGGACCTGATATAAGCATATGGACCCTTGAAAACGGAAAACCTTCAGAATGACCATCCTCAAAATGTCTACAAATAATAAATGCTGGAGAGGGTGTGGAGGAAAGAGAACCCACATACACTGTTGCTGGGAATGTCAATTGGTGCCGCCACTATGAAAAGCAGTATGGAGTTTCCTTAAACTAAAAATAGAGGTACCATATTATCCTGCAATCCCACTCCTGGGCATATATCCTGAAAAGATGAAAACTCTAATTCAAAAAGATATATGCACCCCAATATCCATAGCAGCACTATTTACAATAGCCAAGACATGGAAACAACCCAAGTGCCCATTAACAGATAATTGGCTTAAGAAGATGTGGTATATATATGATGGAATATTACTCAGCCATAAAAATGAATGAAATAATGCCATTTGCAGCAACATGGATGAACCTAGAGAATATCATACTAAGTGAAGTAAGTCAGAGAAAGACAAATATCATATGATATCACTTACATGTGGAACCTAAAAAATGACACAAATGAATCTATATACAAAACAGAAATAGACTCACAGACATAGAAAACAAAACTTATAGTTACCAAAGGGGAAAGTGGAGAAGGGATAAATTAGGAGCATGGGATTAACAGATACAAACTACTATACATAAAATAGATAAGCAACAAGGATTTACTGTATAGCACAGGGAACTATACCCAATATCTTGTATTAACCAGTAATGGAAAATAATCTGAAAAATATATATATAACTGAATCACTGTGTTGTACACCTGAAACTAACACAATATTGTAAATCAACTATACTTCAATTTTATAAAACAAAACAAAAATAAGCAAGCAAACAAAAAACCAGAGAACCTTTCCTGGCTGTGGTCAGAGGGATCTGTGACTATGGAAGAACGGTCAAAGAGATGTGGTATTGCTGGCTTTGAAAGAGGAAGGGAGCCACAGGCCAAGAAAGGTGAATGGCCTCTAGAAGCTGGAAAACACAAGTAGATAATTCTCTAGAGCCTCTGGTAAGGAATGCAGCCCTGTCAACATCTTTATATTAGCCCATTGACACTCATGTTGGACTTCTGAATACATTTGTATTGTTTTAAACCACTAAGTTTGTGATAATGTGTTACAGCCGCAATAGAAAACTCATGTACCATCTTCAAGCCTGGAAGTCATAATGAATCAGCTATTTTAAAAGTCAGTTCTTTTGGGGGCCTGTCCTCCAGCTCACTGGCACTGTCATAGTTGTGGCTTCACTCTCTCTCGCCTGGACGATTACAGCACTCTCCTCCCCAGCCCCCATCTCCTTCCTCCAGCCTCACCCCCGTGTGTACTGTCCACACCGGTACCAGAAAGATCAGCCTTGAACATGTTTCTGATCTCACCACAACCTTCTTAAAATCCTTCACTAATTTATCATCTTCTGGACTGCTGGTTTTTAATGTTGTCTGTATTTAGGGAGGGCATGGTGTCAGGGATGCACCGAAGAATATGTAAATATGAAGATACCTGTCTCAGTAACATTTGTATATGCATAGACACACAGAAACTTACATGTAATTAACAGACTTGTGGATGCCTTGAAGCTCCTCTGTGGACTCTAGTGTAAGACATTTTGGTCACAAAGGTAAATACAAATTCCTTCATCTGAAATGATAAGGATTTTGCCTACCTCTTCATAGTATCCTTCTTAACACCCATCATGCCCTCTGCCACATCAGACTCTTTTTAGTTGCCCAAATGTGCCAAGCCGACTTTGGCTTCCATGTTGTTCATCTGCTAGAATAGTTCCCTCCCTCCACTCTCATGGCTTGACAGGCAAACAGCTTCTCATTTTTGCAGACCCCTCTTAAAAGTCTGTTCTTTTCCTGACCAACTTCTTACTCTCTCCCCACGCACCCCACAGGTATGACCAGCCACACCTTCCTCCATATCCTTCACAGCCTTCTGCCCACAGTCTGTCGGCCAGCCAACCCCTTCGGTGTGCTCTTCTGTTCAAGCATCTTACCTCTTCTTAACCAGGTGGTGCATCCTGGGTTGGGGAGGGCAGGGTACAGGAGCCGCACCTTACCCCCTGGACAGTCTAGCACCAATCAGGGCTCACAGTAAGAGCCTGAGTGGATGACTGGTTATGGAATCAACACCTACATCAGGGCATTTCTTTAATTCATTCAACCCCTTCTCTTTGCAATGCCATGCTTTACAGGCCACCCAGCTTTGCTAAGTTTCCTAAGTGTTTGTCTTGCTGAGCAAAGCCATTTAATTTCGGTGTGAGGCTGGGGCACATGGGAATCCATTGGTTGTTATTTGCGTTTGATGCATTCAGAGTAACTAATCTCCATCTTGACCAATACTGTGTAGTTTTGTTCTCGATTCATGGCTCCTTCTCACCAAGGGTTATCTCCCCATTGACCACAGTGTCTATTTTCTGCCAGGAGCAGATCTATTATCTGGAACACCACAGTGTGCTCTAGATGATAAAATCATCCTGTGTTAACTGTGTCAATTTCATTTGAGGATCTGAAAATGTGGCATAAAGAACACTGAACTGGAGGTCAAAAGATCTGGATTCTGGTTCAGATGGCCACCCACATCCCCTCAGGCACGTCACACATATTTTCTTAGACTTAATCTCATCTGTACAGGGGAAGAATTTGGACTCAAACAGTATAGGGACTCTCTGGGTTGAAATTACATCATGTGTAAAGTCATATATCTAACCCTCACTGTATGTTTACTACTCTAATGTGTTATTCCTACTAGTGATTAGGAAAACAAGTTCTGAAAGTGGTGTGACTATTCCAAAATTGTTCAGAACACTGGAGGGAGGATAATTTAAATTTCTGCACGCAATTCATTCGTTCATGTGATCAGTCAGCATGTATTTTGGGAGTGTCTGTTATATGACTGGCACCATGCCATGGGAAGATAATCCAAAAAAGAATAGGAAGAGACCCTTGCCTTCTAGTGGCTGACAGTATAATGAGGGAATTGGTCATATGAACAAATACCCTGCAGTGTGATAAATGTTATATTAGAGGGAAGCTCCAAGTGCTTTGGGAGGGGAGGAGGAGGAACTGACTGGCTGGGTGAGAAGCAGGTGGAGTCCACTGTTTACAAAACCCTTTCACATGCATCATCTCCTGATCAGGTAGAGAAGAGGTTTTGTGAGTTTCCTCTCGTAAGTTTCCCTGCACATGAAAAGAAAAGTGACTTCCTAAAGTCCATGAGGCTGGTGAGGAGCAGATCCAAGGAATGCAGAAGGGATGCCTGGTGTGATTGCACTGAAAACTGCCTCTTTTTGGTCAGCAGCCCCAACCCTTAGCCAAATTGTGACAAGACAGAAATTCATCTAGAAATGCATGCCTTGAGAGATGGGACCAGGTCTTATTTATCTTTGTATTGTGGAATTCTAGTGGAACCCCAGTGGTCTCTACCAGAAGAATTTGGGCGGGTCAAGGCATTTGTAATGGGCTGGTAACAATTTGCACAAGCACTTTGAAGGAAGGACAGAGAAAAATAAGCATGGATGAGAAAGGCTGTTAGGGGAGCATAAATTCTGTCCCAGAGGTTGGTCCTCCAACACTTCCTCATGGACGATTGCTAGAGCCCACCACAAGCAGGAGATGGAGCTATTTTCAGTTAGAACTTCATGGGACTCCTGTTGGTCCTAGGTTACAAAGGAGATGGTGCTATTCAGGAGTGGTTATGTCCAAGTCTTGTGGGGTCACTCAGTGGTTGCCACTAGAAGAAAAGATACTTCTTTCACAAGGTAGCAGGTGGAGGAGGCCTTGTCAAGGCATTTCACTGATCTGGGCCAAAATAAGACACATTCATGAGCCCCTGTGAGACCCTATCTGAGTTGTCCAGAAGGAATCATGGCAGAATCTTTGGCAACTAGAGGTGGGTGAAACATGGGTTTCATTTGCATCTTCAGAATCTACCATTGACCTGCCACATAGCAGCAACTCAATGTCTGCCCATCTGAATGGAGCTATTATATCTTTTCACCATGGCTCCTTAATTAATAGGCAACCACACTAGCCTCCCAGGGGCCTTGCCCTTTCATAGGTGGTTCTGCACTTCATTCTCTTCTCCTCGAATCAGGTATTAGGACTCCCACCTCTCTTTATATTTCAGTTTAGAACTTTGAATTCAAAAGGCATTGGAGGCTCAGTAGTTAATTTTGAATAAAGTAAATGCATGATGATAAGTCAGTCTGACTTGCTACAGAGTTGAAATATGCTGAGTGCCACTGGCACAGACTGACTTTATCATCTTCATGTCTTCAACATTTTTCTTTGCTTCCTAAATCCACAAACATAGAATACATGTACAGTTGTCTGAAGCAGAAGCCCTTTGAACTTTTGAACAATCACCTAGAGAAGGTCACTGAACATAAGGGTACCCAAGGGGCTTGATGACATAGTGTCATTCATTCAACAAGCATTTTTTAAGCCGCGGTAGAACCCCTGCTGCTGGGAGTTCTTCAGGGCCTTTGTACCTGTGGTGTCTTCTCCTGGCACTAGTAGATGCTTAGGTTCCTGACTTCCCTTATTCACAAGTGGCCAAGCTTTTGGAAAGTTCTTCAGATCTTTTCTGAGCCCTAAACTTTCCCTTTGTACTAAACCTGTGCATACCATGAATCACCCTTTATATTAGACACTGACCTTCAGAAAGTGTTTCAGTTCCACTTTTTTTTTTTTTTGCGGTACGCGGGCGGGCCTCTCACTGTTGTGGCCTCTCCAGTTGCGGAGCACAGGCTCCGGACGCGCAGGCTCAGCGACCATGGCTCACGGGCCCAGCCGCTCCGCGGCATGTGGGATCTTCCCGGACCGGGGCACGAACCCGCGTCCCCTGCATCGGCAGGCGGACTCTCAACCACTGCGGCACCAGGGAAGCCCCTCAGTTCCACTTTTGATTTTGGTTCAAGAATTGTTTTACTTTTCCCCTCCCCCATTTGAGGTTCTAGGGATTAAAGAGGAAAGAACAGCCGCTTAAAGAAAGTTGGACTTTTTTCATCAACCAACTGTTCCTAGTTGGCTCTTATCTAATAAATCTAATAGCTCATATAAATAATTATTGATTAAATTGGCTCTGAGCAATGACTATGAGAGCAACCATGACCCGAGACAGAGGCATCAAAATCTGGAGTCAGGAAACCCGGGTTTGAATTCTGGTTCTGTCACTTAACAGCTTAGTGACTTTGAGCAATTTGCGTGAACTTTTCCTGCCTTGTTTTCCTCAACTGAAAACCAAAGGAGACAATCAAAGTCTACTCCTCACAAGGAGGTTTTGAGGATTAAGTGAGTTCATACATGGAAAGTTATTAGTAAAGTACCTGAATGGTAGTGACTCCTATATCTGCTAGCTATAGTAGTATAGTAGTACTAGTAAAAGAAGATATAGAGATAGGAGTGAAAATAAAACATTTGTACACTGATAATACGGAAAAAATTATATAGCTCATATCAGATACAAACTAAACTTTCTTCTGCCTAAGAGAATTCATTGTGGCGTGGCAATTTCTCCACAGATGAAAATGTCAAAACTAGCCATCTCCCTTCACTGAGTTTCTATATCCTCCAAGCCATCTTCCGGGGACTAATTCAAATTTCTTAGTATTGAGAGAGTGGTATGATGGAGAACAGGACTCTGGCCACTGGAAAGTGGTAAATTGGCATTTTAAAATCAATTTTGTGTAAAATTAGTATCAGCATGCCACTGAAAATCTCTCCTCTCTAGGTTCTGATAAGATCATTTTCTGGACTTCCAAGACCCTAGACCATGATGAATTTGTCAAAATGATGCTCCT
Organism: Monodon monoceros; assembly: GCF_005190385.1. NCBI lineage: Eukaryota > Metazoa > Chordata > Mammalia > Artiodactyla > Monodontidae > Monodon > Monodon monoceros. The sequence goes on along the minus strand of NW_021703782.1, from coordinate 86,964,059 downwards.
CTGGGGGTTCATTGCCAGCCTTGCCTTGGGACCATTGCTTCTGCTTCATCTCATGCTATGCCCCTCATTGCATTTAGACTTCAATAGGCCATGCTTTAATCCTAGTGTAATCTCTAAGCTCTCCAATCCACAATGAAACAGTACTTTTCTGTGGTAAGCATGCTGCAGGAAGCAGGACTGGAAGCTCCAGAAGATAGAGGCTGCGTATGTCTTACAGACCTAGCACAATGCCAGACAAGTCGTGGGTACTCAATATTTGTCATATAATTTCATGCACTCCCAATGATTTTAACACGGCCTCCCAGGAAGAATTGGCTTATCCTCCTTTTATAACTAATATGAGCAAAATGTACTTAAACAATCTACACATTCTAATACACTGCACATAACTCTATTCTGAAAACCCATTTAAACTCCCAGTATGCTTTAAAAAAGGGAGGGGCCACTTCTTTGAACATATCCCATTTCTAACACTTTCAAATCATTTTCATGTATCACTAGTGGTGGAGAAAATCATGAAATATCTCATTCCACAAAGGCAATTTAAACGAAAGAAAAGCCAGATAGTACATTCCAAATGAGAGAGATGCTGATGTCTATTGTGAGGGGAAGGTCATCTCAAGGTCAGAAGACAGTCTACAGAATTGCCAAAAATGAGAGACACTTCCTGTGCTTTAGGGATTATGGCCAAAGTCTGACCTGTTTGAGATCCCCTTAGAAGTCTGGGGCCTCTGGTTGAGCTGATCAAGGGCAGTGTTCATGTAAAAGTTGCCATTTTTCCAACATGAAACCACAAAGGTACCCAGATTCCTCTGAGCCCCAGACTCCACTTGGGAAAACCAGCCAGAGGAACTACCAGTGGCATTAAATGAGTTTTCTGTTTTATTAATTTCTGCTTTTATCCTTTTTAATTCATTTATTACACATATTTGAAAACGTTTTTATTTGAATGTGTTTTATTGTTCTTTCCACACTGCTTAAATTAAAAAGTTTCCATTTTGGTTTCTCTTTAAACAAAAATTATATTAGAAATATGAGTGTGCACATGTATATTTATATTTGGACACTTTTGTTTTTGTTTATTTTTGTACATCTACCTCTTAGTTGTTAACTTCTAATTTTATTGCATAATAGTGAATTTTTCTTATAAAGTTAACTTTTTGGAATTCATTGAAATTTCATTTATGGCTTTGTTGATGGACGAATTTTATGACTGTAGCACGTGTGTTTCAAAATAATGCAGAGTATCTCTTTATAAGTTACAAAGTTTTCTAAATATTATATCAAGCTATTGATGTATTACTACTAAAATTCATCATATCTGTAGTTTTTTGTCTACTTGATTTAGTTTAGGGGTTTGTTCAAGTTTTCAATAGCAATTTTATATCTTTCAGTTGCCTCATAATGCTTCCAATTTGGGCCTCAACTGTTTTGTAGCTACATTTTAGGTGCATAACAGTTATTTTTTCTTGGCTGAATTTATCAGTATGAAGTGAACATCTGTTTCTTTCAATGATTTTTACCTTGAGTTTTATTTTATATGATATGAATGCAATTATATCTGCTTTATGTTTGGTAACCATTTCTAAACTAGTATTTTCCACCGCTTTATTTTCAGGGGAAATTTTGTTTTGTCTGTTTCTTGAAAACAAGTGGCTAGATTTTTCAAATATAGTGTCAGAGTCTGTCTCTTATAGATGAGTTCAACCCATTCGTATCCGTGGTGCTTATTAAGTATGGATTTGTTTCTGTTTCGTACTTTATGCTCTCAATTCACCATTATTTCTAACTGCTTTGCCCTCTCTCCAATTTTTGCCTTCCTTTGTCTTTATCAAGTGTTCTTTACTCCTGTTTTTTAAAAAGTATGTTCTATTTGTTTGAATATGTTCATTTACTTGTCTTCTGGTAGTTAACATTAGATTCCTAATAGCATTATTGATATCTAATTTATATACCCTAAATTTTATCCATTTAATGTGTACAATTCAATGGTTTTTACTATATTTGTAAAGTTATGCAGCCATCACCTGATAATTTAATTGTAGAATATTTTTACTACCACAGAAAGAAACCTTGTTCCCAAGAGCAATCATTCTCTCCCCTTTCCTAGCCCTAGGCAACCATTAATCTACCTTCTTTCTCTGTAGATTTGCCTATTCTGAGTATTTAATATAATAAATATCCAGTATAATGTTGAATAGAAATGGCAAGAGCGGCCACCCTTGTCTCATTCCTGATCTGAGGGATAAAGGATGGAGTCTCTTACCATTAAGTATGGTGTTAGCTGCTGGCTTTTCACAGATACTCTGTTAGATTGAGGAGGTCCTTTTCTATTCTTAGTTTTTTGAGCGTTTTCATCATGAAAGGGTGTTAGATTTTTTACAAATGCTTTTTTTCTGCACTTTTGGATATTACTACATAATGTGTGTCCTTTATGTTATTAATATAGTGTATTCCATTGATTGATTTGGGCGTGTTAAACCAGTCTTGCATTGTTGGGGTAAATCTCACTTGGTCGAGGTGTATGATCCTTTTTAAATGGTGCTGTAGTAAGTATGCTAGTGTGTGTGTGTTTGTGTGTGTGTGTGTGTGTGTATATATATATATATATATATATAGAGAGAGAGAGAGAGAGAGGGAAATTTTGCATGTATATTCATGAGGGATATTGGTCTGTAGATTTTTGGTGATGTCTCTAGCTAGTTTTGGTGTTAGGCATTAAAATATTTTAAGATATTTTTACACATATTTCAATATATTTTCTATAAACTACTATATGAACATTTATATCCTGCCCTTTTGAAAACAAGAGTATTAATGTGATTTTTCTTCCTGTGCTCTCTTTACCCATGTGCCAGTCTACAATCTACATTGAAATAATCAACACATTAGGTTTAGCAGGAGGTTTTATTTCTTTCTTTTACTCATCATTGCTTCATGCAGCTCACCTCTCTCTCCTGAATTAGTTTTTCTCCTTCCTGTAAAACAGCCTCTAGTAACCCTTTTATTTTTTTTTGAGAATGTGGACCATAAGTTTTTCTGAGGCCATATATCATTGAAAGTATCATTTTGCCTTGGCTCTAGAGGGAAATTTTGGCTGGCCATAGAATTCTAGACTTGAAGTAATTTTCAACTAGAACTCCTAATTTTTTACTTTTTTGTAGCTAAAGCAATGGCTAATGGCAATTTGACTTCTTTTCCTTTATAGGTGAATTTCCTGTCCTTTTTCTGGATTTTTTTTCTGGTTTTCTTTCCCCCTTGATGTCCTACAATTTGTATGGATGGTGTTATTGGGTTCTTACGGAGCATTTTAAATCTGTGGAGTCTTACCTTTAGTTCTGGGGTCTTCTGTAATTTCTTTAAATATTCATTTCTTCTGGAACACTTTTAAATGGATGTTAGAAATTTTTAAATTCTCATGATTCTTAATCTTTCTCTAACTATCCTAAACTCTGTATTCCTGTTTTTGCATTTTTTCCCAGTTTTATTAAGATATAATTGATATATAAGATTCTGTTAGTTTTAAGGCATACAACATAATGATTTGATATATGTATATATTGCAAACTGATCACCACAATAAGTTTCATTAACATCCATCATCTCTATCCAACAAAGACCTACTGTATAGCACAGGAAACTATACTCAACATCTTGTAATAACCTATAATGGAAGGGAATGTAAAAAAAGAGATCGTGTGTGTGTGTGTGTGTGTGTGTGTGTGTGTATCTGAATCACTTTGCTGTACACCTGAAACTAATACAACACTGTAAATCAACTGTATTTCAATAAAAATTTTTTAAAAATCCATCATCTCACATAGTAACACAAATTTTTTTTCTTGTGATGAAAACTTCTAAGATCTACTCTCTAAGCAACTTTCAAATATACAATACCCTATTGTTAACTAGTCACCATGCTGTAAATTACATCCTCAGAACTTAATTTATCTTATAACTGGAAATAAGTACCGGTTTTGACCACCTTCACCCATTTCCCCCACCTTTTACCCCCTGCTCTGGCAATCACCAATCTGACCTCTCTTTTTAATTCCACGTTATCAATGAGATCATACATCATTTGTCTTTCTCTGTCTCACCTATTTCACTTCCTTATTCCTTTTTGCTGCATTCTAAGAGAATTCCTGGGCTCAGTCTTCCAGCTCACTACTTCCCTTTTCAAATGTGTCCATTTTACCACTCATCTGATATGCTGGTTTCTTCCTTTTTGTTCACTGTCTAAATTTCTAATTTTCATGATCTCTAGCTGGTGTTTTATGGATATAAGTCCTTTCACTTCTGACTGTGATTTTAATTTTCCTTATTCTATAGTACCGTTTAGCTTACTCCTATCCCTCCGAGTTGCTGGGTATAGGCTCTGGATTTAAATTTGCTGGGTTTTTTTCTTTTTTTTTTTAATTGATGTATAGTTGATTTACAATGTTGTCCCGATATTTGCTGTACAGCAAAGTGACTCAGTTATCCACATATGTACACTCTTTTTTGTATTCTTTTCCATTATGGTTTATCACAGGATAGTGAATATAGTTTCCTGTGCTATACATTAGGACCTTGTTGTTTACCCATTCTACATGTAATAGTTTGCATCTACCAACCCCAAACTCCCAGTCCCTCCCTCCCCCTCCCCCTGCTTGGCAAACAAATGTCTGTTCTCTATGGCTATGAGCCTATTTCTGTTTAGCAGATAGCTTCATTTGTGCCATATTTTAGATTCCACATATAAGTGATATCATACGGTATTTGCCTTTCCCTTTCTGACTTACTTCGCTTAGTATGATAATCTCTAGTTGCATCCATGTTGCTGCAAATGTCATTATTTCATTCTTTTTATGGCTGAGTAGTATTCCATCGTATATATGTACCACATCTTCTTTATCCATTCATCTGTTGATAGACATTTAGGTTGTTTCCATGTTTTGGCTATTGTGAATAGTGCTGCTATGAACATAGGGGTGCATGTATCTTTTTGAATTATAGTTTTGTCCAGGTAATACTCCCAGGAGTGGTTTTGCTGGATCATATGGTAATTCTATTTTTAGTTTTCTGAGGAACCTCCATACTGTTTTCCATAGTGTCTGTACCATAAGTTTGCTGTTTTTCTATCATGGTGATGACGTTCCTCGATTATTGGTGAGAGTGGATCGTGCATCCCTCTTTGCAGCTGAATTTCTCTGTTTGGCTCTGCTCTGTGTGTTCACACAGACTGTCTGAGAGGAGGAGTAGGACACTCTTCCTGGATTGATCTTGCCCTTTGCAGTGAGGTTTGGGGAGTGGTGAGACCCGTCTCTGGAACACTTTGTGTGATCGTCTTCTGGGCGTGGAAACCCTCCTTCCTCCCAGGTGCTGTCAGCCACCTGTGGTCCTGCCTAATTTTCCAATCCAAATTCCCACAACATCACTTCTTCATGGAGGCAGACAACCCTGTAGTGGCCAGCTGCCCTGGGGGAGGGAATGGGCGTCAGAATGATATGCCGGACACACCAGGTCCGTCAGTCACCCTGGTCTTCTCCTCTCTGTTTCTACCCCTTCTGCACAAGTAGAAAACTGTCAATAGGACTTCACCTGTGCCTTTTGGATTATAGTGTCCATTTTTACACCAGTCCCACCTACTTCCTGCTTTCAAAGGATCCTTCATTGCTTCTGGACCCACTGAGGGCTTCACCTCTTGCTTTGGGGCCTCGTTTTGAATTGATTTTTTTCTTTTATATTCTTTCTATAATTTTTAGGGATCTGCTATGGGAGGGGAGGTGGTAGCAAAGTTAAGACTGTCATCTTGTAACCAAAATGAGTGGCACTTTATTAGAACACAGACTTCTGTGGCCATCACCATCCTCCTTGTTCAGTTGAATTCTCCGATTGAGAGAAAGAGACAGAGGGAGAGAGAGAGAAAGAAAGATAACTTGGAGAGCTGTTTGCAACTCATTTGAGGAAGGGGCATCACTTAAGGAGCTCAGGGCTGTTTATCCTATTTCCACGTCCTGTAATGACAGGTGCCACCTGCAGCAAAGGAACAAAGAGGGTATTCTTCAGAAGGATGGGATAGAATCAGAAGCTCAGCTATAGACAAACCCCAGCTGGCTTCTTTTTACCCTGTCAATAAAAGGCCCTGTGCTTGCACTGTGGCTCCATTATCCCTGCAGCATCAAAGCCAGGACAGGCTCCTCCTATCTCAGATGCTGACTGCAGCTCTTCAGCTGAGCTCTGCTTCCTGGTGTAGATGCAGCTGCACACACTCCACATGTTCTTTGAGTGTCTTCTTATTCTTTCTTCAGACTCACCAAGGGCAGCAAGACATTTCTTCCAAATGAGTTGTTTCAAAGCTGACATGGTGTCAGAACTTCAGCTTGCCACGTTATTAATCTTTTCCTTTAATCTCTATCTTGATTTTTTATTTTCCTTTCTTTGATACGCCAAAATAGCCACCAGTAAACGTTCATTGAGGAGATGTTATGTACAAATCCCCCGAGATAAAGAGGTCAGGAAATCCCTGGTATTCCCAGAGAGTCACCACAGTATCCCTGGAGGAGGGGAATCCACAAATGAAGCGGAATCTTTAGCGTTATCCGTTGAAAAGCCTCTCCCCCTCTTCTGGTTACAGCAACCCTTCTCCCTTTGGGGAACTGCTCCTCCCTGACTGTGTGATTTTGGAGAAACCAGCAATCCTAACTTTTGCCATAGTTATGCTACCCAGGCTTGCTCAAATATATCCTCCATAGTGGGGACCAGGGATTGGTCCTGGAGGTGATCACATGACTCATACTGGTCAGTCTGAGTTCTTCCTGGGGATTAACAAAGCAGTGAGAAAGAAGATCTGCCTTCAGAGTTCCTTCAGCTGGGATGATGGAAGCCTGAAGCTGCCTCAGTACACACCACCTTCCTTCCCATGATGCTCCTCCACATTTAAAACAAAAAATGAGGCCAGTGTCAGGGAAGAAGAGATGAGAGAGGGGCGATAGATAGGGATGGAAAGGGGAAGGGGCAGTGGGAGGGGGAGAAAGAGAGGTCTGATGACACTATGTGAGGTCCTACATCCACTCAAATCTCTTACCTGGACCCCTCCCTCCCCACCCACTCTCTATTTAATTATACCTTACTTCCCAAACATTCCACAGCTGCCTTCTGTGAGTCTTTGAACCACATGGTTTATAATATGGGGAAAGCCTTTTCAGCTCCTTCTCTTCTTTTGTTCCTGGGAAATATCTAATCCTCAACAAAGCCCAAATATTCCCAATTCCTCCTCATAGAGTTGGTCTCTGGCCCCCTTCCCCCTCCAGACCACTTTGAACAGACTTCTAGAATAGCATTTAATTCCTTGTCATAATTATTTGTTTCTACTACTTTTTCCTCCACCAGACTTTCAGTTCCTTGAAGGTGGGAACTGCATCCGGTCATGTCTAAGTTCCCGGAGCCTCACAAGAGTCTGGGCAGAGAGCACAGTGCCTCAGTCACTGAGTGGTCCCTGGAACTGACTTTACCTTGAGAGGAATGGGAGGTGCATTTGTAGGTTAGGAAGGAAGGCGGTTCTTCTAGAAAGAGGGCTCACTCCTGCCAGCAAAGCATCCACCTTTGTCTCCTGAATCTTTTCTTTGCCAGAGGTTCTCTGACCCACAGGATGGGTGAAAACAGAACCCCTCTTCTGGGGGAAATGGCTACCTTTGGGCATCAGGAAGGGGTTTAGGGAGGTCTTGTATGCCATTTGAGAAACAGGGGCCCACTGAAGGATTTCAATCAAGGGTATCTAAATTACAGTCAGGTAATTTAGAAAGACCACCAGATGGCCGTGTGGGGACCAGGCTGGGGACAGATTGAGGCTGAAGACAGCAAAGCCAGGAAGGAACCAGCAGGGAGGCTTGAGTCCAGGAGAGAGCTGGTAAGGGCTTGGATGGTGCCGTGGGGATAGAGAGGAGGGGATGCTGGCCTTCCTAATCGTTGCTTCTCTCTTGATCCCCTCAGCTGAGCAGCTGAGACCTCCTCCCTGGTGGCCTTCATCCCTGGCATCTCTCATTCTTCTCTGTCTTGTCTGCAAGCCCCAGAATGCCTCTAAATAAGGAGAGAACGATGCTTTCTCCTTGCCCCATGTAATCCTTGGGATTTACATCTTTGTCAGCACTTCTGCTTCCAGCTCCCATCGGCTCGGTTAATGTTTCTTTTATGAAGCAAGGACACCTGATTTCTGTCAGTGCAGGGCTTAAGACTGCCTCGTCAGCACTGTCTTCCTGGCCGCCCATATCAAATAGACAGAGGAAGAAAGCAACCAAACCAGTGATCATATTCCAAGGCAATGATGCCAGGGCTGCATGCGGCTTGTGAGAGTGGAGCTAGACAGAACTAAGGGGTCCCACAGAGGGAGGATGATAGAGTTACAGCCAGCTGGGCTGCCAGTTCATCTGGTGTGGGAAAAGCAGAGGACCAGCTGCTGGTCATTTGGCCATCTAGACAAGCGCCTTCCTTGGTCTGGTCTCATTTTCTCATCTGTAAGGGGTCAGTGATCAAGGAAGGTCTCTTCCAAGCTCTCCTAATCTGGACTAAGGGATGCAAGGGGTCTCTTCATCGTTACAACCTGTGGCAGTCTCAAGAGCTAAAGCAATCCTCACTGGGAACATTCTCTGTCTCTCTCTCTCTCTCATTCACTTATTAAATAAATCATTCATTCAGCGAATACCACTAGCCCCTACTCTGTGCCAGGCCGTGAGCTCAGAGCTATGGATACAGAAGTAAGTAGGAGACACTTTGACTCTTAAGGAGATTATAATTTAGAGAGAGATCCAGAAGTATAAGCAGATAATCACCATAAAGTGACAGAGTCAGGAGCAAAGGGAAGAGGGTTACAAAGACCAGAGTTATTACCAAAGGATTTTGTTTTGTTCATCCTTCAAGTATCTGGCATTTTTCCTGGAATACAGATTAGGTCCTCAATAAATGAATGAAGTGACATGTTACCTGGGCCTATAGGATGAGTAAACGTTTCCCAGGTAGAGAAGGTAAGGGAAGAGCGTTCCAAACAGAGGGAACTATATGGGTTGAGACCTGAATGCATGAAAGAGACTGGCCGTCCTTGGAAATAAACAAGCAGTTCTATGTGCCTGGCCTGCAGGGCTCTGTAGAGACCTGTTAGGAGAAGAGGTTGGCGAATCAGATAGAAGGAGCATTGTAGACAGTCTTCAAGACTGAGAACTTGGGCTTGGTTTGTGGCAACGAGGAACCATTAAATGTGCATGAAAACTTCTTCTGGGCTTGCTGTGGGTGGGTTGGGGCATCTGCCCTGGGTAGGGAGGCTGGTGAGACGGCCTTCTCCAAGCTGGTGCTACTCTTGGCTCAAAGCCCACAGGAATGAACAGGCCATCTCCAAATCTGGGTTCTTCTCCATCTTAACAGACTAGGTTGAGTCATTGACTCATGGAGGCCCTGATGAGGGAGAAGTAGATTATTTGGGGGGCACATTGACCTAAGCAATAACCCTGCAGATTGAATATATCAATAGCAGTAACTCAACTGACATCCGGTCAGAGACCAAAGGAAACAAGAAAGCACTAACCATTTGAAATTCCCTGACTCACCCTTCCCCAACCTCTCCTAACCTAGACCTGATTGATCAACAGGAACCATGATATCTCCTTCATTGTCATGTTAAATGTAAAAATTCATGTAGCATTTTGGCTAAAGACAAATCCAAGTGACCAGATACTGCCAACCTCATAGAGAAGCACTGACTTGTTTAATCTCCTCGGCGTTTGGTGTGGGGAGCTGAGGACCAGAGAGAGGGGAGGCTCTGGCTGAGGTTCCTCAGTAAGTTAGTATTGTACCTGCAGCGGGATCAGAACCTGGGCCTGGCTGTCAGGCAACTGGTTTCCCCAGAGTGATGCAGGACTTCTGGTCACGTGCACCAAAGGAAGAGTTAAACCAATTGTATCTTTCTAAGCACAGGTTGTCAGTCTTTCAGAGACGAGGAAGCCAGAATTTCCCCGGAGACTCAGCCTACCAAGGCTTCACCATTATGCTGACTCATTTCCTATAAGTAGGGTCACTTCCCTGTTTGAAAACCTTGCATGCCCACAGGGGAAGTTCCGATTGCTTAGAGGGGCATCCGAGGCCTTTCATCTTTGTGTCCTTCCTTACTCTCCAGCCTTATCTCTCACTCTAGCCCAGAGGCACTCTGGGCAGCACACCAATGGTCCTCAAGCCTGGCAACATTTTACCATCACCTGGGGAGATTTTTTTAAAAATACTGTGGTTCAGACCATATGTACCTCCAGAGATTGGGGAGTGGGTCCCAAGGCATCTGTATGATTTCAATCAACCCGTGAGCAGCCAGAATGGAGAACCACTGTTCACCCAAGCTAGTTACTTTCTGTTGTCCAAATCTGCCTTGCCATCTCTGAGGCTTCAGGCAAGGATTCCTTACTCTGCCTTGTCCCCACTTCTTCGCCTGGCTCTCCCACTAAACCACCAAGGTAGATCTCTCCTTTTGCTATGGACCTTTGCACACACTGTGCACATCACCACCACAGCATTTATATTCCTTTTGTGTCTTTCATGCACCCTAAGGATACTGTGGACTCCACAAGGAAGATGCTGTTCTATTTATCTGTTTCTTCCTTATCCAAATTACAGCACCTGACATATAGTAGGTGCTTAGTAAACAATTGTGGTCTGAATAAGAGTTTCTGAACCCCAGAATGACCTCTGTTCAGAAAGCCACCCACATTCCTAGGGTGTTGAGTCTCATGGGGCAGAGTTTCTGAAGATCTCCAGGGTGCTGTGTCCCAGCAATTGGTCTTTTACATCTTCTGTCTCCAAGGAAGGGAAATAATCAAAGAACTTCTACTCACTTGCTACTAAAAATGGAAGGGTTCTCTCACCTTTATGTGGCTGGGCAACCCTAAAACTAAAAAAAAAGGAAGATGAGATTATTTAGACACAGAGAGACCTTGGTTGGAAATGTATTCCCCTTACTAACTGTATGACAAGTTACAGAAAGTGTCTAAGCCTCTATGAAATAATATATAAAGAGCTCAGTGCACTGCCTGCTGTTTTAGGGTTCTCTAGAGAACCAGAAGATAGACTGGTTGATAGATAGATTGATAGATATAGATTTTTAAAAAGGAATTGGCTCACGTGATTACAGAGGCTGAGAAGTCTCAAGATCTGCAGTTAGCAAACTGGACACCCAGAAAAGCCAGTGGTGTCAGTTCCAGTCTGAAAGCAAGCAGGCTTGAGACTCAAGAAGCACTGATGTTTCAGCTTGGGTTTAAAAGTAGGAAAAGAATTATGTCCCAGCTCATACAGTCAGGTGGAAGGAGATCCTACTTACTCAGCCTTTTCTTTTTTTCTTCTTTTTAAAAAATTTTTATTGGAGTGTAGTTGATTTACAATGTTGTGTTAGTTTCAGGTGTACAGGAAAGTGAATCAGTTATACATATACATATATCCACTCTTTTTTAGATTCTTTTCCCAGATAGGCCATTACAGAGGACTGAAAAGAGTTTCCTGTGCTAAGCCTTTTTTGTTCTGTTCAGGTCTTCAGTTGATTGGATGAGGCTCACCCACATTAGGGAGGGCAATCTGCTTTACTCAGTCTTTGACTCAAATGTTAATCTCATTCAAAATACCCTCACAGACACACAGAGAATTGTTTGACCAAATGTCTAGGCACCTTGTGCACCAGTCCAATTGACACATAAAATTAACCATCATACCTGTCATATAGTAAATTCTCCATATGTGTGAATTCCTTTTTTTTCCAGAAGATGTGGTTTCAGGTATGTTCCATCCTACTGTCCCTTCTTAAGTTCAGTCTCTGCTATCTTTCTCACCATCCCTCCCATCTTCCCTCTCTCTTTCCCTCCCTCTTTGTCTCTCCTCTGACACTTTTCCTTTTTTCTGCCTCCTTCTCACTTTCTTACTCTGTCTGGTTCGCTCAGGATTTCTTCCGGGGAAAAGGTGTGAGTTCCTCTGGCACTCTGTCTTTCCATCTGTGTCTTTTGAGAACACGATGAGCACGCCCAGCAGGATTAAAGCAAGTTGGGAGAAGAGTCTGATACCCACTTTGGCCACAATCTAGCACCTGAGCAGCAAGGGCAGGCTCTCTCTGTGCTGGAGTGAAAGGCAGGGAAGGAGAGAAGTGAGGCCTCTGACATACATACTGCACAGTGTGTTTTTATTACCGCATAATCCATGCTTGTGCCACTTGTTCGCATACCGCCAGTTAATGGAAACCTCATGTTCTCCTGCTCTGGCCCGCCTGGTGGTTAACTCTTGCAGGACCAGGTATGCACCCAGGCCAAAGGAAATCCTTTCCAGAAGGAAGCTGGGTTATCAGACAGGCAGGCGCTGCCTCACATGTTGAAGGAAGTCACCATGGAGTGTGGTTAATGATAAAGGCAGGAATGTGGCAGGCGGGCACTCGTCTGGACCTGTCTGAGGAGCTGCTGGTGAAATTCCACAGGGCATTCAGTGCGCTCATTGCTGGAAGCCTAGGCTACCTCTGGACTCATGCAACTGGCTGCTCCTCACTTGCTGCTCACTCTCTTGGAGCTTTGATTCATCTGGGAGAAAGGACTAAGGAGTCTGCACACACCAGGCACAAAACGAATGCATGGGGGGATGGCTCTGTGTTGCAATACAGCGTGTGCTGTGAGTTTGTGCAAGGGGTGTGGTGTTTCTCTTTCCAAGGAGAGAGCCTCTAACTCCACCTGGGGTGCCGGGAGCAGCATTCAGAGAAGGGGATATGTGATCTTGAAGGTCTCGATGAACAAAAGGGATGTTTTCAAAATCAGGCAAATAAAGAGATAGGCCAATTCTATGCCTCTGATGCTGAGAAAGAAATGTGTGTCGGGTCTGGGGGTCTTTCCTCATGCAGAAAAGGAGGCAGGGATGCTGAAGTGGTTAAAAGCTGGCCCTGGAGTCACATTGCCTTCCAATCCCAACCTTCTTGACAGCTTTTGACCCAGTTTTATAACCTCTGCTTTTGTTTCCTCATCTTTAAACTGGGGACCCTAATAGTGTCTTCCTCAGAGACTGCTCTGAAGAGTAAACGATGAAATTCTTCCAGCACTTAGCCTAGTTCCTGGTATTTTAGATGCCTGGTTACATGTTGGCTATCATTAGCATCAGGAAACAAAGGACAGTTTGGAATGGTCAGAACACATGTTGTTTGGGGACAATGGAAAGACCCAAGGTTAGTCCAGGACCAGATGGTGGAGGAACTGGAGGCTGTACTAAGAATTTAGACTTGATCTTGTGGGTCATGAGAAATCTCTGAAGGTTAATTCATTCAAATACTGTCCTCCAGTTGGCTTCCCTTCCTGGAAGATCCTTTCCAGGAAGTCTTCTTTATTTTCTCGCCAGGGATACAAACAGTTCTGGGTTACTAATACCCATCACCCTGTAAAGAGAAGCATCAGCCCCTGTAGCTCAGTCTATACTCACCACACTGTCATCAGACCTCGTTCTGACACTTTAGCTCCAGGGCATCAGATTCAAGGCCTGCACCTGAGTTTTCCTCCTCATCATTGCCGGAGAAGGATCCAGGTCTGGCTCTCCCCAAAGTTCTAGGCCCCAAAGCAAAGTTTGTGAAACAGTGTCTCCTTGTCTTAGTTGGGACGAGTTGCTTGGCAGGTGAAAAACCCTGGAAATTTGCCACAAAGTGGAGATGTGACCTGCAAGTAACGCTGATGGGATTTGAGTAGCAGTTCACCAGTGGAGGCTGCCGGCCTTTTTGGGGGGTTATCAGGGTAATGGATCCTGGCATTCTGCTCGCACCATCTTTACAAACGTCACTTTCACTTTATTGTACATTAACCCCAATCTCTTCACAAGCTCCAAAATAAAACTTCTTTGCAAACAACCGAGGTCCATCTGCTGCACTGGTAAAAATACCCTAGCATGAAAATACTGAAGCATTAGATAAATCCATGCTCAGAGCTATTACGGTGGATCCACCTGAAAATGGCTGCCTTTGATTGGGAGAAATCAGTCTCCCTTTCTCCCTTGGGTGGGAGATTGATTCCCCCCACCCTGACTCCCATGGTAACAAAAGAACCCCAAATTCCTAAGACTGATCAGATTTCAAACATTGCATGCTATTGTCATTATGATCCCATGTGTAGCTGTTACTATGGACCCTAAAAGGAACTCAGCCTATCAGCTGCTGATAGGTTGATTCTCTAGTTGGGAATGAGTGAATGAACCAATGAGTGATTAGCAGGTAAAGGTTCTGTATCCCCATTTAGTGCACATACATTTTATTCATGTCTGTTTCTATTCCTTTTTTTTTTTTTTTTTTTTTTTTTTTTTTGCGGTACGCGCGCCTCTCACTGTTGTGGCCTCTCCCTTTGCGGAACACAGGCTCCAGACGCACAGGCTCAGCGGCCATGGCTCATGGGCCCAGCCGCTCCATGGCATGTGGGATCTTCCCGGACCGGGGCACGAACCCGCGTCCCCTGCATCGGCAGGCGGACTCTCAACCACTGCGCCACCTGGGAAGCCCTGTTTCTATTCCTTGATCAATTACTCTCTGTTGAGAGAAATAACATTTTGCCAGGTTGTTGCTAACAGTCTCTGTGTTGGGTCTTACTTCCTCCTCTAAAAGAGCAACCCCCAACAGCGAGTATTTAAAGGAATCCACTTCTGCCGCCATCCTGCACAGCCCATCTATCACAGCAATTTGTGCAAATGCCACTCTAGCATCCAGCTCTATGTATCAGGTATTTTGAGATTGCACAGTTCCTGAGGCCTCTGTAAAGCAAATCTTTCATGAATAAATCAGGAAACACCCTGATGCATGCTTTATGTAGAGGAAGATATTCTATTTAGGTCACGCAGGGAAGTTCTGCCAAGGTTGCTAAAATGAACAAATCCCCTGAGTGCAGTCTACCTCTACACAATTCCACAATTCCGAAACACAAGCAAGTATCTTCCAGGGCCCCGTGGCTATGCTCTGTAGACACTGAGGACTCCGGGTCTATAAAGTATTAGTTTGATCACCTGAGGCTCCAAACACTTTCAAGTCAGGAGCCAGGCAAGAAGTTCCGCTAGTCCACGGGAAGAACTTTGCAAATGCAAAATTTGTCTACTGTGGTGCCTGGGGCTATGGGACTTCTGCAAGCAAAGGAGGAAGGAACTAGAAAAATTACAGTGAGCCTGTTGTCCTGGCTTGTTTTTCGAATCCACTTAAGAAAGTCCCTGACTTGTTTGAGTCCAAAGCATTGCAACTGACTCTTGTGAGCCTCTCCCAGAACACAGGATGTGGCCTAGTGCACCCTCCCCTTTAGCAATGGAAATTCTCCTGATAAGAATAAGGATTTCCAGATTGCCAGCCAACATCGAATTAGAGAGGGTTATCTGGGGTAGAAGAATGCGGAACAAAATGTTGAGTGATTCCCTTCCTTTTAATTAAGGCAGGCAGGCCCACCCCCTTTGCCCAGAAAAAGCTGTATGAGATTAGAAGACCAAGTTTGAAGGAGAGATGGAGCATTGACTTGGATTCTGGGTGGTTAGAACGCGGAGACGTCACGATGTCATTTAGAAGGTGGGCAGGATATCTGGACAGAGTCTAAGCTCATAGGACCTTGTTTGGATAGGGTCTGATGTTTGCTTTCTGGGTTCCCAAATCTGTCTTGGACAGTACAGTTAACCCCAGTCAGACACTTAGGGACTGATCCCTTCTAACAAAAGTCAAAGGAAACAAAACAAAATTTTTCATGTTAAGAATGTTGCTAGCAGCATATCAGCCCATACCCCGATTCTTTTGGAAGTCAAAAGATATTCCAAAGGTTACCTGTGAGTAGATTCTGAACAAAGGAACTTTGTTCCTATTGATGTCCCTAATCTGAGAAGTTGCATTTTTTGCAGCACTGCCCCTTTGATTGTGTTGAATATAGAAAGACCATATCCTCTTTCGTACTTTCTCTTTCCAGTACTGTCTTCCAAACATCTGTCTTTGGTTGAAGCTTTTTTCCTTAGATTCGATGATGCCCAGCTTTAGAAAGTTGGACTATCTTGAGGACAATCTTTAAGGATCTCATGTGGTACCCCCAAATCTCTTTAGCTTCCATTGCCCTTTGTTGCCAAGGTAGAGATTGTACATATAGTTGATCACGGTCATTTACAGCTTGATGTCCTAATATTTACCTCTGAAAGTGTCACTGATTTCCAAGGTCTTAGGAATGCTGCTTTCATCTTGTTAAAGCACTCACATGATTCTGAAGTTTGAGTCTAACCTCATTCCTAATAAGCTGAGTGAACTCGGGCAAGTTTCTTCATAAAATGTCGACTGAAATATACACTTTCCCTCATGTAGGGAGAGGGACCACTTGAGAGAATTTATATCAATGCACCGTGTGAACTATAAATTGCTATACAAGTAGGAAGTGATTTTGCTGAAGAGTTTTCAAATAATGTGTCTGGGTTCTTCTTTTGTTTCCTACCACTTTCTGCAGTCTGGCATATAGTTGGAAATCAGTAAAAGTTTGTTGCTTAGTGGTTACCTTATAAATGGGAGCCTGAGTATGGGAACCAGTTTCTAAGGAAGAGGAAACGGGAGAGAGCTTAGAAGAGAATGTACTTGCTTTACTCATTATAAAAGTCAGGTAAGCTCAAAAGATAAAATTTAGAAAATGCATGAAAATAGCAAGAAGAAAATTAAAATACTTCATATTTGCAACCTGTTAGCATTTTGCTGGGCCTGAAGCCTTTTTCTCTGACTTGCACATATGCTTGTGTGTCCTCAAAATAGTACTGTCCCTTTAAGTGCAGACTACAGCTCAGACCTGGAAATATATTTTCTCAATAGGCAAAGGGATAGGAGATTAGTTCCCCAGCAAATCTATTAGTTCATTAATTAATAGAAATCTGAGAAATGTCAGTGAGGACCTGTGAAGCCTCATTCTCTCTTGGTTTTACTCTTTAAGGTAATAAAAGTAATAATAGCTAATATTTATTCAGTGCTTACTATATGCCAGGCATTGGTCTAAGCCCTTTATACACATTAACTTATTTTATCTTCATGACTACCCTAAATGGCAGGTACTACAGGTCCATAATCCCTTACCTACAATTCCACAGTCCGAAAAGCAATGAAAATGGGAATTTCGGGCAAGTTTGATACAAACTCCTTGGGCAGCAAAACCGTATCTGATCTAACATGAGGCTTTTCATAGCCTTTATTTATCCCACTTATGAGCAGTCAAGTTTCACTGAAACAACATGAATGTGTTTGATGATAAAGTGTTGTTCCAGAACCTTCTGAGGGTTTCATGAAGTAGACAGTATACACATTTTGTTACTGTTATAAGATATGAAAAATTCTACATTCTAAATCATATTCCAATCCAAAGATTTCGAGTCTGTGATTATGAATTGTGCATTATCATCTTCATGTCACAGATGAAAAAACTGAATCAGAGCGGGGTTAAGGAACTTGCCCGAGCTAGGTCAGGATTCCAACCCAGATGGACTGGCTTTAGAGTCTGCATTAAAACTCTTCACATTTGTATACTTCTCAAAAGCTTTACAGTCCTTTCCAGCACACTAACTTCATAAGTTAAACTTAAGAGATCTTATTCTATTTTATAGTCAAGACAAGTGCGATTTAGGGAAGTTACATGACTTGCCCAAGGTCCCACCACTAATGCAGCAGAATTAGGACTCAAGTGCAAGTCTGCTGGTTCTAATCTGAGTGCCCTCATTGCTGCCCTGGGAATTACCTGGATAGCCACCAAACTCATGCCATAACACAGCCTTGCTTTCTCACTTACGCCAGCATGGCTACTCAGGCAGGCTGCACAAAGACCCTTCTACCTCATTCAAGCCACCCATGATCAGAAAATGTGTGAGAAAGCTTGGAGCCATCAAAGGTAACTATCCACACATCACCCCAGGTCAGAAGCCTGAGTCGCTGCCCCAGACCCTGTGGGCTCCCAGAAGCCAGAGTTCGCTCTCTGCTTCTGGCTTGCAGTGGTCCATCCCATGCACAGCACTTGGGCCAGAGTGAATGCCCCGACATCTGACCAGGCAGCTGGGATGAGGCACCTGCACTGTGACTCTGACTGTGGAGGGATGGAGGAGTCCTCAGACACTGGGGATTGCATGATCGGTGGTGTAAACCAAACTCCTTACAGATGAGTCTGGAAGGAGGGACCTTTGCCACCAGGGCACCTGGGTGTTTCTCATCCCAGGACTCCCCTGTTGCCCCATAGATCTCCTGAGATCCCTCCAGGTCAGGCTTCCTATGGGAAGTGTGGTTCCGGCTGCAGCATCTCTGGCTAGATTCCACCACTGTCTGAGTGTTCCCTGGTACTCAGCACATTACAGCTCATCGCATCTCTGCTCCTCCATCAGGATCCACTCTTACTCCCCTACACACCCAAGTCACATAGTGCACCCTGTGGGCTTCAAATGCACCCTGTTTGCCCTCGTGGGAAACTCCACACCCCACCCACCTGGACCAGCCACTCCAGAAATCAAAGAATGGATTCTAGAGCTAACAGGCTAACTCTCTAGAACAAGGTCAAAACAGTAATGAAAAGGGCACTAGAACATAAGTCCAGAGATCTGAGACCTAGTTCTGGCTTTGTGGCTTTGGACAAGTCATGACCTCTCTGAGCCTCTCTGGGGACATATACCTGTCCTACAAATTACACATGAATGTCGTGAGGATCCAGAAGAAGTTGCATGTAAAGAAGTCCAGAGACACAATGGTATTTTTGCGAAATATAACAACATGAAAATTAGCTGGGGCTCAGGACTTATCTGGCCATAGGATAGTCTAATCTTGTAAATGCTGCTGAACGGTAATTGATGAAAGGGCATCGTCTGGGTGCTAAGTCTAGAATGTGGAAGGAAGGGACAGTCCTGCACATCTGTGCTTGACTCAGACACACCTGGGGGTGTGGTTACCAGTTTTGGGCCTCATGTTCTAAGACAGAGATAAAGCTGATGAAGCCCAGATCCTTGACAGTGAAATACCTTGACACCCTATTGACACTTTGATAGTAAATCCTAGACTGAGTTCATGCTGTTCCTTCTGCTTGGATTGCTCCACTCAGGACAGAGACAGTGACCCCCCCCCCCCCCCAGATGAGCTTAGGACATTGCAGTCTGCCCTTTGGCAAAAGTTCTTCGTTTCTGCTTTGCTCCTAGCACCTGGTTCCATTTCTCCTTGGTCCTGGCTCCTAACCTTGGCTTCACCTCTACCCCAAGCCATATTTGCAGCCAGTGAGGGATGCAGCATCTCTGGTTTTGACCTCTATGCCGTCTTTTTGTGCCACGGCTTTCCCTAGCCCTCTGTCCATTCATTCACGTTTGCCTTTTCAAGGTAACGAAAGGCATTCCAGCCCTGGGCTGCAGAACAGCATTCCAGCCCTGGGCTGCTGAAGCCCCTGCACCAGGCCCAGGAGAGAGTGACCGTCCCAAAGTGTTTACCCATAAGCCTCCAGCGCTCCAGAAGGTTATTTCCCTTCCTCCCATCCCCAATCCCCCAGTGGGGTTAGGAGCTGCATCCCTGCGGCTTCCTTCATGGTGGGACCCTAGAAAGGGACTCAGGCCCACAACCAGCTCTGCTCCTTCTGTGGAATATCTGGGATACCTACTCCTCTGAGGCAATAATGACTAGCTACAAACTCTTTGTGGGCAGGATTTATGGCACCAGGGTAAGAGAGGAGATGAGGATGGTGAGGGAGCTTTTAGGAGTGCCTTACAGATTTCTGCAGCTACCATATCTCCCTCCCGATACTAACTATATTGAACCCTCGTCCTTTGCTTTCGTGCCTCCCTCTTTCATTAGATTTTGAGCACCTTGGAGGTCAGCACTGCTCCTCTGAATTACCTGCTTGTAATTCCCCCTTGCTCTTGAGAGGAGCTCAGAGGGCTTGCTGATTGAAGCAATGGCCAACTAAATGAATGAATGAGAGTTAGGCATGGAAATAAATGGTGTATCAGAAGTACCCAACCCAGACCTGCTGGGGAGGGTTGACACAATTACCTCATCAGAGCAATTTCATGAAGTTGGGACGTTCTGTCCCCAAATCTGGGCAAGATAAACCTGGAACACATGAGCTATGTTAAGATATAAAATTCTACCTGCACTGCCACATTGCCTGAAGTCAAGAGTTCTCATCCCTGGTTGCACATGGCATCACTTGAGGCTTTTAAAAACAACCACTGGGTCCCACTTCAGACTGAGCCTAAATCTGAGGATGGGGTCCGGGCATTGACATTTTTACAAGCTCCACAGGTGGTACTCCTGTGCAGCCACAGTTGAGAACCACTGTCTGAGTGACAGCTAAGCACTAGGATTATGTCTGAAATCTTATTCGCTCACTGCCAGCTGTGTACCTCAACTTCCTCATCTGTAAAAGGGGGTAATTGTGTCTACCTTCAGCGTTTTTAATGAAGATAAAATAATACATGCCTCTGTGATAAGATAAAGCCTCTGTGCACTAGTGCTTGCTACTGTTTCCCTTAGCATTATTAATTTTATTATTTGATATCAATGCCTCAGAATGACGAAGTAGAAAATATGTTCTATTTACTTTAGTTAATTAAGATTCATCTCATGCCTAAAATGGGTGAGCAGTTGTACAAAATACAATACAAAGAGGGATCAGACTCAGGTTCTGGGCCAAGGAAGCCCTATGAACTCAATTACCTACTATGTGCGAGGCTCTTTACATACATTATCTCATTAAATACTCCCATTCATCTCATGAAGGGGTTATTACATGTTTACAGATGAGAAAACTGAGGCTTGGGGAGGCTACCTCCAAAGTCTCACAGTTCCAGTGTGGGAGAGCCTGATTTGGACTCAGGCCCCACTGCTTCCGGTTGGTGGTCCTTCTGTATCATCATTGAGCACCTGGCATATAGGTATAGTCGGGCATAGCCTCCCTTCTCTCAAAAAACTTACAGGTCAGAGGACGGAATGACTTGTGCTGAGTGGGGAAAAATCCTAGAAGGATTTTTGAAGGAAGTGAAAATTCAGTTGGGACTGGGAAAATGAAAAGGATTTCACCAGAAATGTGAAATGGGAGGGTAAGGACATTCCTGGTGGGAGGAGCCACCAGGAGCAAAACCAAAAGGATGAGGGCGCGCGCAGCTGATTTGGGGTGGGTGCATTTTTACGCTTGGCTGCATTAGCTTTCTTCCTCACCTCTTGCGTGACTTTCTTTTTTTTTTTTTTTTTTGCTTGACTTTTCAAAGAGGGACTTTCCCTTCTCTGAAGGGCTCCTGGAGGGATTGGAAAGTAGTCTCAGTAACATTTTCCTCTCTGTCTTCTTATCAACAGCAAAAATCTCATGCATTCTGAGCTACTGTCCTATTGATGTCTGTGGGAGTTTTACATGTCAGTCAAATGCCAAATATGCGACAGGGCACGAACAAGGGCACTCCAGGGCATGTCAGACACAGCATGTGTGCGTGTATATGCACATGCAAAAGCATGCGTGCATACACACACACACACACACACACACACACACACACACACACAGCAGTGAGGAAGGAGACTGAAGAATTCTGCTGGGTCCAGCTCTTGTTCTTCAAACACTACCAAGGAGGCTTGATTCATTTTTCTTTGCTAACCAGACTCCAGGTCCCATCTGCTCCTTGCAAAGCAACAAGGTCAATGCCAATTTCCATTTCATCACCCATGTCTGTGGCTGAGCCGTCTCTGGTGGCAGAAATGAACGTTCTCCATAGCTTGCAGCTCTGGGGTGGCCACTTCCAGCCTGCCGACAAAATGCAATTGTGCTACATCACAGCCAAGTAAAATACACACTGCTGGTGTCAGTGTCCTTTGCATGGCAAGGCCGCAGAAGGGGAGAGCCTCCTTTGGAGGAAGCTATTCCATCACCCAAGGTCTGCTTCAGCCTGTTGAGAATTGAAGCTCGGGAAGAAAAAAAAGCCTAATATATGTAATATGAACTCCATGGTTTCCTCTGGTGCTTGGCATAGTTGAAGCTGTCACATTTTAGGTCTCCAGTTCTACAGAAACAAAAGGACCATGTGTGTTAAAACCGTGCAGTCCCAGAGATTAGATCAAAATTCTGATTGGAGAACAGGGTTAATCATGGGTTCATCATACTGTGACCTTTGCAGGCAGGGCTGCAACCCAATGAGGTTGCTATTATGCAAAGACCAGATTCAGAAGGCGCCCTATAGGCTTCTGAAGCTCCCAGGGCCCGGATTCCAAGGGGAGGGGGCTTCAAGCTCCAAGCTGATGCCTGCGAGGGAGTGGGGGAGGGGTGGGGAATGTCGCAGGAAGTGAGGTTTATAAACTCCGTCTCCATAGACCGTCTGGTCAGTCAAATTTAGCAATGGGATGGAGAAAAGATCTCTTGGGAAGTTGCTGTTGCAGAAAAGAAACCTGGTTGTCTCCTCTTTGGCTGAAAGGCTCCAGCTCCTCTTGGAAGGGCACAAAGAAACACGACCTTATAATGCAGGGTTAAGAGGCTCACGATCGGAGATCGAGGTAGAAAAATACTTCCGGAAGCTGGCCTGGTGGAGGTGAAAATGAACTCTGCTGCTTTGTTTACAATTATCTGAGGGTCACATGACTTTCACTACATACTGAAGCACAGCCCTAGTTTGACCTGGTCCTTTCTGGAGCGTCAGCATCTGTAATTCTAGAGCCAGGTATGAATCCCAGGCTCCTCAATTTATTAGTGCTGTGATCTTGGGCTAGTCATTTAACCTCAGTTTACCTGTTTCTTCATCTGTAAAAGGAGCTAATAATAAAAGGGACCATGTTTTGTGAGACAATGCAGGGAAAAACCTGTTACATAGTAAATACTCATTATGTATGAGCTAGTAATATTTTTCCCAACCTCTCAGCCAAACTCTCCTTACCCCTCCTGCCCATCTACCTCTCTTGCCCTTACTTTCTTCTTGAACCACAGAGAACTGCTCAGGGTTGCCTGCCCCGTTCTCTGGTCAACACATACAGGGACAGGGACACGGACACACACAGAGAAGATGCTGGTCCAAGTTTGCAGGGGCTCTATGCCTTCACGTATACTCTTTCCTCTGCCTGGCAAGCCCTCTCCTATTCCAGCATGCCTTTGAAACACCGAAACACCTCTCAGACTTCCTCCCCATGAGTTTTCCTTGAGGCAAGCAGTACCCTCCCCTGATACAACAGAGTTCACCCGTCCTGTTGCGTGCTCTTTCTTCTGGACAGTGACAATGTCTGTCTATTACTGCATGAACCACACTGTGTGTACTTACCCGTGCGCGTGTCTGTCTCTCCCGCTGGATGGTGAAGAGCCTGAGGGTGGGGTCTATATCTATTCTGTATCCCAGATTCTTTGCATATTGTCTGAAACGTAGGAAGTGCTCATGGAACATTTATTAAATTGAAGTGAATTCAGCTCAGTGGAGCAACTGAGAAGAGAATGGTTTCGATGAAAACATTCATAGAATATTTTCAGCTGAACAAAATCTTCATCGACTGCTTCATTTAATTCTCACAACAAGCCTCTGAGATCAGGAAGGCTTGAGGTATTATTGTCACTTTTGGAGTTGAAGGGGCTGAGGCTCCTGGTGCAAAAGCTATGTGCAGGGTCATACCACTAGTAAATTGCACGGGCAGGACTAGTATTAAGGTGTATTTCTAAGGCGTTTTCCTCCACCGAGATTTATTGACCCGAATAGCAATCAGGTCACGCTACTGCCTTTTCCGTAGCTCTTGGTCCATTCCTCTATCAGGTCATGCACCATGCTGAGCATCTTCGTGTCTCTCCCCCAGTAGGCCATAAGTTCTTTTTTTTTTTTTTTTTTAATTTTTATTGGAGTATGGTTGCTTTACAATGTTGTGTTAGCCTCCACTGCACAACAAAATGAATCAGCCATACACATACCGTTATCCCCTCCCTTTTGGACTTCTTCCCATTTAGGTTACCACAGTGCATTAGGTAGAGTTCTCTGTGCTATACAGTATGTTCCCATCAGTTGTCTATTTTATACATAGTATCAATAGTGTATATGTGTCAATCCCAGTCTCCCAATTCCTCTCACCCCACCCCTTTCCCCCTTGGTATCCATACATTTGTTCTCTACATCTGTGTCTCTATTTCTGCTTTGCAGATAAGATCATCTATACCATTTTTCTAGATTCTACATATGTGTGTTATTATACGATATTTGCTTTATCTTTCTGACTACATTGTATGAACTCTCTAGGTCCATCCACATGTCTACAAATGACCCAATTTCATTCTTTTTTATGGCTGAGTAATATTGTATATATGTACCACATCTTCTTTATCCACTCCTCTGTCGATGGACATTTAGGTTGTTTCCATGTCTTGGCTATTGTAAATAGTGCTGCTATGAACATTGGGGTGCATGTGTCTTTTTGAATTATGGTTTTCTCTGGGTCTATGCCCAGTAGTGGGATTGCTGTGTCAGGCCATCAGTTCTTAACCTGCAGTGTCCCATGATGTGCAGGAAAGGTGAAGTTCATGTTGATGAGTAAGGATAAGATGGGACATACACAAGCTAAGTTGTCGATTATGCACAATTCTCCCGGCACCAGGTGAAATTTCACCTATTTTACTCCATTTTAAAAATTATAAGGGAATCCCCTGGAGGTCAAGTGGTTAGGACTCTGTGCTTTCACTGCCAAGGGCCCGTGTTCAATCCCTGGTCGGGGAACTAAGGTCCCGCAAGCTGTGCAGCGTGCCCCCAAAAATAAATAAATAAAAAATAAAATAAAAATTATAAATGAATACAACCCAAAGTAATATTTGTTATAAGGATACACTTAGTTCCTCTTAATTTAAATTCAAAGCCATGTAAATAAAATATTCATTTTAATTTATTAATAACAAATGATTTGCCACTCACCTTACAGTTACTCACGTCAAGGTAGCATAAAATTGAAGTTGAGAATTGCTGAACTTTCATACATATTTGCAGAGCCCAGAGCTGTATAGATGACTGGGGACAAATGTTGAAACAAGATGGACAAGGGTTTCTGTCATTGTGGAGGCTTTAAACAAAACCCAAATTAACATATTAATAAATAATTGGAAATGCATAAATAATTATAAATATATAATATTTATACAATATGTATGTATAACTTTCGTAGTAATTATAAAGGAAGCTCGTGGGGCAGGCAGGGGTAATGGGACCTTCTTTAGGTAGGTGGTCGCGGAAGGCACTTAGAAGAGGTGATAAATAAAGTAGTGGTCTCTAGGATGAGGACCACAGCCAAAATGCTGTGCCAGAGATCTATTCAGATATAGAAAAAATATTAACCTCTATTGATATTTTTTAAACCTAAAGACAAGAAGTTATATTCTATTTATATCTACTGGTTCCCTCACCCTCTCCACCCCTCCTGCTCTCTCCGCCCACCCCACCCAATTTGTCAGATAACCACATGTCACACACAGTAGGTTTGATTTCTTGAGAGGGAAAATGGAATCCTACAATGTTGAGGGGCAGACAGTGGCACCTCACTTGCTCTTTCTCTTCCCATGGGTAGTAGTGCATTACAGTCCACCAGTGCCGGCTTAAGTGGATTTTCAGGTTATATTATCTAGTTTTAAATAAATGAACACTGACACAATTGACAAGTGGCTTTAGAAGCTTTCTGCCAAGAAACCATGGATAGAAAATAATAGTAATAAAGTAAATGCAGGCAACGTTAAGAAAACAGCAACTGATCCATCTAGTCCTTGTGCAGAACCTTTGTTCGTGTCATTATGGAGTTAAATATAATCATAATGAAGAAACAAACATAACAAAAATTCTCCCCAAAGTAGAAATTATTAAGATGACTTGAAATATAGAGTTATATCAATTATCTTTTAAAATGCCCTATTCAGTAGTTGGGAGGTGGGGAGATATTGGTCACAGTGTATAAACTTCCAGTTGTAAGATCAACAAGTTCTAAGGATCTGTTGTAGAACATGGTGATTATAGCTAATAATACTGTGTTGTATACTTGAATATTGCTTAGAGGGTAAACGTTCTCACCACAAAAAAGAAATGGTAATTATGTGCTGGGATGGAGGTGTTAGCTAATGCTATGGTCGTAATCATTTTGCAATATATACGTGTATCAAATCAATATGTTTCACACTTTAAACTTACATAATATTATATGTCAATTATATCTCAGTAAGGCTGGGGGGGAGAGAAAATGCCATATTCATAAAATGACATGATTGTTTATTTAAAATATCTTTTATCTTTAACATTTCCCTTATAGATCTATATTTGTATATATTTCATAATGTACATAATAGAGTATAAATTATATACAGGTATATATAGTATAAGTACTACTTGTATATAATTTATAAATAAATAAATATACCTATATTGAGGGTTTAGTGTTTTTCCCCCATGATAGAGTAACAGAAACATTTGAAGACCATGGATATAAGGGATGAGAAGTAATTAGCCATGTAGGGAAATAAAGAATTCAGGCAGTTGGAGTAGTATCTGCAAAGTCCTGTTTGGAAAACTGAGGAAAGGCCAGTGTAGCTGGAGTGTAAACTGTGGAGAAGAAAAAGCAATATGAGAAAGAGGCAAGGACAAGGTCATGGAGGACCCTGGAGACCATGGTAAAGAGTTTATATTTTATTCTAGTGAAATTACCATGACCTGTAAGTGTTTAAAGCCGTGGAATGATGAAATACGGTATAAGTTTTAAGAAAATTGCTTTAGCTGTTTTTGGTTGCTGGAATCATGCTGGGCAGGCACGGAAGTGAAGCAGCCAGTTAGGAGGCTGTCATAGTAATACAAGCAAGAGCTTATGGTGGCCTGAACTAATGTGGTAACCATATAGATAGAGAGAGGTAAACGGATTTTAAAGGCATGTTGG
This sequence comes from Monodon monoceros, assembly GCF_005190385.1. NCBI lineage: Eukaryota > Metazoa > Chordata > Mammalia > Artiodactyla > Monodontidae > Monodon > Monodon monoceros. The sequence goes on along the minus strand of NW_021703782.1, from coordinate 86,937,202 downwards.
ATATAAACTCAATGGTACTTGCAGACGGATGGGATAAGAGAGATTTGTGAGTGGGATGGAAAAAATCAACAATTTCCAGGTTTCTTGCTTGAGTAACATAGTGAAAGTTGGTGGCATTGGTTAAGATGGGCAGTGGTTGGATGAGAGAATCAAGATGTCAATTTCAGGCTTATAAAATTTGATACTTCAGTGAGAAATCCGAGAGAAGATGCTGATCAGATGGTTGAATGGATATGCTGTATAGAGCTCGCAGGAGAAATATCATTGGTTGTCCTTAGATGTTAGTATCTTCAAGGCAGGATCCACCATTTATAAAGCCTCAGGATTTACCCCTTTATAGGTGTAGGGGCTTAGAAAATGTGTTTTACATCTAGAAGTTTAGGAGAAAGGGAGTAAAGGGAAGAGCACTTGACTAGAATTTGTCGGTCAGGACAGCAGCCGTAGTCCCAGCACACACTAGACCTTCCATGACTGGTGGTCCAGTCATTCTCAATTGAGAAAGACCAGTAAGGCTGGTCAAGGTCAGTAGTAGAAAAGAAAAGGAATTTAGTCAGCTCTGGGGCCAGCTCTGAGGAATACCAAGACAAAAGTACCTCTCCTCCATGGACAAGATATATTTCATCAGCCAGAATTTCCACAACATGACATGAAACAGAACAATGAGGGAGGGAAATTATGTTTTATTTCTGCTACAGTCTGAGCATTAACTGAAAAAAATTAAGATACATTAGAAAGTTTAACAAAGTTGCTGAATATAAGATTTTTTAAAAATGCGATTGCCTTCTTACATACCAAAACAGCATCAATTAAAAATATAAATACACAAAGTACTCAATTCATCATAAGCCAAAACAAAAAAGAATTATCTGAATCAGAAATGTTTAGGATAAAAATAAAGAAAAACTGTAAAACTATACTGAGAAATACAAATTAATATTTGAATAAATGGGGAGGCAGATTGTGTTCCTCTATGAGAAAGTCAAGTATTTTAAGACTATAAATTCTTCCAAGTTAGTGCATGGGACTAAGAAGATGTCAATCAGAATTACAGTGGAGGGCTTCCCTGGTGGCGCAGTGGTTGAGAGTCCGCCTGCCGATGCAGGGGACACGGGTTCGTGCCCCGGTCCAGGAAGATCCCACATGCCGCGGAGTGGCTGGGCCCGTGATCCATGGCCGCTGAGCCTGCGCATCCGGAGCCTGTGCTCCGCAACGGGAGAGGCCAAACAGTGAGAAGCCCGCGTACCACACACACACACAAAAAAAGATAATAGAGTATTTTCATATTGATGGTACATAGCAGCCTATCCAAATTTTTTCCTTTCCCATCTTGTCTGTCAAACTCTATCCTCCTTGATAATGATCTAGAGAAAGCATGTGGGCGCTGTCCTCACACGTCCTATTTCAACAAGAGAGAACTGAGACTTACAAGCTGGGCAACTAACCAAAGGCTACACAGACACGAGCCCTGGGGAGACTGAGTCCCAAGGGTTGCTCTTTCCACCACTGCTATTCCAATTCAAATTGGAAAGTGAGGGGCTTCCCTGGTGGCGCAGTGGTTGAGAGTCCGCCTGCCGATGCAGGGGACACGGGTTCGTGCCCCGGTCTGGGAAGATCCCACATGCTGCGGAGCGGCTGGGCCCGTGAGCCATGGCTGCTGAGCCTGCGCGTCCGGAGCCTGTGCTCCGCAATGGGAGAGGCCACAACAGTGAGAGGCCCGCGTACTGCAAAAAAAAAAAAAAAAAAAAATTACAGTGGAATTTTCTTTTGGAACTTGATGAAATCATTCAAAAGTTTATTTTGAAGAATATATGTGTGAGCCCAGCAAAGGAAACCATCGACAAAATGAAAAGACAACCTACTGAATGGGAGAAAATGTTTGCTAATGATATGACCAATAAGGGATTAATATCCAAAATATATAAACAGTTCATACAACTCAACATCAAAAAAACAACCTTATTGAAAAATGGACAGAAGACCTGAATAGACATTTTTCCAGAGAGGATATGCAGATGGCCACAGGCACATGAAAAGATGCTCAACATCACTAATCATGAGGGAAATGCAAATCAAAACTACAATGAGGTACCACCTCACACCTGTCAGAGTGGCTATCATCAAAAAGAACACAAATAATAAATGTTGGCGAGCATGTGGAGAAAAGGGAACCCTTGTACACTGCTGATGGAAATGTAAATTGGTGCAGCCACTACGAAAAACATAGTTTCTCAAAAAACTGAAAATAGAACTACCATATGAGCCAGCAATTCCACTCCGGGGTATATATCTGAAAAAACAAAAACACTATTTTGAAAAGATACACACATTCCAATGTCCTGAGCAGCATTATTTACAGTTACCACGATATGGAAGCAACCTAAGTGTCCATCAACAGATGAATGGATAAAGAAGATGTGGTATATATATATATACAATGGAATACTTCTCAGCCATAAAAAAGAATGAAAATTTTGCCATTTGGAACAACATGGATGGACTTGGAAGGTATTATGCTAAGTGAAATAAGTCAGAGAAAGACAAATATTGTATGATATCACTTATATGTGGAATCTAAAAAATACAACAAACTAGTGAATTTTAAAAAAAGAAACAGATTTCATGAATATAGAGAACCAAACTAGTGATTACCAGTGAGGAGAGGGAAGGGAGGAGGAGCAATATAATTGTAGGGGATTAAGAGGTACAAACTTATTTTATACATTATTTTATTATGTATAAATAAGCTATAAGGGACACAGGGAATATAGCCAATATTTTCTAATAACTATAAATGGAGTGTATCCTTTAAAAATTGTGAATCACTATATTGTACACCTGTAACTTATATAATATTGTATAGCAACTATACTTCAATTAAAAATATATATATGAGAATAACTAGTAAGTGGGTAAGGAAGGATGAGAGGGTAGGAGCAGAGTCTGTGGCCCAAGGCGAACTCAGAGAGGTTAGGTTAAGATAAGCTCTCTTTATACAACGCGGGTATCTACTCTCTCCATCAGTGATCAATACTGCCCATCTTGAAAAGTACCCAAAGCCAATTCCAGAATCTCCATTTAATTGTACCTCCACACTCTCTATTATAATGGATTGTTTCATTCCAGCACCTTTCCCATTGTTTTAACAATTAAAAAAAAAAGGTTGATTCCCTCACTAAATTGTTCTCATGTTTATTTTCCCACTATCTAACACAGGGTCGAATATATTTATAGATTATATAAATTGTTTGATGATATTTTTGTGAACAAATAAATATTCTGCGATCCTAGTGCCTTTCTGCTCTATTATCAGATCAGGATTTTATTCATTCAATATTTATTATGCGCTGACTGTGGCAGATACTAGAGAAGCCAGCAACCATTCCATTGATAAGAATCATCAAGTCTAGTAGGAGGATAATTTCTAGTACCTCTCAGTATGGATTATCTATTACAAAACACCTGAATACCTGTTTCTCAACCTTCTGACGTTTTACAGAGGCCACTTAAGAACAGCCACACATGGTATCCAACCTAATCCCTCTGGAGATCAAAGATACTCAATGTTTAATGTCACAGACATGCCAAAACTTAAAAGAGACTTTCAAGTTTGCTATCTCCCATGTTTTCCAGATTTAAAACAGAAAAGCTTCCTTGTTTTAGTTCACAAAAGTGCTTAATGTCATGAGAGTTTGAAAATTTGAAATAACAAAAAATGTTCTAGTATTTCTTAGCTAGAAATTGGATCAGGGTTTTACTACCAACCCTGGTCTTCTTGCTTAGACACACGGATGAAGAAACTGTGGCTGTGTATTGCAGTTGGTTCTCCAGGCAGTCAATTTTAAGGCCATAATGGATGGATATTGATTGATGCTCTTTTTTCAAAATCGTTTGAAAATCCTGACACTGCACTGTCTACCTGTGAACTCAAAATGCTTTTGAATGAAACTAGATTAACTGTAAAAGTAGTTTGTCTCTGCTTTGTGCTATACTGATTGGTGAATTCATAATTCCAAAGCAGACATTTTGAGACTGTTGCACATTCCCTAATCCAAATGTTCTTTTTTTTTTTTAAATGACAATTGTTCGCAATTATGCACCAGACAGTGTGTTGAGTATAGGGGATTTAAGATAAAGACTGCAATAGCCCTTGTTTCCACACTGGTCCCTATTGACTACTCTCCATACAGAAGCCAAAATGAATGTTTGAATGAAAAAATATAATCACATGTCCCCCTGATCAAACTCTCCAATGGTTTTCCATCAATCATGGTCAGAATGGTCCTACTTGAATTGGCTCCTGCCTACCTCTGTGTCCTCACTCCTGGCATTCTCATTCATTCCATTCCCATCACACTGACTTTCTACATGCTTAATAAACTCATTGAGCTCCTCCAGTCTACACATTTGCACTACTATTTTCTCTATCTGGAAATCTCATCCCCACATTTCCAAATATCTTGCTTTCTCATTTCATACATTTGAGCTCAACATTATCTACTTACAGAGAATTTTCCTGCAAGCATTTCAAATTAACACCATCACAACCATGCCTTTCTAGCTTTTATCCTTCTTTACTTTTCTTCACAGTACTAGTAACTACCCAAAGGTAGTTATTTACTTATTGTCAGTCTCAACCCCTGTACAATGCAAACTTCATGTGAGCATAGATTTATTTGACTTGTCCACAGTTGTAGCCCCATTGCCCCATGCCATAAATGCTCAGTAAATATTTTTGAATGAGTGAATAAAATGAGAGTCTAAACCTTGTTCTTGAGGGAGCTTCTGGTGTATATATACACATACATAGATAACTATTTCTTTTAAAAAATTACAACTGTCTGGTGGATAATATTATCTGTCTTCAAAAAGTGAGGAAATAGACTCAGCAAGGCTAAGTAAGTTTGCCCAGGGTGATCTAGCTAGTAAAGTGATAAAACTCAGATTTAAACTCATAAATGTTTCACTCATAGTGAATTCACTAATTTTTTCTGAATAAGAGATTAATCTTTCAAGTAAGATCATGTAAAATTTGCTTATCTCACATAGCCTTCCTATTTATTTCCTTGTCACACAATTTTTAGCAGTTGCTCATGTATACACATTATATCATATACCAGAAGCAATCTTATACACGGAAAAGATTAACATCATGTCTAGGGAAACATCAAAAGTCTCCCTAGTAAAAACCTGAAATAGTGAGAAATTGCAAGTAGCCTGAAGGTGCGTAGTATCAGATAACTGGTGTAGTCAACAGTGATACATGCATCATAGTGGCATATCATGTAGCCCCTGAAAGTTATATTTAAAAAATTTTCAATAACATAGAAAAATGTTCCTGACACATACTTTGGTGGTAAGTGTATATTATAAAATTAAATACAAGATTTGTACTTCTGGCTATGAAGGAGTAGCTTGTATCAGACTAACCCTCCCATGATGAACAACTATAAATGCTATATAACATACAAAAAGCAGCTGTTTGAAGAAGAGCAACAAAAGCACCCAGCACTTGAGAGACCAAGATTCCAAAGAGAAAGGAAAAGAATTGAGGTAAACTATATGTACTACATGTCACTACTTTTCCCCCTTGGACCATTTGCCAATTTGCAGTGAGGACATAGCATTAAAAAAGAAACTGGAAGAGTAATTATTATGGCAGTATTAATGAGTTAGAGAAATAAAACTGAAGTTCGAGCCTACCAATGCAGCCAGCAGTTGATGGGACAAGATTCTAGTGGAAAGAGAAAACTGAACACAACATTCTGAGCACAATTTCTTCTAGAGGTATTTGCCAATGCCAAAGTAGTGTATACACATTTGAAACAGCTTCTAAGGAGCTAGAAAGCTAAGTGGAGATTTTATGAGTCTCATGAGCCTGGTGAAATAAAAATTAACTTCAAGGAGAAGGGGTCTTGGTAGACCAGCCATATCCTCAAATCATCATATTCCCTGATTGGACTGAGATAACCTGTCAATGGTCAAAGAAGAAAAATAATTTCTGGAGGAAAATAAAATCATCCAATGCCTCCTTAATATTTCAAATAAAATGTCTAACATTCAATCCAAAATTTTGAGGTGGGCCAGGAAACAGAATCAAATGACTCAAAGAAAAAAATAGACAATAATAAGAAATTTACAGGTAATCTAGCTATAGATTAGATTTATAGCTGACTTTTCAGTAGAAATTATGGAAGGCAGAAGGCAATGGAACAAAAATTTTAATAGACTGAAAAATAACTTCCTAAAATTTTATGTCCAATAAAAATATCTCTCAAAAATTAAGGTGAAATGAAGACGGTTTCAGATGAAAATATTGGAAGAATTCATTGCCAGCCAAACTGTACTAAAAGAAATACTAAAAAGAGTTCCTCAGGAAAAAGAAATGTTATTCCAGATAGAAGCAGGTAACTCAGGAAAAATGAAAATAAACATACATATATGAGCATAGTACAAGGATCAGAATGGAATAAATGGAGCTAAAATTTTCTACAATTTTTCCATTGTTCAGGAAGTTACAAAAGTTAATCAATGATGCATATTGAAATCTGGAGTTAACCAGTAAAAATGAATAAAAGAAAGTATATGTATGCAAAAATAAGAGAAAATAATTTTTAAAATAATTAGTACATAGGAATTTTTTTTTAATAAATTTATTTGTTTTTATTTATATATTTTTGGCTGCATTGGGTCTTTGTTGCTACGTGCGGGATTTCTCTAGTTGCGGCGAGCAGGGGCTACTCTTCGTTGCGGCGCACAGGCTTCTCATTGCAGTGGCTTCTCTTGTTGTGGAGCATGGGCTCTAGGTGCACAGGCTTCAGTAGTTGTGGCTCGCGGGCTCTAGAGTGCAGGCTCAGTAGTTGTGGCACACAGGCTCAGTTGCTCTGCGGCATGTGGGCTCTTCCTGGACCAGGGCTCGAACCCGTGTCCCCTGCATTGGCAGGTGGATTCTTAACCAATGCGCCACTGGGGAAGCCCCATAGGAAATTATTTTAAAGGAAACTAAAGGAACACAAACTAAAGGGGACAAATAGAAGATAGTATATTTAAACTCAAATATATCAGTAGTTATGCTACATATAAGTGTACTAAATATTACAATTAAACACCAAGATTTGTCTTACTACATAGAGAAAATAAGTCAACTAGATGCAAATTATGAGACAAGCCTTAAATATAAACACACAGAAATTTAATATACCTATACTAACAGCAAATAAAGTACTTTTGAAAGCAAGAAGTGTTATAGAGATAAAGTTGGATATTTCACTAAAAATTTTTGATTCAGATGGAAGATATAACAATTCTAAATTTATATGCATCTAATAACATTAGGTCAAAAGATATAAAGTGATAATTAACATACTTCTTAGTAACTGTGATAGAAAAAAAACAGAGAAGGAAAAAACTCTAGGTCCACATGGCTTTCCACACGAATTTTTCTAATCCATTAAGTAAAAATAACACAAAATTATAAAGTCTTCCAGAGAACAGAAAAAGAAAAACTTATTTTATTAAGTCAGTATATTCTTGATACGAAAACCTGACAAGTACATTATAATAAAATAAGATTATTGGCCACTTTCTCCCATGAGCATAATTGCAAAAACCTTAACTAAAATATTTGTAAATCAAGTTCAGTGATGTATAAAAAAAGTAATACATCACGACCAAACTGAGTACATTTCAGGAATTAAAGATTGGTTTAACCTTTAAAAAAAAATCAGAGTAATTAACCTCATTAGCTGCATAAATAAGGAAAAACTTTTCAACTAAAAAGATAAGAAGCATTTGATAAAATTCAATACAATTTCATGATAAGCAATGGATTTGTATCCATAAATATCAAGACATCAATAGAAAAAAGAGAGACAGTCTAACTTTTTAAATGACTCAAAATTTGAAATGGGTACTCCACAAAAGGAGATGTCCAAATGGTCAATAATTATAGCATAAATCACTCCACATAATTAGTGTTGTGAATTGAATTGTGTCCCTTGGAAAGATATGCTGAAGTCTTAAACACTGGAACCTGTGAATGTGATCTTATTTGAAAACAGGGTGTTAGTGAAATAGAGCTTTATTCCTCAAAGTTTACTCTCTTGAGATAGGCTGGATATTGCACCAGGGCTCTGTCAAGAACCTGCCACTCAGAAGGGCTCTGTCAAGAACCTGCCACTCAGAAGTGGCCAGATCTCTGCTTCTTTTATCTGAGAGTAATTTGTCCATGCTTCCCTGACTTTTAAAAAGGTCTCTCACCCAGAGGGAATACTGCTAGGACTTTACCAATACCCTTGAGATGAGATGTCTATCCCCTTACTATCAACAGTTACATACAGAAAAGGCACAGGCTTTGGAGTGAGTCCTATCTGAGTTTAACTATGAGATTGACCACTCAGCAGCTATGCAAGCCTGGGTTTCCTCCAAGCCCCTCTTGACCTTCTGTCCATTCAGTTCAACTTAATTTAATCCATCAAACATTAACTGAGGATCTTGAGGGCATTAAAAAAAATTGCACTTAATCCTGGAGATAAAAAGTATGAAAAAATAGTCTCAATCCTCAAGGTGCTATAAAATGGAAATACCACACTCTTCTCACAGTTATTTTTTTGTTTTGAGAATTAATGTGCTACTATTTAAATGAGTATAGTGCAATTTGTCCATATGTTAAGTGTCAGTGTTATTTCCCTTTTCCTATCTCTTCTACACTGCCAATCTTTCCTTGGCTGTGTGCTTTGAACCAGTTATCTTACCTCACTGCAATTCTGTTTCTCCACTTACAAAATAGGGAAAGCAATAAGACTTTTACTGCATCCATTAGAATGTATAACTTATGCTGGCAATAACAACTTCAAAACTTAAATAGAGTTGTTCCAGTTATCTATTGCCTTGTGATGAACCCACCCACCCCCATCAAAAAACAAAACAAAACAAAGTAAAAAATCACTTAGTGGCTTAAAACAACTACATTTAATTTGCCCACAAATCTGTACTTTGGGCAGAGCTTGGTGGAAACAACTTATCTCTGCACCAGCCAGCATCCAGTGGGGACTGGATCATATGAAAGTTCATACACTCATGTGTCTGGTGGTTCAGGCTGGCTGTTGGTTCGGACCTCAGCTGGGAATGTGGCCGTTTCATGTGTCTGCTTAGTTTTCTCACAGCATGGAGCTGTATTCCATGGGCAAGTATCTCAAGAGGAACAGACAAAAGCTGTACTGCAATTTATGACTTAGAAGTTGTAGTAGTGTCACATCTGCCATGTTCTCAGGCTGACCCAGGTTGAGGGGAACATAGACCCTACTTGTCAGTGGAAGAGTGTCAATGTCACAATGTAAGAAGAGCATGGGTAGTGGAATATTTGATGTCGCCATCTATAGAACAATCTGCCTCAGGTTTGAAACAACAAAAGTTGAATTTTTACCCTCACTGTATTGCCACTGAAAGTCAGCATGGGAACCCTAGTCACCTTAGTCACTTGGGGATCCAGACTGATGGAGATGTATGTTACCACAATTGGTGAGACAGGAAATAAGAATGTAATTTGTCTCATAAAGCTTCTATCCCAAAGTGATACTTGTCAATTCATCTCACAGTATATTGACAAAAAAGTCACAAGGCTGAGCCTCAACCTCAAAGAAGATAAGGAAGGGCAATTCTACCACATGCCTGGAAGGAAAGAACTGGATTATTTACAAACAGCCCTAATGACTAACCTACCCACCGCATAGGGTTGCTATGAGGATTGAGTGGGATAAAGAACATGAGGTGCTTAGTACAATATTAAATTATTGAACATGTTCAATAAATCATAGCTATAATACTTATAAATACGTAGTTTGTGTAATGGCATGGCATTTTTCTAGCTTTTTCCAACACTGTGGATGAGCCCTTGAGGTTCCTACTATTCTTCCCTGGGAGTCTGTAGTCAGGGGCTTAGAAAGTAGGATTGTTAGATTTCTCAAGGATGGGTACGACTTAAAAAGCTTTGTTATCTCACTGAGACTCAGAAAATGCACAGTGGAGATTGATTCTTGGCATGGGGATCTGGAAAAATAGGCCATGCACAGCTTTTATAGGGACCCAGAATTTAAACCTTTATCTTTCATTACTGATACTGACTGAGCACTATCACAGGGAGACAGTTGGGTACCAGGCATTAGCTATTTAAACACAACAACTTGACAGACTTACAGGAAGCCGACTTAGCCTTGGGAGAGAGAGTGTGAAATGTCAAAAGATGCCCACATGCAAAGAATGATGTTCCTGTGAATATGTGTCTCCAGAGTTGTCATTTTTTCTTCTCACAGAGTGGTGTTTCTGAATTAGTGACCTCTTTTCCCAGTCTGTCCTTTGCCCAACTTTGATGCCTTTGTGACCTTTTGAAAATGTTTGAGGGTAGGCAAGTGTGTCTCCAAAATCAGGTTCCACCATTAACTACTGTTGTGATCTTTGAGCAAGTTACCTGAAGTGTGTGAGTCTAACTTCTCATCTGCCCAAATGGAGATGAAAAGATCTAATTCATGGTGGTTTGGGAAGACTTTAAAGACAATACATATAAATCTTGTGGCTTGATTTCCTATCCTGGAGTGGACGCTGAAATGTTACCTCCTTCTTGCTGTGGCCAGCTTTCCAGATTTTCTAAGAAGAATTTAAATGATCATGCCCCTTCCACTTCTCCCTCCTCTCTTATTTTTCTCATTACGTTCATTGCTAATGTCCCTCCTGGTTTATGAGTCCTAAGAAGAGGATGGATTGGGATCTAGGCTTGGTTCATTTCACTTTTTCATGTAAAAGAGTCAACTCTTAAGCTAGCTATTATATTAATGAGTATTCCAAATTTTAAACCAACCGTACTTGGAGAAGGCAAATTATTCTCTTTATTCTTAAATTTATTCTTTGTTCTAGAATAATTTACATGAGATGAGAGTTGTCATCTTTAAAAGAATCAAAGAATTCATCAAACTTCTTTCAGTTGTGGAGATAATTTTGTTCCTTATTAAAATTTTCAATCTCTACCTTGTTTATTTATTGCTTAATCCACCTTTTTACGTCTTCAACCAGTTTGGTATTTTCCTCCAAATCCTTCCATTTCACTGATAACCTCGAATTTTATTAGAGTAGAATGTATTCATATATTCTTTTTTAAAAAAAAAAAAAAAACCCAAAATCTCTACCATAGGGATTTTAATAGGATTTTTCTTATTTCTAATATTAATTATTTTGTTTTTCTCTATTTACTGGTTAGATTTTTCAAAGACTTCTCCATTTAAATGTTTTTCAAAAGAATAGGGCTTTGATTTATATATAATTTTAAATATTTCATAAAATAAATGTTTTCTGCTTTCATTGTTATTTATTTCCTTCAGTTCACCTTAGTATTAATTCTTTAATATTTATGAAAAAAAGCATTTAGAACTTTACATTTCTCTTTGAGAATAGCTTTGGCTGTAGTTAAGATTTTTATTTAGATAATCTCATTTTAAACACTTTAAAAATAGTTTATGGTTTGTCAGATTTATCTTTGTCCTAATAGTAACTTAGAGCAATGTTACTTAAATTTTCAATCTTGAGGAATATTTAAAATTCATATTTATAAAAGCATTTCTAGTTATTTGTCATGGACAGAATATGTGGCCTCTTCAATGTCTGGCTATTGGAATATTCATTTATATATATGTGTTCATGGCCTAGTTAATAATCATATTTTCTAATTATTCCATTAGGCATTCAAAGCAAGTGTATTTTCTCTTGGTAGACACAACCTTGATATATTTATGAACTGTGTAACTGACTATATGTACATATGTATAATTAATCTTAATACTTATCCTATTTAAATCATCACTATCTTTTTTTCCTCCATAATAGATCTATGACTGGGAGACGGGTTAAAGTATCCTAAAACAATCAAATCATTCCATTTATCTTCTTTCTTATATAAGATGCTCTAAAAAAACTTGAATTCTATATTGTCTGAAATTATCACTAGCTCTGCTTTTTTTTTTTTTTTACATTCTATATCTTTACCACCCAATGATTTTATTCTTATTTTCATACCTTTCAAGTTGTCCCTTGACATTGTGTAGGTTTACATTAGGAATGTTTGACTTAAATGAGGCAGCTTAACCTACATATACAGAATGTCATGACTGAAATATATACTCATTCTTCAATCATGTGCATTTGTGCCTTCTGGTTTTATGCTGCTTTGAAGTTTATTTTACATCTTCTATTGTTTGGACTGTGTTTTATTTGTTTTATATTTCCTATTAATTTACTCAACAAACATGAACTTCCTCCTATGTGGCAGGCATTTTACCAGGCTTTAGGCACAAAAATAAAGAGGAAAAGACACAGCTCCAGTCCCTGATGGGGTGAGGCAGCAGTGGGTGACATAGATATAAATAAAAGAATTGCATTAATTAATAGATGCAAATAATTGCGTTACAAATCATGATTATACTGATAAATCCACCAAAAGAAAGGAATGCAGTTCTATGAGAGGCCATGACAAAGGGAGTTGACTTAGGCCTGAAGGTCTTGGAAAATTCCTTGAGAAATTAGATATGACCTAAAACATGAAGAATAAGTAGGAGGTAACTTGTGAAAGGGAGGGTGGTGACCAAGGTGGAAACATTCCATCCAGAGGGAATAAATGAAAAGGACCAGTGATAGAAGGAAGCCATTAAAAATCCTAAAAACAACCCAACAGCAACATTTAAAAAAATTTACACTGTAGCTGGAGCTTAGAGAGCTATCAAGATCTTGGTGTGACATGAGATTTATAGGAATTTCATCAGCATTCATCAGGAATTTATAGGAATTTGATCAGCATTCATCAATTCCTGTCTCTTTAAATCTCAAAGTTAGAAATTAGCTAGACATTCTGATTCCTCCACAACCAAGCAGTTTAGATGAGGAATCAAGTGAGAGTTTTTCTTCCTCCTCAATACTTCTCAGTCTTAAAACATAATTTTGGATTTGGCACACCAGACTGTGTTTATTAAATTATTCTTTTGTGTATCATATATCTTCCATGTCAAAAATTTTAATTGACATTTGCATTCAGTTTTGAAACAATATTTTCAACAGTCAGTTTAGGTTAAACTCCAAGACTCTATGTTTACCTGCTTTCCTACTTATCATTAGCCTCCTTTTGTCACAAATTCCCCATGCTCAAGCTTTTAACTTTTTTTTTTTTTTTTGCGGTACGCGTGCCTCTCACTGCCGTGGCCTCTCCCGTTGTGGAGCACAGGCTCTGGACGCGCAGGCTCAGCGGCCATGGCTCACGGGCCCAGCCGCTCCGTGGCATGTGGGATCTTCCTGGACCGGGGCACGAACCCGTGTCCCCTGCATCGGCAGGCGGACTCTCAACCACTGCGCCACCAGGGAAGCCCTCAAGCTTTTAACTTTGATTAATCTTCTGGTCATTTAGAACAGGGGTGTGTCTTCCACTTACTCTTTCAAGGAGGATTTGTGGTGGCATATATTTTCTGAACCTGCTCTTTCATGGAATGTCTTTGACTTCACAGATGAGCAACAATCTGGCTGGTTATAAAATTCTTGGTCCGTAACCAGCTTTCCTCAAACCTCCGTAGGATGATTTCATTGTCGTTTGGCATTTAGCATTCCAGAGGAGAGGTCTCAGATTGGCTTGATTATTGCTCCTCCAAAAGTAACTCTTTTGTTCTGTTTTGTTTTGTTTTCAGGTTAAATGTTTGTAAAATCATTGTTGGTCTGTTCAAATATTTTCAGGAAATTTTTTGGGTGTGGTTGTCTTTTCATTGATGTGGCCTCGATGTAATCAAGTAAAGTCTAAAAATTTGCATCTACAAATTTTGAGGGGTTCTTTCTCTAGATAAATCCCATGAGGCTTTGGAATTAAGAGCATTCACTATAGAGACAGGCTGGCTGGGTTCAAGGGCCAGCTTTGTCCTTCACTAGGTCTATGACTTTGAACAAAATTAAAAGAAAGCCCCAAATTTAAAACTTCTCTCTGTTTCAGTTTCCCTATTTGTAAAATGGGGCTGATATAGTACCTATCTTAGAGGGTAGTTGTGAGGGTAGACTGGGCCCTAAGTCCAGAATGGTATCACTATAAGAAAAGGGCAAGAGGCCCAGACACAGTGGCAGACAGAGGAGGCGGCCATGTGGAGACAGAGGCAGAGGTTGGAGTGATGCAACTACAAGCCATGGAATAGCAAGGATTGTCAGCAACCACCAGAAGCTAGGAAGAAGCAAGGAAAGGTCCTCCCCTAGAGCATTCAGAGGGACCAGGGCCCCGCCAGCACCTTGGTTGCGAATTTCTAGGCTCCATAACTGTGAGATGATAAATTTCCATTGTTTCAGGTTAAAAAAAAAAAAAGTTAACATTGGTAAAGCATCTAGAAGGTCATTTAGCCCATCCTGAGTGTTTTGCAAGTACCTGCTAGACCACTGTCTTTTTGTTCCTCTCTCTCTGTTTTTAAGCTTCAGAAAGTTTTTCTTTTTCTTTTTGAAAATGTCTATTTACTTTTTATTAGGTATTTTAAGTTGCTGAACTGAAAAGTATAACAATAAAATTTTTGACTAATTCTGTTGCCATAATTAATAATCCCAAAGGTTTAGCTTAACATGGTTATATAAATTCACAAGGTGTCTGTAAGAACTAAATGAGAATTAAATGAGACAATATATAATATATAAAACATTAAAAATTTCTAGTATTCCAGCACAGGTGTGAATTATTTTCTTCAGTCATCATTGATATCTATTTTGTGCCTGTGTATTAGGTTTTTAAGCTTTACTGAGGTATAATTGACAAATAAAAATGTAATATATTTAAAGTATTCAATAGGATGATTTTATATATGTATATATTGTGAAAGGATTCCCACCATCAAGTTAATTAACACAACCATAACCTCACATATTTATCTTTTTTTGTGTGAGAACATTTAAGTTCTACTCTCTTAGCTAATTTTAATTATATAATACAGCATTATCAATTATAATCACCACATTATACATTAGATCTTCAGGGCTTATTCATCTTATAACTGAAAGTGTGTACAATTTTACCAACCTCTCCCTATTTCCCCCTGACAGCCACCATTCTATTCCTTAAGAATTTGACTTTTTCAGATTCCACATATAGGTGATACCATGCAGTATTTGTCTTTCTCTGTCTGGCTTATTTGATTTGTCATAATGTCTTCCAGGTTCATCTATGTTGTCACAAATAGCAGAATTTTTTTTTTTTTTTTTTTTTGCGGTACGCGGGCCTCTCACTGTTGTGGCCTCTCCCATTGTGGCGCACAGGCTCCGGACTCACAGGCTCAGCGGCCATGGCTCACGGGCCCAGCCGCTCTGCGGCATGTGGGATCTTCCCGGACAGGGGCACGAACCCGTGTCCCCTGCATCGGCAGGCGGACTCTCAACCACTGCGCCACCAGGGAAGCCCCCCTTTGCACATTTTTAATTGGATATTTTGGGGGGTTGCTACTGAGTTCAGTTCTTTATACATTTTAGATACTAACCTTATATCAGATACGTGGTTTGTAAATGTCTTCTCCCATTCCATAGATTGCCTTTTCATTTTGTTGATGGTCTCCTTTGTGTGCAGAAGCTTTTCATTTGATGTAGTCCCACGTGTTTATTTTTGCTTTTGTTGCTTTTGCTTTAGGTGTCAAATCCAAAACAAATATTACCAAGGGAATTCCCTGGTGGTCCAGTGTTTAGGACTCAGCACTTTCACTGCCGTGGGCCCGAGTTCAATCCCTGGTCTGGGAACTAAGATTCCACAAGCTGTGTGGCATGGCCAAACAAACAAACAAAAACCCCTCAAATCATTACCAAGACCGATGTTAACGTCAAGGAGCTTTTTCCCTACGTTTTTTTCCTAGAAGTTAAAACTTACCTTCAAGTCTTTAATCACTTTGAGTTGTTTTTTTGTGTGTGATGTAAGATATAGGGTCCAATTTCATTCTGTTTTGCATGTGGATACCCAGTTTTCCTGACACCATTTATTTATAAAATTAATTTTTATTGGAGTATAGTTGCTTTACAATGTGTGATTTTCTGCTGTACAACAAAGTGAATCGGTTATACGTATACAGATATCCCCTTTTTTTTTAGATTTCCTTCCCATTACGTCACCACAGAGTATTGAGTAGAGTTCCCTGTGCTCTACAGTAGGTTCTCATTAATTATCTGTTTTATACATAGTAGTGTATATATGTCAATCCCAATTTCCAAATTCATCCCACCACCCCTTCCCCCCTTGGTATCCATAGGTTTGTTCTCTACATCTGTGTCTCTATTTCTGCTTTGCAAATAAGTTCATCTAAAAATATGGAATGCTTCATGAATTTGGGTGCCATCCTTGCACAGGGGACATGCTAATCTTCTCTGTATCATTCCAAATTTAGTGTATGTGCTGCTGAAGTGAGCACTCCCAACACCATTTACTGAAGAGACTCTTCTTTCCCCAGTGTATATTATTGGCTCCTTTGCTAAAAATTAATTGACTATGTATGCATGGGCTTATTTCTAGGGTCTCTATTCTGTTCCATTGATATGTGTGTCTATTTTTAGACCACAAACATAATTGTTTTGATTCTTATAACTTTGTAATATATAGTTTAAAATCAGGGAGTGTGATGCTTCTAGCTTTGTTCTTTCTAAAGATTTCTTTGGCTATTTGGGACCTTTTGTTGTTTCAATAAAGTTTAGGATTGTTTTTTTCTTTTTCCATGAAAAATGCCATTGCAATTTTGATAAGTATTGCATTGAATATGTATATTGCTGTGGGTAGTATGGGTAGTATGGACATTTTAACAATGTTCTTCCAATCCATGGACATGGAATGTCTTTCCATTTATTTATGTCTTCTTCAATTTCTTTCATCAATTTTTTGTAATTTTCAGTGTACTGATCTTCCACTTCTTTGTATAAATTTATTTCTACATATTGTATTCTTTTTAATGCAATTGTAACTGGGATTATTTCTTAATTTCTCTTTCTGACAGTTCATTAGTATATAGAAACATAACTGACTTTTGTGTGATTTTATATTTTGCAACTTTATTGAATTTTTTTATTCTAACAGTTTTTTTGGTGGAGTCTTTTGGGTTTTCAACATGTAATATCATGTCAACTAGAAACAGAAAAATTTACTTCATCCTTTCCAATTTGTATGCTTCTTATTTCTTTTCCTTGCCTAATTGTTCTGGCTAGGACTTCGTGTACTATGTTGAATAAAAGAGATGAGAGTGGGCATCATTGTCTTCTTCCTGATTTTATAGGAAAAGCTTTCAAAATTTCACCATTGAGTATGAGGTTAGCTGTGGCATTTATTATGGAATTTATTGTGTTGAGGTGCGTTCTATCTATGCCTAATTTGTTGAGAGTTTTTATCATGAAAGTCTGTTGAATTTTGTCAAATGCTTTTTCTGCATCTTTTCGGATGATAATGTGATTTTTATTCATTTTGTTAATGTGGTGTATCACAGTTATTGATTTGCCTATGTCAAACCATCCTTGCATCCCAGGGATAAATCCCATTTGATCATGGTGTATAATCCTTTTTAATGTACTGCTGACTGGTTTACTAATATTTTGTTGAGGAAATTTGCATCTATATTCACCAGGGATAATTGCCTATAATTATCTTTACTTGTAGTGTCGTTGTCTGGCTTTGGTATCAGGGTAATGCTGGCCTCATAAAATGAGTTTGGAAGTGTTTGTTGCTCTTCTACCCTTTGGAAGAGTTTGAGAAAAGTTGGTATTAATTTTTCTTTAAATGTTTGGTAGAATTCAGCTGTGAAGCCATGTAATTCTGGACATTGTTGGGAGATTTTTGATCACTGATTCAGTCTCCTTACTAGTCATTGCTCTGTTCAGATTTTCTATTACTTCATGATCCAGTCTTGGTAGGTTATATGTTTCTAGGAATTTATCCATTTTTTCTAGGTTATCTAATTTGTTGGCATATCATTGTTTATAGTAGTTTCCTGTGATCCTTAGTTTTTCTGTTTTCAGTTTGTAATGTCCCATTTTTCATTTCTGATTATATTTGAGTCTTCTCTTTTATTTCTTAGTTGGTCTAGCTACAGGTTTGTCATCTTGTTTCTCTTTTTTAACCTAGATTTTAGTTTCATTAATTTCATGTATTGTCTTTATAGTCTCTATTTTATTTCCTATGTGATCTTTGTTATTTCCTTCCCTCTACTAACTCTAGGCTTAGTTTTTTCTTCTTTTCCTAGGTCCTTGAGGTTTAGAGTTGGGCTGTTTATTTGAGATAAACAATTTCTTTTTCCAAATGTAGGCATTTATTGCTATATACTTTTCTTTTAGGACTGCTTTTGCTGCATCTCATAATTTGTGGTGGGCTGTGTTTCCATTTTCATTTGTCTCAAGATTTTTTTTCTATTTCCCTTTTCTTTTTCTTCTTTTTTTTTTTTTGCGGTACGCGGGCCTCTCACTGTTGTGGCCTCTCCCGTTGTGGAGCACAGGCTCCAGACGCGCAGGCTCAGCGGCCATGGCTTATGGGCCCAGCCGCTCCGTGGCATGTGGGATCTTCCCGGACTGGGGCACGAACCCGTGTCCCCTGCATCGGCAGGTGGACTCTCAACCACTGTGCCACCAGGGAATCCCCTTTATTTCCCTTTTGATTTCTTTCTTTACTCATTGGTTATGCAGATGTGTGTTGTTTGGTCTCAATATATTTGTGAATTTTGAAGTTTTCTTTTGTAACTGATGTCTAGTTTCATACCATTGTATTCAGAAAAGATGCTTGATATGACTTCAGTCTTGTTAAATTTATTAAGATTTGCTTTGTGGCCTAATATATGGTCTATCCTGGAGAATCTTCCATATGTGCTTGAGAAGAATGTGTGTTCTGCTGCTGTTGTATGAAATTTTTTGGATATGTCTGTCAGGCCCATCTGGTTTAACATGTCATTTAAGTCCAATGTTTTCTTATTGATGATCTGTCCCTTGATGAAAGTGGGGGATTGAAGTCCCCTACTACTATTGCATTGTTGTCTATTTCTCCCTTCAGATCTGTTAGTATTTGCTTTATATAATTAGGTGCTCCAGTGTTGTGTGCATAAATATTTACAGTTGTTATAGTCTCTTGATGAATTGACCCCTTTATCACGATATAATACCCTTCTGTGTTTCTTATTACAGTTTTGGCTTTAAGGCTATTTTGTCTGCTATAAACATAGTTACTTCTGCTTTCTTTTTGTCTGCATTTGCATGGAATATCTTTCTCCATCCCTTCACTTTCAATCTGTATGTGTCCTTAGAGCTGGAGTGAGCCTCCTGTAGGCAGCATATATATTTGGGTCTCTTTTAAAAAAAAATCCATTCAGCCACTGTGTCTTTTGATTGGAGAAGGTAATCCATTTATTTTTAAAGTAATTATTGATGGATATGGACTTACTATTGCCATTTCCTTAATTGTGTTCTGTTTTGCGGTTCTTTTGTTCCTTTCTTCCTCTCTTTCCCTCTTCCTTTGTGATTTTCTGTAGCAGTATGCTTTGGTTTCTTTCTTTTTATCTTTTGTGTATCTACTGTAGGATTTGCTTTCTGGCTACCATGAGGCTTACATAAAATACATTATAACAGTCTGTTTTAAGCTGATAACTTTGAATGTATACAAAAGCTCTATATTTTTATACCCCCCTCAACATTTATGTTTTTTGTGTCAAAATTTATGTCTTTGTATATTGTGTATCCATTAATGTGTCTCAGTGTGGGACTCTTGGCATCATCTTATTTAGTACTTTTGGGGCTTCCTGAATATGGATATCTGTTTCTTTCCCCAGGTTAGGGAAATTTTTAGCCATTATTTCTTTGAATAAGCTTTCTGGCCCTTTCTCGCACTCTCTTCCTCCTGGGACCCTTATAATGCACATATTTATACATTTGATGATGTTCCATAAGTCCCTTAATCTATCTTCATTCATTTTCATTCTTTTTTACTCCTCTAATTGGATGAATTCCACTGCCCTGTCTTCAAGTTGCTAATTCTCTCTTCCACTTGATCTAGTGTGCTGTCGTACTCCTCTATGAAAATTTTCAGTTACTGTATTCTTCGGTTCTATGATTTATGTATGGTGCTATTTCATATTTTCTATATTTCTGTTAAAATTCTCTCTTTGTTCATGCATTGCTTTTCTGACCTAGGTGAGCATCTTTATGACTGTTTTTTCAAACTCTCCATTGGGTAAATCACTTATCTCCATTTCATTAAGATCAGTGTCTGGAGATTTATTTTGTTCTTTTGTTTTGAACATAGTACCCTGTTCCCTCACTTTCCTTAACTCTCTGTGTTGGTTTCCATGCACTAGATAAAACAGCCACCTCTCCCAGTTTTGACACATTGGTCTCATGTAGGAGGTCAACCTTATTAATCAGCCTGGACCAGTTCTTGATATTCTCTCAAACCTTTGTGATTGTCCAAACTGCTGTATTTGTTCTTAGTGGCTCCCAGTAATTGAAGCCGTGTCAAAACCCATCAGTGTCCCAAATAGGAGGATTGCAGTCAACACCTAGTTGCAGGATGATTAGAAGCCAACCCTCAGGCAGCAGCTAGGAAAGTATGCAGTTAAAACTCTTCGAGGAAGAAACTGGTAGATGGGCATTTTTGCTTGCTCCCTCTGTCAAGTCTTCATGTATATCCACGGAGGTGGGGAGTATTCCTGCACCTATTTGCTACAGTCCTGTGGGATTCTGGAATGCAATCTTCATTGGCTATCATTTGATTTGGGGCCTGTCCCTTAGGTGGCAGCCATAAAATTTTAGGTACTAGCTATTTGGACAGCTTCTTCCAAGGAGATACCAATAACTTGCTTTTATTGTTGGGATGAGCCAGAGGAGAAGGCAGGGGATGTGCCCACCAGCTCTTTTGGGCTCCAAGGAGGATCACAGGAAGCACCTAGATGCCTGCTAATTAGGAGCCAGACCCTCAAGAAGCAGCTTGTAAAGTATACAGTCAAACCCTTTCCAGGAAAGACTGGAAGATAGGCAATTTTGCCTACTTCCTTTGCACTGACCTCTGGGGGAATAGCCTCAGTGAGTTCTTGTGTGCCCAGTAACAACTGATTCTTTGTTTGCTATAGTTCTGTGGGATTGTGAATGCAAGTCCCAGTTGCTTTCAGAGCCAGTTGATTTGAGGGCCTATCTCTTGTGTGGTAGTCTTAAAATTTGGTGCACTAAATGTATGGCTCAAGCCCAACACTTCTCAAGGAGAAGCTGGGCATTGGGGGTTCCCTCCCAATTGTATGGCTCTGTGCCAGTGGAAGGGGGGTGGTTATGGTGAGAGTGTGTCTCAGCCTTTCCTGCTTTTATTACCATATTTTCTCAGTTGTCTTATGCGTGCAGTCATTCCTCTAGTTTCTGGATATCTCTCAAAGGGAATTTTTACATATGTGGCTGAATAGTTGGTTCAGCCATCGGAGGAGGGAAATTCAGGAGGCTCCAATGTCACCATCTTGGTCTGGAGTTGAGAATGTTTTCATTGAGTGTTTTCTTTTGCTTGTACTGTAATTATTCTGATTTCATATGGTTTGAGATTTGATCTCCATTCTCTGTGTCTCATACCTATCTTTTTCTTTTCCTAATTTCACCTCCATGCTCTTCCTCTAAGGATGGAGATGCTTCTCTAGTCGCAACCCCATTTCCTGATTTGTTTTACTGCAACATCAATTCTGCTCCTTACTGCCCCCAAAACTGATTGTTTAAATTTCGTTCTTCACATTTTACCTTCTTTGGAATTCTGCCTTGCTATCTTTTCTATTATCTATTGCATTTCACTTTGTTAATATTATCTGTAAACTTCTCTCCTTTAAAATTTTCTGTTCCTCATCAAAAATGCAAGCCTCCTGAGGGCTTCCCCAGCTGGTGGCGCAGTGGTTGAGAGTCCGCCTGCTGATGCAGGGGACGCGGGTTCATGCCTCGGTCCGGGAAGATCCCACATGCCGCAGAGCGGCTGGGCCCATGAGCCGTGGCCGCTAAGCCTGCGCGTCCGGAGCCTGTGCTCCGCAACGGGAGAGGCCACAACAGTGAGAGGCCCGCGTACCGCAAAAAAAAAAAAAAAAAAAAGCAAGCCTTCTGGGAGATACTGAACAATTTCTAAACCTTTCTACTGCCTTTTGTAGTTAATATTTTCAAAGTTCTATTGCAAGAATCTTCAGAATTACTTTCTTCCCTTCTCCTCCATTCATTGGCCCTTTATTGCTGCTGTTTTGTATTTTCTATTTATTCATTTTAAGAGGAGGAGAGACCCATACTCAATTAGCATTCACCAAGTGTCAGAGTGTGTCCATTTCCTGTGGCTTCATTCACTCTCCATTTCGTTGCAAGTCAAGCCTCTTCCTAATAACTGCAGCCAGAGGGTAAACTTGAGTCTTTAGATTTAACAAATAAAAATACAGGATGCCCAGTTAAATCTGAACTTTAGGTAAATGATGAAAATTTTTTACTATCAATACATTCCAAAATATTGTATGGGATATACTTATAAAATAATTTAAAAATCATCCAATATTCAAATTTAATTTGGCTCCCTGTTTCATCTGACAACCCTTGACTTGGCTGACAAGCATTCAAACCCAGATCAGTTTCCTCCGTGTGGCAGGTTTTTAATCTGATGAAGATCTACCGAGGGAAGTTCTTTTCCTATTCTGCCCACTGGTTCTCTGCAAATGCTGCACTACTCCGGAAGACCTGCTGTTCTTCTTTCCTCCCCTCTCTACAGTGTTGGAGGGGACTCCATATCCTAGGGTCTTATGTGTGATTGCCCTTCCTCCTTCCACTTCCTTTTCACCACTTTGGGAAACTTCCTGTTCTCTGGGAGGTCAAGCTTCCAAAAGGATGGAGTAAAAATAATAAGTATTTGTTGAATGTTTACTGTGTTCCAAACACTGTGCTTAGTGCTTTGCATGAATGCGTTCTTCTAATTTAACCCTCATGGCTACTCTTTAGGGAAAGTACTATATGAATACCATTTTGCAGGTGATGAAACCAAGGCTCAGGAAAGTTAATGACTTGGCCAAATACTAAGTCAACAGCATGGAGTTCAATTCATAGCCATTTGTCCCTCAGTACAAGCTTTTAACCTCTATCTGATGCCCACATCTCTGGGCCAGGAGGCAGCTGTGCAGTAGACACATGTGTCTTCCTACCTTTGTTCTGCCTTTTTGTGAGATCACACACAGGCAGCCCATGACTTTTCCCGTCCTAATCCAGATCCAAAAGCTGTTGTACAAGTGAAATTTCTACCAGGTTGTAGAAATAGATTTTCTTGCCATTTTTGTTTTGTTGTGAGTTTTCATGTTGTGAGTATTTTCATGGGGATTTTGGTAGAAACTTGGGACAGGCTGGGACAAGACTTACAGCCAGTTTCCATATTAATTTGTAGAACAGAATTTCATTTTTGCCTCTTTCATTTTTCAGATGACAGGTTCTACTTTTTAAACTTTTTCGAAAAGCCAATTTCAAGCCTAGAGGGTATGACTATATCAAGTGTCCCTAAAAACTCACTTTTCCCAATTCGTTATCCACTTTGATATTAATGTTTCCCTTCTTGCTCCCAATTGAGTCTGATGTCATTATTTCCTTCATTACTTCCTTGGCCTTTCGGGAGATGATGTCCAAGAAAGTTAAGTATATGATGGTCTGCTTTTCAAAAATGGAGATTCCCAGAAGAGATGAGAAATATTGGAATCCCCCAGGCTTCCAAGTCCTGGGCCAGCTTTGCAGGAGAGCATGATAAATTTCCTCCCTCTCACCAGGTGGTAGGTGCTAGTTCTATGGCAGTATCACATCAGTTCCTCTCTCCTTTGCTCTTTCATTTTATCCCACTTTAGGTTCTCAATTAACTTACTACTCATTGCTGTCCAGACATACTCTCCTACTTCATTTCCTCTTCTATTTTTTCTATATTTCTATTTCTTTTAAATACACTTAACTTTCAATTGTCATTTTTCGTCCTTGATACCTACCCCATCAAGCTGCACTGATACCTCTGAAATTTTATTTGACAGTTTTGTGCTTTATTCCTTCTCTTGATTGATCTTTGTCCTGAATATGTTGGCATGTCCACAAGGTAGCTATAAGACGTATTTCTGAACATATTTTTATCTGAGTGTTCCTGTGATACTTCATACCACGTTGCTTCTTTTTCTCATATCTATTGTCCTCTGTGACATCTGCTTTTGCAGTTTTATCTGGGATTTCCTTTCCTCTCCCTAAAAATCAGCTACTCAGGCCAGGGACTCTCTGGCCAAATACATTCTTTCCAATCTTTGTGAAGCTCCTCCAGGCCTGTAGGATTCCTCCTTCAACTGACTAGAAAGGTGTTTTTTTTTTTTTTCCCTGAAACTTGAAAAACAAACTGCTGTCTGATTTCCTTGGCTCTCCCAGGTTGAGGTCATATGTGAAGATCTCATATTACTTGTGACCTTGACCTTACCCTGAAAACATCTACTCTATGCCTTTTAGTTAGGGAACCATTTATATACCATTCTGCTTGGGGATGAAGGGGGAAATAGCTGTCTCATAGGGCTGAAAATTAAGAGGAAACAAATCAAGATAAACTTAAGAAAAATTAGATTCACAACACTGTATTGTATATTTAGACTTTATTAAGAAGGTAGGTCTCAAGTTAAATGTCTTACCACAATACAAAATAAATGAATAATTGTCAGCTTAAAATATAAAAGGAATTCAAGCAACATAGTATGGTGGTTAAGAGCACCAGGTTGTACTATTAGAGAGAATTGAATTTGAGTATATGTTTTGCCTTTTACTAGCCAAGTGACCTTAGACAAGTTACTTTGCCTTTCTGAGCCTCAATTACATCCTCTTTTAAATAGATACAATAATAGCAACAATATAATAGAGTTGCCATGAAAAATATTCTAAATAGTACATGAAAAGTGCTTTCTGTGTGGCAGAGATAATATCTGAAATATGATATGTTCAATAAATGTTACCTGCAACTAAAAAAAGAAAAGAAAAATTATATTATAAATGCAGTGTCTACCTCTATATACAACAAAAGCAACTTTTCTCCTTTTGACCTTTTCCATCCTGCATATGTATTGATACCATATTTATATGATTATAATTAAACATAGATAGCATCTTATTGTTTTCTCATATTTCCACAAAAATTTCATTATATTTTAAAATGCGTGCATCACCAGTTCATTGAGCATATATGCCATAATTCAATTAAACATTCCCCTATATGTTGAACGTTCATATGTTAAAACCTAATCCCCAGTGTGATGGTATTTGGAGGTGGAGACTT
Organism: Monodon monoceros; assembly: GCF_005190385.1. Lineage (NCBI taxonomy): Eukaryota > Metazoa > Chordata > Mammalia > Artiodactyla > Monodontidae > Monodon > Monodon monoceros. The sequence continues at coordinate 86,911,896 of NW_021703782.1, read as the reverse complement.
TGAGGCAATTAGGGCATGAGGGTGGAGCCCTCATGAAAGGCATGTGTATCCTTATAAAAAAAGGCCCCAAAGAGTTCCTTCACCTCTTTCTGCCAAGCGAAGAAAGATAGCCATCTATGAGCCAGGAAGTGGGCACTCACCAGACACCAAACCTGCCAGTGCCTTGATGTTGAACTCCCCAGGCTCCACAACTGCGAGAAATAAATTTCTGTTGTTTATAAGCTGTGGTAATTTGTTATAGCAGAGTCCAAATGGACTAAGATGAGGTCAGTTTGGAAAGGTGCATCAAGAACTGTAAAAATGATTTCTGCCTTTATTGGGAATTAGTTTTCTAGGAGTCTAATTTAATTTTTATAATATTAAATATTTGAAGAACTCAAGTGTCCGGTAGAAAGCAAATTGTTAATGAGTTGTACAGAAGTATGATAGACTACGATAGTCATATGTCATGCTTAGGAAGAACATTTTAACAACATGAAATGGGGGAAGGGAAAAAGTAACATCACATCCTAGGTGCAATATGATCTCCATTATGAAGGAAAAAGTGCAAAGAAAAGGTCCTGGAAAGCAATGTGCGTAAATTGTAATAATAGGTTGCTGCTGAGTGGTGAGCTTATGATTTATATTTGTCCTGCCTTTTAACATTTTCTAAATTATTCAGAATGCCAGTCTACTACATCAACAATCATAAATTAAAAAAAAAAAAAAAAGAGAAAAGGCAAGACTCTTTGGTGTCCAAGTCCCAATGTGCTCATATGGAATTTGAGTCCAGTAACTTCTAGATGCAGCCTGAACTCAGCACTGTCTCCTCCTTCATCAGCCTTTGTTCCATTGTATGCGTATTCAGCTTCCCCACTTGACATCAGTCTTTTTAGGAACATGGGTGCTGTCTTCCTCATTTGTAGATTCCATCTCCTACTCCATCCAGTGTCTAATACAAAAGTAGTGATTACTCCTCACTCATTTATTCATTCATTCAGTCATTTAAGAAACATTTAATTAGTGCATGGTGTCCCAGGCACTGTGCTACACTCTGGGGAAACAAACATAAACAAGGTAGGATTTTTCTCCTCAAGTTGCTTAAGTAAAATCTAAAGGTGTTACTAAGAAGTTACGGTTTCAGGAAAGAGATAGTAACAAAGGGGACCTTTCTGGCCATACCAGTCAAGTTACTAGAATGCCAGCTTCCATCCCCTAATGCCTGCTGCTCTCTGGTATTAGAAGGCCTCCCAGACACAGCCTCGATGACCACATTCAGGCCAGACTCACCCTTCCTGGCATTGAGGCCTGCGCACCCCTGCAGGGCACCCCTGCGTCCTCTGATACTGCCTTCCCTTCCCATCGCCACCGCCTAGCCCACACTCCAGGGCTTTGCCTCTCTAACAAGCCAAGACTGCCATTGCCCCACCAGATGCTGTTTCTCACTCTTCGGTCTCTCTTTGTTCTTTTCTTTTTCTCGCACAAGCCCGGGAAAGCCTGAGATCCTAGAAATAGGTGGAGGTGCTCTCCCCTGCCTCTGGGGTTAGAGCCATCATCCTTAATTCTGATACCTCTACAGAAGCACAGAATTTCCTCACAAAGTTTAATCCCACCAGCCAGCGTGGGATTCCCCTTCATTTCTTCCATCTCTCCTCTGCCTGTCTCCCCTCAAAACAGGCCCACTGTAGGGGTACCCATTTCTATTTCTCCCTGTTCACATTTCACAGAAGCCCACCACTCCCAGGAAAGTCACCTCCAGTGTAGGTGGTGGAAATGAGGAGCCTCAAGGGTGGAAGAAAACTGGGGCAGAATCAGTCCCTTAAAGAGAAAGGTCCTCCTAGTAAGTTCTTTCGATTAGCTTATTTCCATCTGCCTATTCTCTTTGATTTAATAGATAAATCCTCACAAACGTTGCTCTTCCATAAACTTAGACTTTCAGTTACACCAACAGGAAAATTAAAAAATATTGCTTCATCTGTTCCAATTTTAGTTCTTTCCCTTTCCCCTTCCTTTTTCTACTTCATAGACTCATATGATTTCTGGATGGAAAAGAGCTCCAAGGTCATCCAATAAAATGCCTCATTAGATCATTAAAATTTCTCTGCAACATCTCATCCAGTGGCCCTTCAGCCTCTGCTTGCACACCCCCAGGAATGGGGACCTCATCCCCTTACTGGGCAGCCCATGCCATCTTTATACAGCTCTGGAAGTGAAATGTTTTAATTCCCGGTGAGTAAAAACTATTTCCCTGATACTTTCTTCCTTTGGCCCTAATTCAAGTTCTTGACACAAGACCAAACAAATCTAATTCCTCATCCATGTGGAAAGGCTTCCAGTGCTTTCACCCTTCTGATTTATGCTAGACTCCTTTCTATTTTGAACTCTCTCATTAGAAAAAAATGCACAAATCTGATTTTCCTAACAACGTCTAGGAGATAAGAGAAATAAACCATAATGAAGTAAATTTATTCATTCATTCTTTTCATACAACAAACATCCACCAACTTCTCGTTGTTCCAAATCTAGTGCAAAGATCTGGGAACATATAGATGAATGAGGTTCACTCCTTGCCCTCAAGAAGCTCACAGTCTGGTGCAATGGTTAAGAGTGGGGATTTCAATGTCAGATAGTTTGGTTCAAATTCCTGGTCTATCTCTTGCTATTTGTGTGACCTTGGACAAGTCACTAGGCCTTAACTTTGTCACATGTGAAATACAATATTGATAGTACCTTCTTCGTAGGGTTGTTGTGAGAATTATATGAGATGACACACGTAAAGCTCATTAAAGGGTCAATGAATGCTGGCTGTCACTATTAGGAGGAGTCATGTGGGAAAGAGATGAGGTCAGTTTCAATATAGTAGGTAGATTAGGCAAAACCGGAATGTGCTGCAATGGCACAGAGGGGCACCTAACCAAGACTCTGTGAAGGCCTAAGAGAGCAGGTGATTTTTATCTGAGTCTGGAGAGATGGAGGAATGTGAGTGAAGTTGGAGAGAGATTCCAGGCAGAGAGATCAGGTCATGCAAATGTAGGAATCTGTGAGATCCCAAGAGGTATTCAGGGAACTATGAACAATACAGAATGGCTGGACTACATCTGTATTGTGGCAAAGGATGAGACCAGGAAGTTTCCAGGGATCATAAAATGGAAAACCTTGTAAGCCAGGCTAAGGAGAATGAACTTTGTCCTATAGGTCATGAAGAGCCAATGAAGGATTTCATGTGAAAAGATCGCATCTGTATGTTAGTATCACTCTGGAAGAGGGTGAACTGGAGAGAAGCAAGCCTGGAGGAATAATAAATTCCTCAGTAGGTGGGTTAAGCTCAAGCTTAGGGTGCCACTAATGCATGGGTGAATGATCCTGTTTCTGCTACATGATTTATCCAGAATTTTGCAAGCAGTGAGATACAGAGACAAGTTCTTTTAATATCAGTATATGCATAAGCTTTGGTTTTACTGTTTGGTGTTGTTTTGTTTTTGATTTACAGATAGCAGCAAAGGGATTATGGTGCATAGAGCCCTTAAAAATTGCATTAGAGTAGGTGAGGAATAATAAAGGCTGGAATTAAGGCAACAGCTTGAGAGACAAAAAGGGCAAGTTTCAAGGAAACAACAGTCAGAGTGGAATTCTCTTCCCCAAAATGGCAGACCAGGGACTATGGTTTCTTCAGCCCAAAGTCTCTCCCTGATAGTGACAGAGCATGGCAATATAGTTGCTTCCAACAAATTAACTTCCAATGACATGAATATATTCTAAATGCAACTTTATCATTTCCCAAAAATAATTGTTCAAGTTATTCCCTAAATCCTTATTTACTCATTTTTATTCATTTACTTATCAAATATTACTAAGATTAACCATGAATTGAGAAGTGTGAAAGTTCTTGAATATGCAGAAGTAAACAAAAAAGATGTTATTGCCTGATCTTAAGAAGTTTACAGCCCAGCAATGTAGATAGATATTGAATAAAAAACCAAAATTCACCACTTAAGCACATTTATGATAGAAATGTCTATCTACTTTACTATCTAAAATGTCTACTTTCTTTCACAGCCAGCTCTTCAAAAAAATGGTAACGTGGTATCTGGACATGCTCACCTACCATCCACTCTTCAACCCATTCTATCCAGCTTGCTCCTTTAGAATTGCCTTTGATAAGGTGATCAATAACCACCTTGTTGCAAATCCAATGGACAGTCTTTAGCCAGCACCGTATTTGAAATCTCAGCAGCACTCAACACTCTCCTTCCTCCCTGAAACTTTCTCCTTCCTTAGCCTCTGGAACATTACAATCTCCTCTTTTACCCCTTTGCTTCTGCTTCTGTCTCCTTTGCTGACTCCTCTTCATGTTGGAGTTCTTTGGGACTTTTCTCATCTTCTCCTGTCTTTCCCTAGGTGAACTCATCCATTCCCATAGCTTCACGTACTCTCTCCATATTTCAAGATTCCTAGACTTACATTTCCAGCTCCAATCTGTTGTAAACTGTAGATTCATGAAACCGAACTGATTACCTGATACCTCCACTGTGATGCCTCATGAGCATCTCAACCATGACATGTCCAAAATTTTATTCTTGAACTGCTGACTCTTCCGATTCCAAATATGTTCGTCTCCTGGTGCCATTGCTCTCATTGAGTGGCATAATCAACTACCCAAATGCAAGACAGCAATGTAGGTGTCAACCCTGACATCTCTACATTGTTCCTTGCCCCACCCAAGTGTAGGCCACCATTGTCTCTCACCTGAACTACTGGGATAGCTTCCTAATTTATCTCTTCAGAGTTACTACTGTTCCCTTCCCAACAATCTTCTACACAGCAACCAGATATTTAAAACACACACATATCCTTCTAATCATGCCACTTCCTATTTAAAACACATCAGTGATTTTTCTTGCCCTGAGGACGTAATACAAATTCAACATGACCCAGGCTCAGCATCATCGGAGACCTGACTAACCAGCTCTGGTCTCTTCTGGGGACACTCTCATCTCCATGTTCCAATCCTAGAAATCTTTTAGGTCCTCAAACCTTCTATGCTCCTCCTTTGTTCTTGTCTATGCTCTTCGTACTTCTTGGACTACTCCCTTCTCTTTGCCAGTTAATGTCTATTATCCCTCTCCAAGATAGCGTCTAGTTCGTCATGTATTTATTGTCTCTTCCCTCCCATTAACATGTAAGGTCCCCACAGCAGGGACTTAGACTGTTTACTTACTGTTATGTACTCAGCACTTAGGAGAGTCGCTGGCACATAGTATTTAGTCAATGAGTATTTATTTAATGATTAATTAGCTCCTCATCAGAGTGCTGATTTGGTTAGTTTCCTTTATCGCGTCGCAGGCTCTTGTTGTGTCTACCTTCTTCTCGGCAGCGTAGATCACGGCCGTAATTCTACATTTACTTAGGATGATAATCGTGGTTATGACTGAGCAGGATGTTGAAGGATGAATGAGGTGTCAAGTCACTTGACCACTTCTAGATCTTAATTATCCACTAAGAAGAGAAAATAGGAGGATCGGGTAGGATGAATCTTCTTTCAGGTTTGCTTGAGCTGTAGAATTCTAAATCTAGGCAATTCAGGATTTGAGAAGCAATGGGTACTTCGTCACTGAGAGGTGCCAAAGGACAGGAATGAGCACTAGGGTAGGAAAAGGGGATTCCAAATGCAGTTTTAAAGGTTAGCGTTAGCTGTGTGATACTTGCCTTTCTGTGTCACGGTAGCTCCTTCTGTAAAATTAAAGAAAATAACACCTTGCCAAGTGTATTAGTCAAGGTTCTCCAGAAAAACAGAACCAATCGGATACATACACCCTACTTATTTATACTAGAGTTATTATAAGGTATTGATTCCTTGTGATTATGGAGGCAAAGACTCTCACAATCTGTTGTCTGCAAGCTAGAGACCCAGGAGAGGTGGTGATGCAGTTCAGAAGCTGAGAGCTGGAGAGACAATGGTGAGGTTCCAGTCTGAATCTGAAGGCCTGAGAGGCAGAAGTGTGAAGGCAGGAGTAGACCTTTGACTCAGCTCATGCAGCCCAGCAGAGAAAGAATTCAACCTTCCTCCACCTCTTTGTTCTATCGAGCCCCTCAGTGGATTGGATGATGCCCGCCTCCATTGGAGGGGGTCATCTACTTGACTCAGGCCACCAATTCAAATGCTCATCTCTTCCAGAAACGCTCTCACAGACACACTTGGAAATCATTTTTAGCCAGCTATCTCAGCAGCTATTGGTCCAGTCAAGTTGACACACAAAATTAATCATCCCATCAAGGTTGGAAAGAGAATCCTGGAACGTATCTACTTTGTAGACACATTTCCATCTTCTGTCCATCCATCCATCCATCTTACCTGATACTTTTGCAACTAACAGTCACTGTGTGCAGAACTGTGCCAGGCATTGTGCTCAACATTAGAGAGTCACAGATACAAACAATCAAGTACCTGACCTTGAGGAGGTTACAGTTTACACAGACAGATTCGTATAAGCAGGTAGTTTAGAATACAATGGTCTAAGGATGAGATAGACATATGGGCACCACTCTGAGACTAGTGCAGTCAGGGAAGGTTTCTGAAGGAAATAAGAACTTAGCTGAGTCTTAAAAAAAAAAAAATGGGAGGGGGGCTGTTACCTGGGCAAGAAGATTGAGAAAGACATTACAGACCTGTGAGAGAGAGATAGAGAGGAGAGGCGGAGGGAGGGGTGCGGGAAAGGGGGCAGGGTTCAGCGAAGCAATGTGAACGGGAGGATGTGTGCAGGAGCTGCAAACAGCCCACTGTGGCTGGACCATAAAGTGTGACGGGGAATGTCAAAAGCTGGAGAAGTGATCTGAGGCCAGGTCATGGCAAGTCTTGGGTGGCTTGGGCTTCATCCTCTAGATAACTGGGGGGGCATTGAAGGTTTCTAAGCAAGAAAGGGAGGGTGATGTGGTCAGATTTATGTTTTGGAAGTGCCACTCTGGTAGCTGTGTGGTATTTGGAATGTGTATAATCAAGACAAGGGGTAAAATGAGGACCTTCCTCTTGACTCTACATACACTTAAGCATCATTTCATGGTGTGCATCTGTCCATATATACAGAGTCATATAATCTGAGATTTAAGAAGGGGCCTTAGCATCTGTCCAACCCTGATTCAAATCAAAAATCCCCCTGCCCCGTGGCTCCTGTACACACGCAAACAAACTGGCCCATTATTGTGCTGCAAGCAGACAGCTCCCCGGCACGCAGACAGTGGCAATTGCCCGTGGTTTCATTTCCCCAGGTACCCGGCGTAACACAGCCACTGCCTGACAGATCTAATCACAGGCAGGGTCTCTTTCGCAGTCACCCCAGAGTGAAAGCTCAGCGTGTTCCTGAGGAAATGACGGAAACATACAAATCAATTGCCCTTTTCTTCTCTTCTTTCTTGACCCCATTTTAAATGCAAGTATGAGGTTTGATAACAGTACCAGGAGATGAGGTGGATTTCACATGGCCAGGGGCTCATCAAAAGGAAGAAGTCTGCACAGAGATAGAAAGACTGAGCCTTGCGCCAGCCTTGAAGACTGCCACAGCCGTTCCTGAGAGTAGCCGGGAACCCAATCAAATTCTCGAATGTCAGTGCCAGAATGGGGAGAAACTCCAGCGGCTGTTCCTCACCGCCTTTGGATGGGGCCTCATCATCCCTACACTGCTACTTGCCGTTCCCTGCCCACCCATCCTTCTGATTACCAGCCTCTGGGCCTCCATCTATACTTTTCCCCACCTGGGACACCTTACACCAATGCCATACATTGAATTTCAGCGTATCCTTCCAGCCCAGCCCAAATGTCTTTTTACCTACAGAGTTTTCCTTGGATGATCTCTTCTAAAATTTCCATATCACTCCAAATGTATCTTTAACAGGATACTATGTTTGCCTTGCATTGTGATTATTTATACCCATGTCTCCTCTCTTCTATGCTGAGAGCTCCTTGAGGGCAGGGTCAGCCTTGATATAGCCTGTAGCATGGCCTAGGGCTTGGCATATGGAAGGCACTGGATTAAAGTTTGTTAATTAAATAGGTGAAGTGGAACTGGAACTCACAGATACAAGTGACCTAATTTGGGGCCTTTAGGGATACGATTTAATCATGAAAAGAACTTGAGGAAGACCTACTTGTTCCAGAAAGAGGCTAGTTAAGAGACTATATTGGGGGCTTCCTGTTTTCTTGCCAGGAAGCAAAATGTTATTCCAAGAAGGGTGGTCCCAAAGCTAGTCATCCGTGCATGCTAGGTCGAACAGCGTCTCGCAGAGGCCGGGACAAGCTTGTATTTTCAAGACAGATATACCTGTTTGGAATCTTGTTAACAGCCACATAACTGTGGGAAATTTACCTCACTCCATCTATAAAGCAGGAAGAATTGTTCTACCTCAGGGGAAAGAACAAAAGCAACAGATGTGCAAAGTGCCTTGCACAATGACCACCACATTGCCACCTTTTAACAAATGTTAATTTCCTTCTATTTCATTTTTCTTCTTCCTCCTATGCTATGCTTAGAACCCAATTCCTATTTCATATTCAGATGTTTACTAAAGAAAACATGCCATACTTCCATTTTCTGAATACCCCATTACCTGGAAATAGGTCTGGATTGCCACATTCATATCTGGTGAACCCATCTTCTGCCCTCAAATAAATAAAGCAGGTATTCTTTGCCATTTCAGTTCCTTGCCAATAGAAATTTGGAACTGGAGCCTTGAAACACTGAGTCAATTGACTAGGAGTAGCTTAGACATCAAGTTGTATAGAACCAGGTTAGAAAGAGTTTCCATGGTTGACCAAAGCCACTTATAACCTGAAATGTTAAAGTGTCTTCGTACCTTTAATATATTTTCCACTCATATTCAGGTTCTGAGCTCTGGCTCTCATTTCTCACCTGGACAACTGACCACATCAGTTGAATCCATGTCTCAATTTTTACCCCGCCTCTCTCCATCAGCTTCCCTGCAGCAAGAATGAGTGACTGTTCTAGAATCAAATCTTGTGAGGCCTCTCTCTGGTCTGTACTCCTTCAGTGATTCCCATTTGCCTACGGCATTCTTTTCAAACTCTTCCAGAGAAATACAAGGATTGAAGCAGGTAAATACAACCATGTGGGGCTTCCTTGGTGGCGCAGTGGTTGAGAGTCTGCCTGCCGATGCAGGGGACATGGGTTCGTGCCCCGGTCCGGGATGATCCCACATGCCGCGGAGTGGCTGGGCCCGTGAGCCATGGCCACTGAGCCTGCGCGTCCGGAGCCTGTGCTCCACAACGGGAGAGGCCACAGCAGTGAGAGGCCCGCGTACTGCAAAAAAAAAAAAAAAAAAATACAACCATGTGGTACAAGATCAGAGATGGAAGGGATGGAAGGGAAGGGACCCATCTGAATTGTCCACTTGTCAATATCTTTCACTATCTCAGGGTGTATTAAGATTCTCCAGAGAAATAGAATATATATATTCTATATATATATGTGTGTGTATATGTATATATATATAGAGAGAGAATATATATATTCTATGTAGAATATATATATTCTCTCTCTATATGTGTGTGCGTGTATATATATATATGGGGGTGGGGAGAGAGAGAGAGAAAGATATTGACTGATGATAAGAAAATGCCTAATGAGATTACTGAGGCTGAGAAGTCCCACAGTCTGCAGTCTGTAACCTGGAAGCCCAGGAAAGCCAGTGATATAGTTCCAGTCCGAGCCCCTAGGCCTGAGAACCAGGGGAGCCAAAGGGTATAATTCCTAGTCCAAGTGCGGGAAAAGACTGATGTCCCAGCTCAAACAGGCAGAGAGCCAGTTCTTCCTTCCTCCACCCTTCTGTGCTATTCAGACCCTCCACAACTTGGATGAGGTTCACTCACATTGGGGAGGGCAACTTGCTTTACTCCATCTGCCGATTCAGATGCTAATCTCATCCAGAAACACCCTCACAGACACACCCATAAATAACGTTTAGCCAAATATCTGGGCACCCATGTCCTGGTCAAGTTGACGCATAAAATTAACCATCACACAGGGAAATGGTGCTGTATTATATTTTCTTTTTCTTTTTTCCTTGTTATTCTTTTTTGGTGTTGTTTTTGGAGGTGAGATGTCTGGGGGTATAGGGCAAAATATATAGTGGCAGAATTTATTGGAGTACTTCAAAAGTCACGGTCTATGACATTGTCCTGGCATGTTACTAAATAGGGCCAACTTTTGTTGTTGTTGTTGTTGTTGTTGTTGTACACGGGCCTCTCACTGTTGTGGCCTCTCCCGTTGCGGAGCACAGGCTCCGGACGCGCAGGCTCAGCGGCCATGGCTCACGGGCCCAGCCGCTCCGCGGCACGTGGGATCTTCCCGGACTGGGCACGAACCCGCGTCCTCTGCATCGGCAGGCGGACTCTCAACCACTGTGCCACCAGGGAATCCCAATAGGGCCACCTTTCATTCTCAAGTAATAGGACCCATTTCCATTACTGATTTGGATGATAAAGTACATGGTCTCTCCAGAGAAGCATGACTGCGAGTGTTCTTCATTTTCCTATTACTTTTGTAACTTTCATCGCATGTAAGTGGAATAAGATTCTCAAAAACAAAATTCCCAAATGAATCCTCATTGTTCAATTGCCAAACGTCAATAAATATTCAATTTTGTTTTTCATTTGTTCATAGAATGTTTGAACATGTTTGTACATCCAGAGAACCAAAATTTGTGGACCACTATCTAATCATGGAGGAAAACAATGAAATCCTTCACTTTATACAGGTTCCCACTCTCTGTTATGTTTCTCCCCTTCTATGACAAAAAGATCCATTTAGTCCTTCATTAGAAAATCACGCCTCAATTATTTCTCGGGTTAAACAAATATACATTTTGCAGAGTAGAGTAGGTTTTCAAAGCTACATCTCATTTCATTTTGGCTTTATCTTGAGATGAATATTCACACCACTTTCTTTATTAAATAAGATTTATCAGTTTTCTACTCCATTGAACATACTGAGAAATTCAAGAGATGTATTTTTTGGGTGATGCATTCTCAGAGAATAATACAAAGGTGACTAATGTATTCGAGGGTGCATGGTGGTTTTGATCCGAGCACACAACTCATATGTGTATGTGTGTATGTATATATTTTATATGTATACAAACTTATTTTTAAATTTATATATTATTTTGAAAATGTTTATATCATGTCACTCTTTGCAAACAAATATTTTAATCCAAATATTTTCCATCTAAAAATAATATAGGAAAAGCAAATAAAATGACCACAAAACCAGCTTCAGTGTCTTATATAGCTAGATATTAAAGAATCAAATTAATTTCAGTTTTTCAGCCACTTGTTCAAGAATATATTTCTGAGCACATTAAAAAACAGTGTGTGATAGTATCATTCAATAGTGACACTTTTTCAGCATGGTTTCCTCTTTTTGACCTTAACTTGATTTGGCCGTATCTTTTCCCCTGTTACTTGCGTTTCACCTTTCAAGATGATTTCTTTTTTCTTTTTGGTCAGTTGATTTTCTTTTTTAAAAAATTAATTAATTTCTTCATTTATTTATTTATTTTTGGCTGTGTTGGTCTTCGTTGCTGCGTGGGCGTTCTCTAGTTGCAGCGAGTGGGGGCTACTTTTCATTGTGGTGCGCAGGCTTCTCATTGCGGTGGCTTCTCTTGTTGTGGAGCACGGGCACTAGGCACGCGGGCTCAGTAGTTGTGGTGCACGGGCTTAGTTGCTCTGCAGCATGTGGGATCTTCCCGGACCAGGGATCGAACCTGTGTCGCCTGCATTGGCAGGCGGATTCTTAACCACTGCGCCACCAGAGAAGTCCCCCAAGATGATTTTTGATATTGAACTCCAAAGAAATGTTAAGCATATTTTGTTTGCTTGATTTTTTTCATCATATCGGTCCCATCTGAAATATGCTTTGGGGTTCAAAAAGTTCAGATAGCTATCCTACAAAATTTGCAGGAATAAAAAAAAGTTAATGCCGAATACATACGTAGTTATGCTTTTATGGCTCAAAGTCTTCTTAACACAAGATACATCAAAGTTTAAGCCCCTTGAAGCGAGAAAATCACGCAACAGCAAGGTACATATTTTAAGAAGCATTTAAGCACAGACTTTTAAAGCTGTCTTCTGAAATGAACTATCTGTTCACTAAGTGTCATTGGTTAGTGCTACCATTTTCCTCCTCTAAAGTATGTAGTGAGGCAAGGCCATGGCTTTCTTGGTCAGTGATTTCAGGTTATTTCTAGATTTTGCTCATTTTGCAGTTTTCACCACTTTCAAGTTAATGCTTAAAACTTCCAGTTTTTAATCGCTGATAAATATTCTCAAATTCAAGATCATTCACTTTAAAATAAATGAAAATAATAAGCCCCAAATCACATACACATACACACAGAGAACAATTTTCTGTACTTTTGCATTACCAGGGAATTCATTAGTAAGGAATAGAATTAAGCATATTTTGTTTTGTAAACCCTGTGTAATAAAACATTGGATCGAATGCAGCTTGTAGGATCAAGTAGCTGACTGTTGTTGCTTTTGTGTGGTGTGTCAACAAAATAATTTGAGAGTACAAACTTAAGATATTTTTCTATACATTTATATTTACAAAATAATGGATGATAGCTTGTCATGTCCCCTGACCAGTCATCACATACCCTTGGCAATATCTTCACCCCTATTTGAGAAATAAGGACTCAGTATAGTATACAAAGTCCCTGCTCCTCCTTTCATAATTCATTGTTCATTCTCTGCTTTCTGGCTCCAGATTTGAGATTTTTATCATTGTAGTAGAGGCCATGGAGGGAACAGGCTAAGAACATGGTCTGCAGAACCAAACCGTCTGGGTGAAAATCTGAGGCATGCCATTCTCATGGCCTTAGGCAAACTCCTTAACATCTCTGAGTCTTGGTTTCTTTAGCTATAAAGCGAGAATGATAATTATATACTACCTCATGGGGTTACTGTGAGGATAAAATGAGTTAGTACATACTAAGTGCTCAGAACAGTGCCTTCTTAAAAACACTATGTGAGGGTCAGCTATTAATTCCCCTAGTGATCTAAATGACATTTCTCCTCCAAACCATTGTCCTTGGCTGTGACTCTTCTGGGATACTTGTGCTGTGCTAGACCTCACAGAAAGCCTTCTCACACCCTGCCTACCAGACCAACTGGACCAGTATCCCCTGTGTTTTCCCCATCACTCTGAATTGTAATTGTCAGTTGATTCATTTGTCTCCCTAGCAGAGTAAGGGCAATGCAATATGGAACCCTCACCTCTCCAGGGTGTATGTAGTCCAGACACCTGAATATTCTACGAATTCATGAAATGATAGTTGAGTTAATGCATCTTAGAAACAGCAAAGGAAGCCACAGAAGAAAATGGGATTCCTTTTAGATAACACTGGATGAAAGATGGGTTTTCAAGGTTACCATTTTGGGGGTAGACAATGGGGCAAACGATAGGTCCTTTGGAAGATTCATTTTCTCTTCCTTGAGTTATAGGCCTTGGCCACACGAAACTCACCCATATCCATCCAGTGTCTCTCAGAGGATGGTTCACACTTGCCTCTTTCTAGGACCCTAGTTGTCTTTCCTGGGGTTAGGTGACACATTGCACCTCCTCGGGACAGTGCCATGTTCCCTGAGGTCTGATTGTACTTAACTAATGGAGGGGTTGTAAGCTTCTGGTTCCTTTGGGCTAAGGAGGCGCTATCGGTATTTTGGACCTCCAAGTAGAAAGGAAGGGGCCTCTGAGAGCCAAATGAATTAGATTGTAGCCCACCTGGGATTATAAGCAGCATGCAGCTGTGTAAGGCCCCTCCCAAGAAGCTTGACTCGGAAGGGGTTGGATTTGAGGCACTGCTGGGCAAGAGTGACCTCTGCTCTAACTAAATATGTGGCACGGTAGCAAGCACCCTGCCCCCTAAGGCGCTGCCCCTCTCGAGCCCTAGGGCTCACATGAGCGGGTATTTCTGAGCAGCTCATCCTCAGCTAATGGGCCTGGGAAGAGGGAGGTTGGAGCTTTCCCTGAGAGGAGATGGGCCCACATGTTGGCGCCTCCAGGATCTGGAGGTCTGCTCTGAGCTTCCCACACACAAAGGAGGCTTGAAGGGCCATTCCATGCCTGATAGTTCCTCTTTCCACTTCTTTAAAGTCGAGAGGTCTCAACTATTGTACCCAAGTCTAACTTATTTCTTGAAAAGGCAGCCAATGATCAGTCAGGGGATTAGATTAAAGCCTACGTGTTTGCGGCCAAGTTTTATGCTGATTTCATCAGGGACTTGCTGTCTACAGTTTTCTCTTTCTACCTGTGGGAACCTGGGCGAAGGCAGAAATGCTGGTGGGGGTGTGATTGGTAGGATGGTGTCCTTCTGTCCACTAGGCTCACTTTCTAGTCTAACCATCACCCCGAACCCCTTTTCTTTCACGTAACCTGCCCTCAATCTCTGCATTTGCAAGGGAAGAGGGGCGGGGGGAACTGCTGTGAGAGGAGAGTGGAGAGTGGGGACCTGCTGGTGGGCATCCCATTAGCCCAAGCCTGCCCTCAGAGTACCCTGTGAAGAGCTCCCCTATTCTCCCAGGAAGGTCTCTGCTCTCCTGAGACTGGGGGATATTTGGGAGCATCTCCTTGGCTCCCTCTTTGGAAGGGGTGACCAACACTGGATTTCCTCCCCCTCTCCAAGTAGATGGGAGAGAGGATGGCTGTCTCGGGAATGAGCTAGCAGCTTTTGCAAGTTTTATGAGATTACATGAGAGCTCTTGCTCTGAGTAGCAGAAGCCTTGAGTTACCATGCTACTTTGCTTTCAGCATCCTCTATATCAGGTGTCCTGGGAGCCAGATGTCGGAGCTGAATAGACGGAAAGGTTCCACAAAACAACTGACTACTGTCCCTGGGTAACACAACCCCTATCACTGTAAAGAAGACCTCTTGAAAGTTACACTTGATGTTTTAACAGGTCAGGCTTGATTGTCTACCTGCTTTAATCCAGATGTTTCAGACTCTGTGAGTCCATTCACAAAAAAATCAGGGCCTCGCTCAAAGCTAACACATAAAAAGAAATCAGAAAATACTGGAGAACTGAGCTGAATTTGGGCATTTGAATACAAAAAGAAACAAGAATGACTTAAGAGTCTTTGCAATATTCCAAGAGGTATCTGCACACACATGTCTGTTCCAGGCCTAGGTCGGAGTATGCACTGATTGAACTTTTGTACTTTTAACCTGCCTTGGAACTGGGCTAACTCAGGGGACCCTGATTTATGTCCCAACACTGGTGTGTAACTAAATAATTCACTTACCCACTCTGAGCCACACAGAATTATCGTGAGACTCAAATGGGATCATGTATGTGAAATCCCTTTGTAAGTGGTAAACAACTATAAAAGCAAAACGCTAGGACTGTTATTATTAAAGTAATTAATGTGCAGCATCTGCCTGAAGAAATTTTTATTAGAAACTAGAGGTAGGAAAACAGTCTAGAGAGAGGAAGTACTTCATATTTGGACATCACGTGCATATAGATTATAATCCTGAATTATGATGACCCTCAATTTACAAATGAGACACAAGCAAGGTACAAGGATAGGAAATGACAGAGCCTGAATCTAACTTTAGACATGAAGTATTCCAGTTGCCTCTAGAATAATTAAATGGAGAAGTCCAGGAGACAGTTATTTCTGCAGTCTAGAGAGAGGAAGTATTTCATATTTGGACATCACGTGCATATAGATTATACATACATAGAAACAGTGGCAGTGGATGAGATATCCAGGGATCTGTGTGCAGAGTGAGAAGAGACGATAGCCCAGAAGAGATGCCTGAGAAACACTAACATTTAATGATGAGTGGGGGAACAGAGTCCATAGGAGACATAGAAGAAGCATCCAAGAGGTACCAGGATGAGTGAGGGCTTACAGAAACCATGGGAGGGAGCTTCTCAAAAAGGGAGTGATCAACAGGGTCAAATGCTTTCAAGAGGCCAAGTGAGGTAAGAACTGCAGGATGCCCTTGGCAGCTGCAGCAGGAAGATCATCAGTGACTTTGACCAGCAGTGTCAGGGTAGTGGGGGGGGGGGGAAGCCAAACATCAGTGGGATGGATGGAAAGGGAGTGGGTTCAAGAAGGAGGAACAGTGAATTCAGCCAAGAAGTGTGGCTGTGAAAGGGGAGGAGGAGACAGTACAGCTCTGGATGGGGGTTGAATGAATATTTAATTTTGTAAAAATGGGGGATATATGAACTTATTTAAGGTCTGAAGGAGCTGGAAGAGAAGGAGGGATGTGAAGACGCCTGGGAGAGGGCGTAATGGTGGAACAAGGCCCTGAAGGGCAGAAGGGAGGAACTGTAGATCCCGGTGGAATATCTCAATTTAACAGAAAGGAAGGAACAAATGGGGGACACGTAGGCTGGTAAGTCTGCTGGGCTGCTGTGGGCACTAGGGAGTTTCTGCTTTTTTCTTTCTGTATAAATGAGAAGCAAGGACATCCCTTAAGAGTAACGGAGGTGATGGCTCAGGCAAGTAGAGATGATTTGGTTTTGTTTTTTGGTTGTTTATTTTTTCAGCTTCAATATGTTTTATTTATTTCCTATTGAAGTATAGTTGATTTACAATGCTGTGTTAGTTTCAGGTGTACAGCACAGCGATTCAGTTACAAACACACACACATATATATATTCTTTTACAGATTCTTTTCCCTTATAGATTATTATAAAATATTGAGTGGAGTTTCCTGTGCTATACAATAGGACCTTGTTGGTTATCCATTTTATATATAGTAGTGTATATCTGTTAATCCCAAACTCCTAATTTATCCTTCTTCCCCTTTCCCCTTTGGTAACCATAAGTTTTCTATGTCTGTGGGTCTATTTCTGTTTTGTAAATAAGTTTATTTTTTTCGATTCCTCATATAAGCGATATCACATGATATTTTCCTTCTCTGACTTCACTTGGTGTGATAATCTCTAGCTCCAGCCATGTGGCTGCAAATGGCATTATTTCATTCTTTTTTATGGCTGAGTAATATTTCATCGTATATATGTACCACATCTTCTTTATTCATTCCTCTGTTGATAGACATTTAGGTTGCTTCCATGTCTTGGCTATCGTAAATAGTGCTGTGATGAACATTGGGGTGCACGTATCTTTTAGAATTAGAGTTCTCTCTGAATATATATGCCCAGGAATGGGACTGTTGGATCATATGTAGTTCTATTTTTAGTTTTTTTAAGAAAACTCCATACTGTTTTCCATAATGGCTGCACCAATTTACATTCCCACCAACAGTGTAGGAGGATTCCCTTTTTCTCCACACCATCTCCAGCCTTTATTGTCTCTAGACTTTTTGATGATGGCCATTTGGACCGGTGTGAGTGATAGCTCATTGTAGTTGTGATTTGCATTTCTCTAATAATTAGCGCTGTTGAGAATTTTTTCATGTGCCTGTTGGCCATTTGTATGCCTTCTTTGCAGAAATGTCTATTTAGATCTTCTGATTTGGCTTTGTTTTTGAAAGTGCCCACTTCCATCCCATTGCCCGGTTTCTACATCCTTTACTTCACTCTTTAACTCGTGTATTCATTCACTCGTCCATTCATTCAACAATTGTGAATGAATAGCTACGTGGCAGGCCGTGGGAAATGGGATGGAAGTATCAAAGTAAAAACCATGCTGAGCATGGTAGACACAGGGTGACTGCCTGTGGCTGCAGAAGAAAGTCAACCTCACTTGACCTGTAATAGAACAGGCCCAGGTACCTTGGCCCCTGGAATCTTTACATTAACAAACTGAGCCAGAGAGCTACATCCTAATTAATCTGATTATTGGACATAAACACATTTCATGATCCATGGGGTAACAATCTTCCTTTCTCCACCCCTACAGAACCTAAATCTCTCTTCAAGCATGTGGTTCTATTTGAGTTTCTGGCACAATTCCCTATGATCCCCCCGCCTCCTTTAGAACGGACAGCTAATTATTCCCCAATATCTATGTCCCCTTCCTCCATGGTAAGGGAATTTAACTAGGTCCATGGCTACCCAGCTAAAGGACACTTTTCCCAGTCCCTTTCATGAGTAGGTAGGGCTACCTGACGAAGTTCTGACCAGAATATGAAGGAAAGGATGCAGGTCATTTCCAGGTTGGTCCTTAAAGGGAAGGGGCATGCCCTATTTTTCCCATTTTCCCTTCTGCTGGCTGGAATGAGGACAAAGTGGTTGTTGGCTAATTTGGACGCCGCACAGCAGGGAGCGTGGAGCAATACCACAGAGAGAACCTGGCCTCCTTGTTAAGTTCTACATTCACAACCCAGGACTTTAGCAACAGCTGAACCTCCATGTGGGGTCAGCAGGGGCCTTAGCAGAGGAGAGCTAGAGGAGGACAGGGGTCCATGATGCAGTTCCATTTGGGACAATGGTGCTCGTGGATCCATGAAGCTGCCGGTTAGGAGTTTCAGCGGGAAGAGCTAGGTGTCTTCACACACACAGTCTCTTTCAGCCCTCACCCCAGCCTTATGGAATACATATTATCACCTTCGTTTTATAGACTGTAAAACTCAGAGGGGAAAACGGGGGTGACCAAACGTCCAGCTCTTGAGCCACACGCTGGGGTAGGCATGTCTGCAGTGTTTGCCTCTGTTCC
This sequence comes from Monodon monoceros, assembly GCF_005190385.1. Taxonomy (NCBI): domain Eukaryota; kingdom Metazoa; phylum Chordata; class Mammalia; order Artiodactyla; family Monodontidae; genus Monodon; species Monodon monoceros. The sequence continues at coordinate 86,893,270 of NW_021703782.1, read as the reverse complement.
TTCCCGCTCACCATGAGGCTTCTTCTTGCTCCTGTGAGGGCCCCAGGCTACCAGGAGCTCAGACACTTTCATCAGCCCTGTGGCTTAGCAGGGGTGAGAACTCCGTCTTCCCGTCCAGACCACAACATCCTGTGGCCATGTGTCCATCACGCACTGATGCCTTTGAGCCCCTCCCTGTACAAGTGTTGATAGGGCCAAGGTGGGTAGGGGCACAAAGAAAAACTCCCCCAGGCCAAGAACCCTTTACAATGGAGCCAGGTGCTATAAATTTCTCTAAATGCACGGCCCTTCCCCACACACGCACATCTGGAAGGCCATATACCTCCCTCTCCAGCCCCCTCCACAATGATGACTTCCTGGAGAATTTTAATGACTTGCCATTATAAATAATACACTCTACCCTTTCTTGTAAAAAAAAAAAAATGCAGAGGTTTCTACAAAACCAGCAAATTACTCCAAATCATAATTTCATTGAAAGCACTGGGAAAAACAACAACAAAAAACCCCTTCATACCCTGAGGTAGGAAAGGTTTCGGAGATTTATGTCTTTCCTTGAACACACAGATTTATAACAGTGGATAATGTACATTCATTTCATCCATATTTATACCTGAATTGATGCGGAGTCTGGTATCCATTACTTTAATCTATGTAACTTGATCATCAGAAATTTGAACCATAATTTTAACACGTATTACAAAGAGATTCTTTTGGGCTTAAAGGAAAATGACGGCAGAGAAGAAAAGCCATTAAGAGCCAGCTGCAGTCACTTACTTGTGCTGCGCTTCCTTCTGCAGTAGTGTGGGTCCCCTGCCCCATTTCCCATCCCTTACCTTCCTGGACGCACATTCACTCCCATGTTGAGCCCTCAGCACTCACTGTACCATGACTGGAGCGGGGAGAGAGAAACATGTGCAGGGCGATTCCAGGGAAATTCATATAAATAAATCTCTGATGTCACGGCCAACCCAGAGCTCACACGGAGGCAGTGGTAATGGGCTGGTAGTAGCCTCTAGTCACTTAGGAGAAGTGAAAAAATGCAGGGTCTGATCAAAGCTTCCCTCTGACAGACAGTGGAAATTAAACCCAGATACCGGTGCTCAAACAGCATTGCTGGCACTCAGCACACAGTTCCTGTCCAACTTCTGAGCACCAAACATTGGCCTGGCTTAAATACCAAATGCCTGTCCCTGGACTATAGCCAAGTAGTGGATTTTTGAGAGATCTGGGCCCCACGATTATATTGGGCAGAAGATGAGGAAAACAAGAGCCTGGGACCTCACTGTGTCAGAGGACTCTCACAAGTCACCATCCCTGCGATTTCTAAAAGTCAGAGAAGCATCATCTTTCTGCCTGTTTTGTTCACTGGTGTGATCAGGGCCGGCACTTAGTAGGTGCTTGATAAATATTTGTTGAATGAAAGCCCTTCATTACAGACCGTTCAGAGCTATAAATTGCAGTCTGAGTAGATATTGTACAACAGCAAAGGATGAAACCTAGGGGATTTTATGAAATTAGTCTTAGGAATGTGGTTAGAAGGAAGTAATAAGCAATTAAATCTTTTATTTTCCATTCTTGTATCTTCTAAATGCTCTTCCATTTTTCATTATGTGTATGTCTTAATAATGTTTCATATTTTAGAAATACTTCAAGATTTTAAAGCATGATGTCATTCAGTATTCATAGCAATCCTGTCACATAATTATAACTAATACCATTCCCATTTCACAGATGAGGGAGTTGAGAAGCAGAGTTTCCATAACCTGCCTTGTACTACCGGCTAGGAGCAGGAGGCACTAGGCTGTGAGCATTGCCATCTTTTTTTTTTGCGGTACGTGGGCCTCTCACTGCTGTGGCCTCTCCCGTTGCGGAGCACAGGCTCCGGACGTGCAGGCTCAGCGGCCATGGCTCACGGGCCCAGCCGCTCCGCGGCATGTGGGATCTTCCCGGACCGGGGCACAAACCCGCGTCCCCTGCATCGGCAGGCGGACTCTCAACCACTGCGCCACCAGGGAAGCCTTGCATTGCCATCCTTTGATTCCTGGCCCCATGTTCTTTCTTAGACTCTACACCACAGCAGAGTGGCATAAAGAGGGCATATTAGGAGTGGCTGGAGGCAGCTGATCTGGCCCCAGTTAGGACCCAGGAAGAGGCTGCCAACCCACAAATCACTAGAGCTGCTAAGTGCATTTCTCTAGAGCCTGTTGAGGATGGCTTTCGATTTGACTGTGCCTCAAGGGAACAAATTCCAGCTGTCTGATCCTTGAAGTCAGATAGGACAATAGTTTGGCTTCATGTTTCACTGGTGAAAACGGATTTTTTAAAAAGGAAACCTATTCTTTCAAAAGGGGATTAATAGAGCTTTTGCTTTATTGGTTTTGTTTTATGTAAGAGTGTCTATATATATGTATATATGCATATGTACAAACACATATACGTATAACATATAAAATTATATGTAATTATAATAAGTCTTTAAAAATTATAACCAAAATAAATAATTATTGCCTTTTAGGAGTAGGAGACTTCCAAGTGTAATCTGGCCTCTAGACAACTGGGCTTCTTGAGAGAGCCCCATGAAACAGGGGAGGATGCCAAGTTTTCACATTCCCCTTTGCAGGCACTGTTAGAAGCAAACAGTGAAAGTTCATTAACTGTCAGACCTGCATTATCCAGATCATCACTCCTGTTTGTAGAAAAGGACACCTAGTGTCAGAGAAGTTGTGTCTTGGCTGAGGTTCCACATATAGTGAGTGAATACATTTGGGATTTGAGTCTAGGTGTCAGTAACTTCACAGCCCATGCCCTATCCAATCCATGTTCACCATTAACGCATTTCTACCAGTTGCAAGAGTCTGAATCCTGAACAACTTAAAGAAAATTTCTTTAGCTACTACCCTTAGATAGCTTCTTCAAAAAGTTTTTTCTCCCCAGCCAGACCTGAGCTTTTCCCTCCCTTGAATCCCAAATTATTACTTGATTTCAAATTCTTGGAAAACTTTCATACTCATTGTACTTGACTGGGGCACTCATCCTGGGAGATTGACACGGCAGATACTTCTCTCACTCCATCGCCCCTAAACAGATGAACTGACATTAAGAAAGACCGGCAAACTAGCCAAGAGTGAACCATGAGCCCGAGCTCACCAGGCACTAGTTCTGTGGTCCCAACTCCGGCCTCAGGGCCTTGGTTTCAGCAGCCACATTGTTTTCCACTTACTGCAATCAAAAGGAGGACAGAATGTGTGACATTTCTTTTCATTTTTTTTTTATGTGACTCTTACGGGCAAATGAAACAGCCAGGCTTTACTGTGTGTTTGCTGTGTGCCCAGAACTGAGCTGGGGAGTCAGATGACAGAGAACCATGAGCCGTACAGCCCCTGCCCTCAAGGGATGAACAAGGGGATGAACGTTGGAGCTGGGAGGTGTGGCTGAAAACACCTGCGTTATCTGGGCACGGGCTGGCCCATTGCACTCTTAAGTGTCTGTGAAGCCGACCAGGTTTCCTAAGTCTCCACATCTCCTGAGGCTTGGCTCAGAGCGCGGTGTTCAGCAGGCCAGAACCCCTGCACACAGCTGTACCCACCTCTGCCACACCTGCCGGGCAGGTGCGAAATGATGGACCTCTGGCCCAGCCACAGCCCTGAGTGTCTTCGCTGACCCCCTGCCTAGCCACTCACTGTCCTCTGTTCCCACCCCCACTGCATTTCCACTTCATTCTTCCATTCCATTCTTTAGATTTGGACTTGACCTGTAGTACTATAAACTTTTCATTTATAAAGTCATGACTGCAGGCCAGGCATTGTGCGAGATACTTTCTATTTGCTGCCTCTAATCCCCACAGCAACTATGGGAAGGAGGAGACTTGGGGTCCCTATTTTATAAACATGGCAACGGAGGCTGGAACAAGGTTAAGGAAATGGCCTGAGGTCACAGCAGGCACCCTGAGCCTGAGAGCTTAATTGGTGAGGACCGATTAAGTGTTTTAGTATCATGAAAAAGACTTTTACAAAACAATCTTGCTTTTCCCAAGATGTCAGTGATCTGACATACATTTAAGTATGGCTCCCACATTAGAAGGCATACTTTGAGGCACACAGGCCCAGAAACATACAAAATAGGAAAATAAACACACTTAAAATTTTTTAAATTGAAATACAGTTGATTTACAATGTTGTGTTAGTTTCAGATATATAGCCAAGTGATTCAATTATATATCTATACATATATACATGTTAGATTCTTTTCTGCTATAGGTTATTATAAGATATTGAGTAGAGTTCCCTGTGCCATACAGTAGGTCCTTGTTGGTTGTCTATTTTGTATATAGTAGTGTGTATATTTTAATCCCAAACTCCTAATTTATCCTTCTTCCCCTTTCCCCTTTGGTAACCTTAAGTTTGTTTTCTGTCTGTGAGTCTATTTCTGTTTTGTAAATAAGTTCATTTGTATCATTTTTCTTAGATTCCACATACAAGCCATAATATATGACATTTGTCTTTCTCCATCTGACTTACTTCATTTAATATGATAATCTCTAGGTCCATTCATGTTGCTGCAAATGGAATTAATTCATTCTTTTTTATGGCTGAGTAGTATTTCATTGTAAACACATTTTTTGATGTTGCCAGAGAAGGATTGTAAAAAATACCTTCAGTAGCTCTCAACTACTTGTACTAAAATAACTTTCATTACATGCATTTATTCTCTGCTAGACGCTTTTACATGTAAAACCTCACAAATAACTTCCCATTTCACAGAAGGGCTGTTTGTGTGTGCATACATATACATACATGTATACGTTTATATTTTATAGACACAAATATATGTGTACATGTGCACTTAATATGTGGGTGAAATAAACTGAACTCAATCTTGAAATGATAGAAGTGGAATTTGAACCCAGCTTTCTTGACTCCAAACACTGTTGGGGGTTCTATCCACTAAATCATTGCTTCTCAACTTTGCTTGTGCATTGAAATCACCAGGGAGTTTATAAAATTCTGATTTTGGGGTCCCACTCCCAGAGATTCTGACATGACTTCTCTGGGGCATGGCCCCAGCATGAGGACTTTTAAAAGCTCCCCAGCTGATTTTAATGCACTCTAAAGCTAAGAACCACAGCTCAAGCCAGAACTCCACTTATCAGTTTCTTACTGCTGCTATGACAAATGAGCACAACCTGTGGCTCCAAACAAGGCACATTGTTCTATTAGCATCTGTAGTTCAGAGTTCCAACCTGGGTTGCACTGGGCTAAAATCAAGGTGTGGGCTGGGCTTTGTTCCTCTCTGGAGCTTCTAGGGGAGATCTGTTTTTTGCCCTTTGCAGCTTCTAGAGGCTGCCCACATTCCTTGTCTAGAGGACCTGTTCCTCCATCTTCAAAACCAGCAACAGCTGGTCAAGTCCTCACATACTATTACTCTGACATTTCCCGCCTCCTTTTCCTCATTTCAGGACCCCTGTGATTACACTGGGCCCACCCAGTTTATCCAGAATAATCTCCCTATTTGCAAGGCAGACGATTAGCAACCTTAAGTCCATCTGCTATATCTAATTCTGCTTTGCCACGTAAGATAACATAGTCACAGGGCCAGGGGATTCGAAGTTGGATCTCTTTCGGGGCCATAATTCTGCCTACTACCATCGACTAGCAGTTTTAAAAAAAAAAAAAAAAAAAACAAGGTTTCCCTGCTAATGCATCTGCTCACAGAGGGGAAAGCCAGTGTGCGGTGTGTTCTTTTACAGAACAGTCAAGTCAGAGCTGCTGGGTATCTGAAAACATTTCCCTTCTGTTCCCCTCACTCCTCTTTCCCACTGGTAAGAAGAGCAGTGAGAGCCTGTCATTCTCTAGGCTTCCCACAGCTGCTTTCACACCACTTGAAAACAGAGCCTAGGTGACCAGCATTCCCAATCCATCCTGGGACGAGGCAATATGTGAGCTGCCATATGCTCCGTTGGGTTCCGGCTGATGCTGAGCAGGTGTATGGCATTCGGGCCAAGCATGTGGAGGGTGGTAGATTCACAGAGGGGAGGTACCATTTTCAATTTACCGGAGGAAGACCTAGGAAATAACAGAGCGCTGGGTGTATTTGCCTCTCTCCTGCTTCCCGCTCATTTCCTAAGACATACAAGATGGTTCCGGTTTTCATTCTCAAAATCCAAGGAAACACTTTCAACATGACACTTGCGCTGATTTAAAAATTATTCTCCAACATTCAGAATCCGTCAATTATCAAGATGCAGAAAACCTCCAAATATTTATAATGACAGCACTATCGTTACGTTATTATGACAAGAAGGGGAGGAGAGCAGTTTAACCTTAGTCAAGGTGTGTGTGTCTGTGTGTGTGTGTTTTCTGTGCATCAATTTAGAATTCCAATAACAAGTTTGCCATATACAGTCGTGTCTCAATAACAATTAGTCGTTTATATACCTGAGCAACTTTATTCCTAAATACATTTACATCTACAAACACCTTTTTGACTTAAATGTATCATTTCTGATGGTGTGTGAGGGGAAGAGAAGAAAAGCCAAAGTTAAATGAATGGGACTCCACGAACAACGCAAGTCGAGTTTGCTGATGTTGGCTCTGAAGAATTCATCTTAATCAATGAGATTGCTTCTGTTCCCATAAAAATGAGTGATTGGGACACATAAACTACGCTATCAACTTTTGCCCCAAACTAAGCAGTTTAGATCATTTATTTCCATAAAACGAGACTGCATCGTATGTCAAGCTGGTGCATTTTCTGTGTGACTGACTTGAGAGTCTGAGTTGACAATTTAAGTTCTAATTATTCGCACCCTCCTCAGTCTGCTATTACAGGAGGCCACAGGGCTCTCCCAGAGGAGTGCCGGAAAGGACGTTATGTGGGCTGACGGGAAGCAGCTGAGAAACATCCACAGGGCTTTTTAATGCAGATGAGGTACGGCTGCGGAGAGGAGCCGAAGGGGATCGAAGAACCCTGATTGGAAGGTTCAAGTGTGTTCCATCTGTTACTCCCCTAGCCTTTTCATTAATGCTGTGTAAAGGCAAGCAGAGTCCCAGCTGGTGAAAAGGTATCTGTTTGACAGGCCCACGGCCTGAATCTCCTCTCCCCTGGCAGGGTCAGATGCTCGTAGGGGCCTTGCAACTGTCCACCTTCAATTTCAGGTCAAGACGCAGCTCAGCTCTTTGGTGTGGTCAGAGAATAAGCATGACCTTGGTCAATTGGGTGGGCTTGGGTTTGCATCACAGCACTCCCACGTCCTCACTGTGGGTCCATCAGAACATTAGTTAAACTAAAGGTTAGAGTCCTTGTCTAAAATAAAATGGGAACTTAAGCATGTAAATTCCAGGGCTCTAGTGAGATGTATCTGTGCGACTCCAGTAAATATGAAGTTTCCTTCTTTTTCCACATTATAGAAAATGATAAAGAGGCAGCTGGTTTTATATTTTGGATGATTTACAAAAATGGAATATACATGCAAAAAAGACCTCAACTAGCATTTTCAAATGTATTGGGCTTTTTTTTTTTTTTCCCAGCCTATCTTTCTTAATGGTTTAGAGAGCACAGATCTGGAGCCAGACTGCCTGGATTGGAATTCCAATGCTACCACTTACTACCTTTGCAACCTTGGTCAGGTAAGTTAACCTCTCTGTGCCTCGGTTTCATGATCTACGTTATGGAGGTAATAGTAATTCATAGGGTTGTTATGAGGATCCAATGAATTAATACTTAGAATTACTAGAATACGAGAATAGTGCTTGCCACTTAATGTTTGTTGCTGTTAGTATTTTCAAAAATATGTTAGTATTATTATCATTACCTTCCCTTCCCTTGCCTAGCTCTACACTTAGGCAGCCCATTCATTCCCATTGGGAAGGGGTTGTTTCAGAAAGGAGATAAGAGTCTCATTTTGGCCTTTGAATTTCAAATGCCTAGCTCTCAGGGAAATAGAAATGACAGAGCAGATTAAAAAATACAAACAAGGCTTCCTGCTTCTGAGACTAGAATGGTGTTCTTGAGATGGGAAAGAGAAGAAAGTGAAGGGAAAGGTAGGTGCAGTCGACATTAGTAGGTGCCTGGAAGACATCCTGCCCACTGACTTCACTGACCATGTGTGGGACTGAGGGCCAATGGTGGAAGGAATGATACGGAACCCCAGAAAATCCGTGGAATGCAAGAGCACAGGAGATGCGTGCTTCCTTTTAGGGTAGAGTCCTTGGGAGAGGCAAGACCCCAAAGAAGGAGTAGCTGTGTATCCAGGCAGACAGGGCCGGAAGAACCTCACAAAAATTCTCTATACACATCCTGGTGTAGTCACAATGATTCCTTTGCATCTGGGAGGGAGACCAAATTATCAACTAGAAAAAGCCAGGCTTGAAGGAGCTTTGAGGATTGGAAAAGGGATGATTCCTGGTGATCTGCATGTACTGAAGATCAAGGATCAGATGGCATGATAGATGTTTCCACAGACGTCAGCATGGACAAATGACACTGAGGACCAGATGCCCCTTAATCCCAGACCATAGCAATATGGTAAGTCCCCTGAATTTGGATGCACCCCAGGGAAAAATAGGGGGTAATCCTCAATTGACTGAAATTAAATTTCCATATATTTCCACTCTTTGGATCCTTAAATAGAACCTACATTGAGTTTCAGGAAAATTTTTGAAGAAGTTCTTTCTCTTACATACTGGAGTTTCTAGACCAAGCTTCATACCCATTACATGTAAAAGGATTTGTGGAAGAACAGTTTTAAACTGATGACTGGATGAGCTCTTTGTTTTTAATTTAAAACAATTTTCCTAAATATATAAATCTCTGAACCCTTCACATGTGGAATTTGGCAATCCCATCTATAGAAACACATTTTTAAAACCTTATTGTGTAACAGTCCAAATATATATGTAAAGAGAAATATAATGAAATCTACCCCCCACATACCCATCTCCCATCTTCAACAAATAACAATTAAGAGTAACTTCTGGGAGAGCCAACTTCAGAACACTGGTCCACAAGAGACCTCCCAGCTCCACATAATATCAAACGGTGAAAATCTCCCAGAGATCTCCATCTCAACACCAGCACCCAGCTTCACTCAACGACCAGCAAGCTACAGTGCTGGACACCCTATGCCAAACAAATAGTAAGACAGGAACACAACCCCACCCATTAGCAGAGAGGCTGCCTAAAATCATAGTAAGTCCACAGACACCCCAAAATACACCACCAGACGTGGAACTGCCCACCAGAAAGACAAGATCCAGCCTCATCCACCAGAAAACAGGCACTAGTCCCCTCCACCAGGAAGTCTACACAACCCACTGAAGCAACTTTAGCCACTGGGGACAGACACCAAAAACAACAGGAACTACGAACCTGCAGCCTGCAAAAAGGAGACCCCAAACACAGTAAGATAAGCAAAATGAGAAGACAGAAAAACACACAGCAGAAGAAGAGGCAAGATAAAAACCCACCAGACCTAACAAATGAAGAGGAAATAGGCAGTCTACCTGAAAGAGAATTCAGAATAATGATAGTAAAGATGATCCAAAATCTTGGAAATAGAATAGAGAAAATGCAAGAAACATTTAACAAGGACCTAGAAGAACTAAAGATGAAAAAGCAACGATGAACAACACAATAAATGAAATTAAAAGTACTCTGGATGGGATCAATAGCAGAATAACTGAGGCAGAAGAACGGATAAGTGACCTGGAAGATAAAATAGTGGAAATAACTACTGCAGAGCAGAATAAAGAAAAAACAATGAAAAGAACTGAGGACAGTCTCAGAGACCTCTGGGAAAACATTAAACACACCAACATTCGAATTATAGGGGTTCCAGAAGAAGAAGAGAAAAAGAAAGGGACTGAGAAAATATTTGAAGAGACAATAGTTCAAAACTTCCCTAATATGGGAAAGGAAATAGTTAATCAAGTCCAGGAAGCACAGAGAGTCCCATACAGGATAAATGCAAGGAGAAACATGCCAAGACACATACTCATCAAACTGTCAAAAATTAAATACAAAGAAAACATATTAAAAGCAGCAAGGGAAAAACAACAAATAACACACAAGGGAATCCCCATAAGGGTAACAGCTGATCTTTCAGCAGAAACTCTGCAAGCCAGAAGGGACTGGCAGGACATATTTAAAGTGATGAAGGAGAAAAACCTGCAACCAAGATTACTCTACCCAGCAAGGATCTCATTCAGATTTGATGGAGAAATTAAAACCTTTACAGACAAGCAAAAGCTGAGGGAGTTCAGCACCACCAAACCAGCTTTACAACAAATGCTAAAGGAAATTCTCTAGGCAAGAAACACAAGAGAAGGAAAAGACCTACAATAACAAACCCAAAACAATTAAGAAAATGGGAATAAGAACATACATATCGATAATTACCTTAAATGTAAATGGACTAAATGCTCCCACCAAAATACACAGATTGGCTGAATGGATGCAAAAACAAGACCCTTATATATGCTGTCTACAAGAGACCCACTTCAGACCTAGAGACACATACAGACTGAAAGTAAGGGGATGGAAAAAGATATTCCATGCAAATGGAAACCAAAAGAAAGCTGGAGTAGCAATTCTCATATCAGACAAAATAGACTTTAAAATAAGGACTATTAGAAGAGAAAAAGAAGGACACTACATAATGATCAAGGGATCAATCCAAGAAGAGGATATAACAATTGTAAATATTTATGTACCCAACATAGGAGCACCTCAATACATAAGGCAAATACTAACAGCCATAAAAGGGGAAATCAACAGTAACACATGCATAGTACGGGACTTTAACACCCCACTTTCACACATGGACAGATCATCCAAAAGGAAAATAAATAAGGAAACACAAGCTTTAAATGATACATTAAACAAGATGGACTTAATTGATATTTATAGGACACTCCATCCAAAAACAACAGAATACACATTTTTCTCAAGTGCTCATGGAACATTCTCCAGGATAGATCATATCTTGGGTCACAAATCAAGCCTTGGTAAATTTAAGAAAACTGAAATTGTATCAAGTATCTTTTCTGACCACAACGCTATGAGACTAGATATCAATTACAGGTAAAGATCTGTAAAAAATACAACACATGGAGGCTAAACAATACACTACTTAATAACGAAGTGATCACTGAAGAAATCAAAGAGGAAATCAAAAAATACCTAGAAACAAATGACAATGGAGACACAATGACTCAAAACCTATGGGATGCAGCAAAAGCAGTTCTAAGAGGGAAGTTTATAGCAATAAAATCCTAGCTTAAGAAACAGGAAACATCTCAAATAAACAACCTAAACTTGCACCTAAAGAATTAGACAAAGAAGAACAAAAACCCCCCAAAGTTAGCAGAAGGAAAGAAATCATAAAAATCAGATCAGAAATAAATGAAAAAGAAATGAAGGAAATGACAACAAAGATCAATAAAACTAAAAGCTGGTTCTTTGAGAAGATAAACATAATTGATAAACCATTAGCCCGACTCATCAAGAAAATAAGGGAGAAGACTCAAATCAATAGAATTAGAAATGAAAAAGGAGAAGTAACAACTGACACTGCAGAAATACAAAAGATCATGAGAGATTACTACAAGCAACTCTATGCCAATAAAATGGACAACCTGAAAGGAACGGACAAATTCATAGAAATGCACAACCTGCCAAGACTGAATCAGGAAGAAATAGAAAGTATGAACAGACCAATCACAAGCACTGAAATTGAAACTGTGATTAAAAATCTTCCAACAAACAAAAGCCCAGGACCAGATGGCTTCACAGGTGAATTCTATCAAACATTTAGAGAAGAGCTAACATGTATCCTTCTCAAACTCTTCCAAAATATAGCAGAGGGAGGAACACTCCCAATATCATTCTACGAGGCCACCATCACCCTGATACCAAAACAAGACAAGGATGTCACAAAGAAAGAAAACTACAGTGATATTGATCACTGATGAACATAGATGCAATAATCCTCAACAAAATACTAGCAAACAGAATCCAACAGCACATTAAATACTAGCAAACAGAATCCAACATCAAACAGATCATACACCATGATCAAGTGGGGTTTATTCCAGGAATGCAAGGATTCTTCAATATATGCAAATTAATCAACGTGATACACCATATTAACAAATTGAAGGAGAAAAACCACATGATCATCTCAATAGATGCAGAGAAAGCTTCCGACAAAATTCAACACCCATTTATGATAAAAACTCTCTGGAAAGTAGGCATAGAGGGAACTTACCTCAACATAATAAAGGCCATATATGACAAACCCACAGCCAATATCATCCTCAGTGGTGAAAAACTGAAACCATTTCCACTAAGATCAGGAACAAGACAAGGTTGTCCACTCTCACCAGTCTTATTCAACATAGTTTTGGAAGTTTTAGCCACATCAATCAGAGAAGAAAAGGAAATAAAAGGAATCCAAATCGGAAAAGAAAAAGTAAAGCTGTCACTGTTTGCAGATGACATGATACTATACATAGGAAATGCTAAAGATGCTACCAGAAAACTACTAGAGCTAATCAATGAATTTGGTAAAGTAGCAGGATACAAAATTAATGCACAGAAATCTCTGGCATTCCTATATAATAATGATGAAAAATCTGAAAGTGAAATCAAGAAAACACTCCCATTTACCATTGCAACAAAAAGAATAAAACATCCAGGAATAAACCTACCTAAGGAGACAAAAGACCTGTATGCAGAAAATTATAAGACACTGATGAAAGAAATTAAAGATGATACAAATAGATGGAGAGATATACCATGTTCTTGGATTTGACGAGTCAACATTGTGAAAATGACTCTACTACCCAAAGCAATCTACAGATTCAATGCAATCCCTATCAAACTACCACTGGCATTTTTCACAGAACTAGAACAAAAAATTTCACAATTGTATGGAAACACAAAAGACCCAGAATAGCCAAAGCAATCTTCAGAACGAAAAACGGAGCTGGAGGAATAAGGCTCCCTGACTTCAGACTATACTACAAAGCTACAATAATCAAGACAGTATGGTACTGGCACAAAAACAGAAAGATAGATCAATGGAACAGGATAGAAAGCAGAGACAGAAACCCACGCACATATGGACACCTTATCTTTGATAAAGGAGTCAGGAATGTACAGTGGAGAAATGACACCATCTTCAATAAGTGGTGCTGGGAAAGCTGGGCAGATACATGTAAAAGTATGAGATTAGAACACTCCCTAACACCAAACCCAAAAAAAAACTCAAAATGGATTAAAGACCTAAATGTAAGGCCAGAAACTATCAGTTTCTTAGAGGAAAACATAGGCAGAACACTCTGTGACATAAATCACAGCAAGATCCTTTCTGACCCACCTCCTAGAGAAATGGAAATAAAAATAAACAAAGAGGACCTAATGAAACTTAAAAGCTTTTGCACAGCCAAGGAAACCATAAACAAGACCAAAAGACAACCCTCAGAATGGGAGAAAATATTTTCAAATAAACGACCTGACAAAGGATTAATCTCCGAAATTTACAAGCAGCTCATGCAGCTCAATAACAAAAAAACAAACAACCGAATCTAAAAATGGGCAGAAGACCTAAACAGACATTTCTCTAAAGAAGATATACAGACTGCCAACAAACACATGAAAGAATGCTCAACATCATTAATCATTAAAGAAATGCAAATCAAAACTACAATGAGACATTATCTCACACTGGTTAGAATGGCCATCATCTAAAAATCTAGAAACAATAAATGCTGGAGAGGGTGTGGAGAAAAGGGAACACTTGCACTGCTGGTGGGAATGTGAATTGGTACAGCCACTATGGAGAACAGTATGGAGGTTCCTTGAAAAAGTACAAATAGAACTACCATATGACCCAACAATCCCACTACTGGGCATATACCCTGAGAAAACCATAATTCAAAAAGAGTCATGTACCAAAATGTTCATTGCAGCTCTATTTACAATAGCCCAGAGATGGAAACTACATAAGTGTCCATCATCGGATGAATGGATAAAGAAGATGTGGCACATATATACAATGGAATATTACTCAGCCATAAAAAGAAACGAAATTGAGTGATTTGTAGTGAGGTGGATAGACCTAGAGTCTGTCATACAGAGTGAAGTAAGTCAGAAAGAGAAAGACAAATACCGTATGTTAACATACATATATGGAATGTAAGAAAAAAAATATCATGAAGAACCTAGGGGTAAGACGGGAATAAAGACACAGACCTACTAGAGAATGGACTTGAGGATATGGGGAGGGGGAAGGGTTAGCTGTGAGAGAGTGGCATGGACATATATACACTACCAAGCGTAAAATAGATAACTGGTGGGAAGCAGCTGCATAGTACATGGAGATCAGCTCGGTGCTTTGTGACCACCTGGATGGGTGGGATAGGGACGGTGGGAGGGAGGGAGACGCAAGAGAGAAGAGATATGGGAACATATGTATATGTATAACTGATTCACTTTGTTATAAAGCAGAAACTAACACACCATTGTAAAGCAATTATACTCCAATAAAGATGTAAAAAAAAAAAGAAAAAAAGAGTAACCTCTGTTCTGTCAACCCTCCCACATAACTCCAACCCCCAAACCCCTTTAGTATTTTGAACCAAATCACAGACATCTCATTTCTTTAGTTAAGTAAGTATCCCTAAAAGTAAGAATTCTTTTGAAGAACATAACTATAATATCATTAATCTACTCAAATAGTTGTAGTAATTTCTTAATATCAAAAATCCAGTGTCAAATATTCCTAATTATCTCATAAATTTGTTTTTAAAGGTTGCTTTTTTTTTGAATCAAGATTCAAACAATATTCACACATTACATTTTTATGGTTTTCTCAGATCTTTTTTAAACTATAGCTTCTCCTCCCTCTTTTGCTTTCCTTACAATTTATTTCTGAAGAAATCGAGTTATTAGTGATGTTTTGTAGTATTTCTCACATTCTGGATTTTGTTGATTACCAACTCTATGGTAATATTTAACATGTTCTTCTACCACTGTATTTCCCATAAACTGATAGTTATATCCAGAGCTTGATATGACTTATGTCAATGGTTTGGCAAAAAATACTTCCTAGAATGTGTTTCATAATTCCAACAGGAGGTACGTGATGTCCGCTTTTCTCTCTTTGTGTGATGTTAGTAGCCATTGATTATAGTTACCTAAATCCACTATTGTATTCGAGGTTTGCAAAATGGTAATCTTCTAATTCTTTCTCTGTTATTTATTAGCTGGGATACTTTTATAAAAATAAACCTCAGGTATTTGGTTATCCTGAGGTTGTATAGGAAAAGCAGGTATGACACTTGATTCTTTCTCTAATTACCAGCTTTCAGAAAAATATTGAGAATTCGTTCTTTAGCATACTTCGTTTGTCACTGACTTTTCCCCCCTTTTTTTAAATTGAAGTATAGTTGGTTTTAAATATTATATTAGTTTTAGGTGTACAACATACTGGTTCAATGCTTTTATAGATTATACTCCATTTAAATTTATTACAAAATAATCGCTGTATTTCCCTGTGCTGTACAATATATCCTTGTTGTTTATCTATTTTATACACAGTAGTTTGTACCTCTTAATCCCGTACTCCCCCTTCCTTCTCCCTACTGGCAACCAGTAGTTTGTTCCTGTATTTGTGAGTCTGTTTCTATTTTGTTATATACATTTGTTTTTATTTTTTAGATTCCATGTATAAGTGATAACAGAGTATTTGTCTTTCTCTGACTTATTTCACTAAGTGTAATGCTCTGTAGGTCCATCCATGTTGTTGCAAATGGCAGTGCTTCATTCTTTTTTATGGCTGAGTAATATTCCAGTGTGTGTGTGTGTGTGTGTGTGTGTGTGTGTGTGTGTGTGTGTGTGTATAAATATATATATCTCACATCTTCTTTACCCATTTATCTGTTGATGGACACTTAGGTTGCTTCCATATCTTGGCTATTATAAATAATGCTGCTATGAACATTGGGATGCATGTAACTTTTCGAATTAGTGTTTTCATTTTCTTCTGATATATACCCACGAGTAGAATTGCTGAATCATATGGTAGTTCTATTTTTAGTCTTTTGAGGAAACTTCATACTGTTTTCCATAGTGATTCCACCAGTTTACATACCCACCAACATAATATGAGGGTTACCTTTTCTCTACATTCTCATCAACATTTGTTAATTGTGGTCTTTTTGATGATTGCCACTCTTGACAGGTGTGAGGTGATATCTCATTGTGGTTCTGATTTGCCTTTCTCTGATGAGTAGCAGTGTTGAGCATCTTTTCGTGTGCCTGTTGGTCATTGTATGTCTTCTTTGGAAAACTGTCTATTCAGGTCTTCTGCCCATTTTTTAATTGGGTTTTTTTTTTTTGGATAGTGAGTTGTAGGAGCTATTTACATATTTTGGCTATTAACCTCTTATCGGTCATATCATTTGCAGATATCTTCTTTCATTCTGTAGATTGTCTTTTTTGCTTTGTCCATCATTTCCTTTGCTTTTAAATTTAATTAGGTCCCATTTGTGTTTTTTCCTTTTTAAATGGCACATGTTATCATTGATTTTTCACATTTTTGATGTGTTTTAACCCATAAATTTCATTATGCTTTTAGATGCATAAAATGCTTCATCTTGGTCCAGTGGGAGTCTCTTTACATTGCCTCCTGAATCCTTTTGGCATGGCTCCAATAGTTTCTGATAGCTTCTTTACTTTCTGGTATAATAAAGTGTTTTAAGCTCATCTTGTACATTTTCTGTCACAGATAGAATCTGTCACTTCTCCAATGTGTCTCCTCTAGTAGGAAAAGATATTCAGATAACAGTTTTGTATGCTGGTGGTGTTTCTTGGTACCAAGTCTGTTATATTATTTTTAAGTCTTTTAAGTGTACAATGCTATATGTTATAAATATGTACTGATATTTCCATTTCCAGTGATGATATAGAGGTTTTATTTAAATTCTTTGATTTTATATGTATATATATTTTAACATCTTTATTGGGGTATAATTGTTTACAATGGTGTGTTAGTTTCTGCTTTATAACAAAGTGAATCAGTTATACATATACATACGTTCCTGTCTCTCTGCCCTCTTGCATCTCCTTCCCTCCCACCCTCCCTATCCCACCCCTCCACGTGGTCAAAAAGCACCGAGCCAATATCCCTGTGCCATGTGGCTGCTTCCCACTAGCTATCTACCTTACGTTTGTTAGTGTATGTATGTCCATGACTCTCTCTCGCCCTGTCACAGTTCACCCTTCTCCCTCCCCATATCCTCAAGTCCAATCTCCAGTAGGTCTGTGTCTTTATTCCTGTCTTACCCCTAGGTTCTTCATGACATTTTTTTCCCCTTAAATTCCATATATATGTGTTAGCATATGGTATTTGTCTTTTTCTTTCTGACTTACTTCACTCTGTATGACAGACTCTAGGTCTATCCACCTCACTACAAATCACTCAATTTCGTTTCTTTCTATGGCTGAGTAATATTCCATTGTATATATGTGCCACATCTTCTTTATCCATTCATCCGATGATGGGCACTTAGGTTGTTTCCATCTCCGGGCTATTGTAAATAGAGCTGCAATGAACATTTTGGTACATGACTCTTTTTGAATTATGGTTTTCTCAGGGTATATGCTTAGTAGTGGGATTGCTGGGTCATATGGTAATTCTATTTGTAGTTTTTTAAGGAACCTCCATACTGTTCTCCATAGTGGCTGTACCAATTCACATTCCCACCAGCAGTGCAAGAGTGTTCCCTTTTCTCCACACCCTCTCCAGCATTTATTGTTTCTAGATTTTTTGATGATGGCCATTCTGACTGGTGTGAGATGATATCTCATTGTAGTTTTGATTTGCATTTCTCTAATGATTAATGATGTTGAGCATTCTTTCATGTGTTTGTTGGCAGTCTGTATATCTTCTTTGGAGAAATGTCTATTTAGGTCTTCTGCCCATTTTTAGATTCGGTTGTTTGTTTTTTTGTTATTGAGCTGCATGAGCTGCTTGTAAATTTCGGAGATTAATCCTTTGTCAGTTCGTTTATTTGAAAATATTTTCTCCCATTCTGAGGGTTGTCTTTTGGTCTTGTTTATGGTTTCCTTGGCTGTGCAAAAGCTTTGAAGTTTCATTAGGTCCCATTTGTTTATTTTTGTTTTTATGTCCATTTCTCTAGGAGGTGGGTCAGAAAGGATCTTGCTGTGATTTATGTCACAGAGTGTTCTGCCTATGTTTTCCTCTAAGAGTTTGATAGTTTCTGGCCTTACATTTAGGTCTTTAATCCATTTTGAGCTTATTTTTGTGTATGTATGGTGTTAGAGAGTGATCTAATCTCATACTTTTACATGTATCTGCCCAGTTTTCCCAGCATCACTTATTGAAGAGGCTATCCTTTCTCCACTGTACATTCCTGACTCCTTTATCAAAGATAAGGTGTCCATATGTGCGTGGGTATATCTCTGGGCTTTCTATCCTGTTCCATTGATCTATCTTTCTGTTTTTGTGCCAGTACCATACTGTCTGGATTACTGTAGCTTTGTAGTATAGTCTGAAGTCAGGGAGCCTGATTCCTCCAGCTCCGTTTTTCGTTCTGAAGATTGCTTTGGCTATTCTGGGTCTTTTGTGTTTCCATACAAATTGTGAAATTTTTTGTTCTAGTTCTGTGAAAAATGCCAGTGGTAGTTTGATAGGGATTGCATTGAATCTGTAGATTGCTTTGGGTAGTAGAGTCATTTTCACAATGTTGATTCTTCCAATCCAAGAACATGGTATATCTCTCCATCTATTTGTATCATCTTTAATTTCTTTCATCAGTGTCTTATAATTTTCTGCATACAGGTCTTTTGTCTCCTTAGGTAGGTTTATTCCTGGATATTTTATTCTTTTTGTTGCAATGGTAAATGGGAGTGTTTTCTTGATTTCACTTTCAGATTTTTCATCATTAGTATATAGGAATGCCAGAGATTTCTGTGCATTAATTTTGTATCCTGCTACTTTACCAAATTCATTGATTAGCTCTAGTAGTTTTCTGGTAGAATCTTTAGGATTCTCTATGTATAGTATCATGTCATCTGGAAACAGTGACAGCTTGACTTTTTCTTTTCCGATTTGGATTCCTTTTATTTCCTTTTCTTCTCTGATTGATGTGGCTAAAACTTCCAAAACTATGTTGAATAAGACTGGTGAGAATGGGCAACCCTATCTTGTTCCTGATCTTAGAGGAAATGCTTTCACTCTCTCACCATTGAGAACGATGTTGGCTGTGGGTTTGTCATATATGGCCTTTATTATGTTGAGGTAAGTTCCCTCTATGCCTACTTTCCAGAGAGTTTTTATCATAAATGGGTGTTGAATTTTGTCAAAAGCTTTCTCTGCATCTATTGAGATGATCATATGGTTTTTCTCCTTCAATTTGTTAATATGGTTTATCACATTGATAGATTTGCTTATATTGAAGAATCCTTGCATTCCTGGAATAAACCCCACTTGATCATGGTGTGTGATCCTTTTAATGTGCTGTTGGATTCTGTTTGCTAGTATTTTGTTGAGGATTTTTGCATCTATGTTCATTAGTGATATTGGCCTGTAGTTTTCTTTCTTTGTGACATACTTGTCTGGTTTTGGTATCAAGGTGATGGTGGCCTCGTAAAAGGAATTTGGGAGTGTTCCTCCCTCTGCTATATTTTGGAAGAGTTTGAGAAGGATAGGTGTTAGCTCTTCTCTAAATGTTTGATAGAATTCGCCTGTGAAGCCATCTGGTCCTGGGCTTTTGTTTGTTGGAAGATTTTTAATCACAGTTTCAATTTCAGTGCTTGTGATTGGTCTGTTCATATTTTCTATTTCTTCCTGATTCAGTCTTGGCAGGTTGTGCATTTCTAAGAATTTGTCCATTTCTTCCAGATTGTCCATTTTATTGGCATAGAGTTGCTTGTAGTAATCTCTCATGATCTTTTGTATTTCTGTAGTGTCAGTTGTTACTTCTCCTTTTTCATTTCTAATTCTATTGATTTGAGTCTTCTCCCTTTTTTCCTTGATGAGTCTGGCTAGTGGTTTATCTATTTTGTTTATCTTCTCAACGAACCAGCTTTTAGTTTTATTGATCTTTGTTGTCATTTCCTTCATTTCTTTTTCATTTATTTCTGATCTGATCTTTATGATTTCTTTCCTTCTGCTAGCTTTGGGGTTTTTTTGTTCTTCTTTCTCTAATTGCTTGAGGTGCAAGGTTAGGTTGTTTATTCGAGATGTTTCCTGCTTCTTAAGGTTGGCTTGTATTGCTATAAACTTCCCCCTTAGAACTGCTTTTTCTGTATCACATAGGTTTTGAGTCGTGTCTCCATTGTCATTTGTTTCTAGGTATTTTTTGATTTCCTCTTTGATTTCTTCAGTGATCACTTCATTATTAAGTAGTGTATTGTTTAGCCTCCATGTGTTTGTATTTTTTACAGATCTTTACCTGTAATTGATATCTAGTCTCATGGCATTGTGGTCAGAAAAGATACTTGATACAATTTCAGTTTTCTTAAATTTACCAAGGCTTGATTTGTGACCCAAGATATGATCTATCCTGGAGAATGTTCCATGAGCACTTGAAAAAAATGTGTATTCTGTTGTTTTTGATGGAGTGTCCTATAAATATCAATTAAGTCCATCTTGTTTAATGTATCATTTAAAGCTTGTGTTTCCTTATTTATTTTCATTTATGATGATCTGTGTATTGGTGAAAGTGGGGTGTTAAAGTCCCGTACTATGAATGTGTTACTGTCGATTTCCCCTTTTATGGCTGTTAGTATTTGCCTTATGTATTGAGGTGCTCCAATGTTGGGTGCATAAATATTTACAATTGTTATATCATCTTCTTGGATCGATCCCTTGATCATTATATAGTGTCCTTCTTTGTCTCTTCTAATAGTCTTTAATTTAAGGTCTATTTTGTCTGATATGAGAATTGCTACTCCAGCTTTCTTTTGGTTTCCATTTGCATGGAATATCTTTTTCTATCCCCTTACTTTCAGTCTGTATGTGTCTCTAGGTCTGAAGTGGGTCTCTTGTAGACAGCATATATAAGGGTCTTGTTTTTGTATCCATTCAGCAAATCTGTGTCTTTTGGTGGGAGCATTTAGTCCATTTACATTTAAGGTAATTATCAATATGTATGTTCTTATTCCCATTTTCTAAATTGTTTTGGGTTCGTTATTATAGGTCTTTTCCTTCTCTTGTGTTTCTTGTCTAGAGAAGTTCCTTTAGCATTTGTTGTAAAGCTGGTTTGGTGGTGCTGAACTTCCTCAGCTTTTGCTTGTCTGTAAAGATTTTAATTTCTCCATCAAATCTGAATAAGATCCTTGCTGGGTAGAGTAGTCTTGGTTGCAGGTTCTTCTCCTTCATCATGTTCAGTATGTCGTGCCACTCCCTTCTGGGTTGCAGGGTTTCTGCTGAGAGATCAGCTGTTAACCTTATGGGGATTCCCTTGTGTGTTATTTGTTGTTTTTCCCTTGCTGCTTTTAATATGCTTTCTTTGTATTTAATTTTTGACAGTTTGATTAATATGTGTCTTGGCATATTTCACCTTGGATTTATCCTGTATGGGACTCTCTGTGCTTCCTGGACTTGATTAACTATTTCCTTTCCCATATTAGGGAAGTTTTGAACTATAATCTCTTCAAATATTTTCTCAGTCCCTTTCTTTTTCTCTTCTTCTTCTGGAACCCCTATAATTCGAATGTTGGTGTGTTTAATGTTTTCCCAGAGGTCTCTGAGACTGTCCTCAGTTCTTTTCATTCTTTTTTCTTTATTCTGCTGTGCAGTAGTTATTTCCACTATTTTATCTTCCAGGTCACTTATCCGTTCTTCTGCCTCAGTTATTCTGCTATTGATCCCATCTAGAGTACTTTTAATTTCATTTATTGTGTTGTTCATCATTGCTTGTTTCATCTTCATTTCTTCTAGGTCCTTGTTAACTGTTTCTTGCATTTTCTCCATTCTATTTTCAAGATTTTGGATCATCTTTACTATCATTATTCTGAATTGTTTTTCAGGTAGACTGCCTATTTCCTCTTCATTTGTTAGGTCTGGTGCGTTTTTATCTTGCTCCTTTATCTGCCGTGTGTTTTTCTGTGTTCTCATTTTGCTTATCTTACTGTGTTTGGGGTCTCCTTTTTGCAGGCTGTAGGTTCGTAGTTCCCGCTGTTTTTGATGTCTGTCTTCAGTGGCTCAGGTTGGTTCAGTGTGTCGTGTAGGCTTCCTCGTGGAGGGGACTAGTGCCTGTGTTGTGGTGGATGAGCCTGGATCTTGTCTCTGTAGTGGGCAGGTTCACGTCAGGTGGTGTGTTTTGGGGTGTCTGTGGCGTTATTATGATTTTAGGCAACCTCTCTGCTAATGGGTGGTGTTGTGTTGCTGTTTTGCTAGTTGCTTGGCATAGGTTGTCCAGCACTGTAGCTTGCTGGTCGTTAAGTGAAGCTGGGTGCTCGTGTTAAGATGGAGGTCTCTGGGAGATTTTCACCGTTTGATATTATGTGGAGCTGGGAGGTCTCTTGTTGACCAGTGTCCTGAAGGTGGCTCTCCCATCTCAGAGGCAGAGCCCTGACTCCTGGCTGGAGCACCAAGAGCCTTTCATCCACACGGCTCAGAATAAAAGGGAGAAAAAGTAGAGAGAATTAGTAGAAGTATGAAGAAAGAAAGAAAGAAAGGAGGGAAGGAAGGAAGGAAGAAAGAAAGAAAGCAAGGAAGGAAAGAAGGCAAGAAGGAAAGAAGGAAAGAAAGGAGAGAGGGAGGGAGGGAGGAAGGAACGAAGGAGGGAAGGAAGGAAAAAAGACAGAAAGAAAGAAGATACAGTAAAATAAAATAAAGTATAATAAAGTTATTGAATTAAAAAATAATTATTTAGGAAAAAAAAGGGACGGATAGAACCTTAGGACAAATGTTGGAAGCAAAGCTATACAGACAAAATCTTACACAGAAGCATACACATACACCCTCACAAAATGAGGTAAAGGGGAAAAAAATCATAAATCTTGCTCTCAGAGACCACCTCCTCAATTTGGGATGATTCGTTGTCTAAAGGAGGGAAGGAAGGAAGGAAGGAAGGAAGGAAGGAAAGAAAGAAAGAAAGAAAGAAAGAAAGAAAAGAAAGAAAGAAAGAAAGAAAGAAGGTAAAGTATAATAAAGTTACTAAAATTAAAATTATTAAGAAAAAAATTTTTAAAAAAAACCATGGACGGATAGAACCCTAGGACAAATGGTGGAAGCAAAGCTATACAGACAAGATCTCACACAGGAGCATACACATACACATTCACAAAAAGAGGAAAAGGGGAAAAGATCATAGATCTTGCTCTCGAAGCCCACCTCCTCAATTTGGGATGATTCGTTGTCTATTCATGTATTCCACAGATGCAGGGTACATCAAGTTGATTGTGGAGCTTTAATCCGCTGTTTCTGAGGCTGCTGGGAGAGATTTCCCTTTCTCTTCTTTGTTCTCACAGCTCACAGGGGCTCAGCTTTGGATTTGGCCCCGCCTCTGCGTGTAGGTCGCTGGAGGGCGTCTGTTTTTTGCTCAGACAGGACGGGGTTAAAGGAGCTGCTTATTCGGGGGCTCTGGCGCACTCAGGCCGGGGGGGAGGGAGGGGCACTGCGTGCGGGGCGGGCCTGCGGTGGCAGAGGCCGGCGTGATGTTGCACCAGCCTTAGGCCCGCCGTGCGTTCTCCCGGGGAAGTTGTCCCTGGATCCTGGGAACCTGGCAGTGGCGGGCTGCACAGGCTCCCTGGAAGAGGGGTGTGGATAGTGACCTGTGCTCGCACACAGGCCCCTTGGTGGCGGCAGCAGCAGCCTTAGCGTCTCCCGCCCGTCCCTGGGGTCTGTGCTTTTAGCCGCGGCTCGCGCCCGTCTCTGGGGTCTGCGCTTTTAGCCGCGGCTTGCGCCCGTCTCTGGGGTTCGCGCTTTTAGCCACGGCTCGCGTCTGTCTCTGGAGTTCCTTTAAGCAGTGCTCTTAAACCCCTCTCCTTGCACACCAGGAAACAAAGAGGGAAGAAAAAGTCTCTTGCCTCTTCGGCAGCTCCAGACGTTTCCCCGGACTCCCTCCCGGCTAGCCGTGGTGCACTAACCCCTTCAGGGTATGTTCAAGCCGCCAACCCCAGTCCTCTCCCTGTGCTCTGACCGAAACCCAAGCCTCAGCTCGCAGCCCCGCCCGCCCCGGCGGGTAAGCAGACAAGCCTCTTGGGCTGGTGAGTGCCGGTCAGCACCGATCCTCTGTGTGGGAATCTCCCCGCTTTGCCCTCCGCACCCGTCGCTGTGCACTCCTCCGCGGTCCCGAAGCTCCCCCCTCCCCCAACCGCAGTCTCCGCCCGCGAAGGGGCTTCCTAGTGTGTGGAAACCTTTCCTCCTTCACAGCTCCCTCCCACTGGTGCAGGAGCTGTCCCTATTCTTTTGTCTCTGTTTTTTCTTTTTTTCTTTTGCCCTACCCAGGTACGTGGGGAGTTTCTTGCCTTTTGGGAAGTCTGAGGTCTTCTGCCAGCGTTCAGTAGGTGTTCTGTAGGAGTTGTTCCACGTGTAGATGTATTTCTGGTGTATCTGTGGGGAGGAAGGTGATCTCTGCGTCTTACTCTTCCGCCATCTTCAAGGTCCCCCTGTATATTTCTTTTTCTACTATACTAAAAATCTTAGGTCCTAATGACAGTGATTATGTTAAAGTGATATTACTTTACTATATTATATCATATTAATTATGTATACAAAATACATTGTATAATAGTTTCAGAATAACAATATCAATATTATTACTCATAATTTTATTACACCATTTTCAGAATTTCTTTTTCCAGTTTTGGGCGGTTTTGTCCTTGGGGTACATCTCTCTAAAGATGTACAGATAAACTACTCTGTTTTAAATCACTTGAAAATGTTCCTCTCTATTGGGCTGTGCCCACAAATTTATATCAAATTAAAAGTTTTTTTCTTCTGTTTTGGGAGAATTTAAATGTTTTTTTCATTATTTTATTTTGCTTTGTGATTGTAGGGACAAGGTTTATTCAGAGAAGTCTAGCTTCTGTCCCTAACCCTTTTACTTTGTTCATTCTCCTTCTATCCTTCACTTTCAAATTTTCTCTTTATATGATTGATATGAGGATGAATTAATTTAATGCATAGAAAGTGAATAGTCTATATTTTAAATATTCAGTAAATGGCAGCTATCATTATGGGGAAGGCATATGACTCATTATTGTCTTTGAAGTTTCCAAATTTAAATACGCTCTACCATAGTCTTGAGTGGTAATTTTGGTCTTGATTGAACCCTGGTTTGTATATATAAGTAATCTAAAACTGCTTCTTCAGAAACATTAAGCTTCTGCTTCAGTGCAGAAGTGTTACTGCTTTCCTGTGGTGACATATAAAGTGGGCAGGAAAATTGCAAAACTGAAGAAAGTCCAAGATTCGATGTTAGAAAATGCTGCATTGGAATCTCAGATTTGTTATTTACTGGCTGTTTTATAGTATAAATTTCTTAGCCTCTCTGAGCCTTACTTTCCCACATATGTAATGGTGATTATTATATCCAGTTATTATTGCAAGAAGTAAATAAGCAGACCTATAGAAATGACCTACACAGTACCTGGAATATACTGGTGTTCAAGAAAAGTTTTTCTTTTTTCCCTTCTTTAACTTAATCTATATGAAAACCATCCCAGCTGTGATTGAGAGCAGATAGGTCTTTCTCTGATCAGCATTTACCAAATTTCTGTTCTCTTTGCTTCTTCCAGAGAACTCATTCCTATACCAACGTCCACCCATTTTCGTGCTTGTGTGCGCCTCCAGATTCACCCACCACTGTTCTCCACCCTGCTCTTTGCCTCTGAACACTGACCTATATGGAATGTATCAAAGGGCTCCCATGTCCTCTAGCTTTCTGTTGAGGTCATTCAATGGGAGTCCCAGCAGGAGATTGGTGAATTGATCAAAGAATTTGTTCCTCTAGCTCCCTTCCTGTAGGGGTGCTATTCCTTGACTGGTTCCTCTCTGGAAGTCCTGCACTGGTCCATGTTGGTTTCCCTAAATTCTGCCTGCTTCTTTGTAAAGAGTCCTTTTATTCAACTCCAATTACCCAGTTTGAGTGGTGCCATCTCTTTCCTGCAGGGATCCTGATTGATACAATTTCCAATCAAGAAAATAATAATGAGATTTTTAGTCTGGGGAGCACATCTTGCCTCAATTCCTTCAGTTATTCTGAAGTCCTAAACTCACATAAATTTGAATTGAAAAGCAGAATACCTAGACTTCAGTAAATTATCCAAAACAGCAAGTCACTCAATGAATTTTGCTTTAACCTCTATGCCCTCAGCTTTTAACCAAGGGTCAATACAGGAAATGGTCATATGCTATCTCCATTCCTGCATCTTCAATAAATGTACTGTTGAAAACAGCATCCATTATTGTGGCCAATGTCTCTGACATGGTGATGTGAAAAGAGCACAAGATTTGGAGTTAAAAGATATAGGCTGGAACTCCCACTCTGTAATTTACTGGTTACCAAACCATATTTCTCTGACCTTCAATCTATTCTTCTGTAAAATGAGACAAAAATACTTATAAACTTGTATTAGTGGGAAAAAAAGAAGAGAGCTTTTTCAACTAAAGAGTACCATAAATATTCATGCATAGTATGAATGATTAAATTTCTTTAAAATTTAGCACAGGCAAAGGTTTTCTTTACTAAAGAACTATTTTGCTTTATCCTGTTAAAAAGGACTATATGACTCATGATTTTTTTACATTAGCTTATAGAAATGCACAATTAACTGTAATATTTTATTATAATTATATTTTACTAGTATTTTTATACCTGGATTTACTTCTCTCTCCATGATTTTTATTTATTCTTGAGAATATTATGGTATATGTATATTTTAAGATAAATCCAATTTGGGGGAAGAAGACAGGATCTAAACAAACAAGCCAATACAATTTTCAAAAAAGAATTTGTCCATAACTGTATTGCCTCTGGGGTGAAGACTCTCATTCATCTTTCTGCAACATTCCTCTTTAATTCTGTACCCAAGCAGTGTTCATGGTGATGGTTCCAGCCTCCTGTGTTCATGATTCATTATTTGAAAATCAGCAAGATTGACATCTGCCTACCTATAAAAAGATGTAATATAAATATTATATATAATACATATTATATATAGCAATACATATCCTACAGTTTGTTGGCACTAGGAGAAAGGGATGGAAGAAAAGAAGGAAGAAACGAGGTAAGAAAGGGAGGAGAAGGTAGATGTGAAGGAGGAAATTACCTTCTTCCTAGGAGTTATAATATCCATTTCAAACTTTTTTCAATTTTCGTTCCCAAGTAAGGGTCTAAAATTATTACCATCAGTACAGTATATTCACCTCGGCCCATCAGTGTTCTTCTATTGGTTCCTGTCCACCATATGAGTCTGTTCATGAATATTCTGTTCTTATTCTACAGAGAGAGGGGCTCAGTTCAGATACCTCCCAGACAATCACCACTATTTCCAGGAGACCACAACCTTTCTCCAAGCCAAATCAAATCCAGGACTTGTGAAACACCATCGCCTAATTTTCAAATCAACAGGACAGAAGCTAGAAAATAAGCTTTATCTCTTAGAATAAAGTGAAATTCTTGAACTATAGAACTACTACCTTATTTCAGGCAAAAGAAAGATTTTGGGTGAAGAACAGGTATAAATGTGTCTGTCATCAGAAAGAAAAATAGAACTGTCTGAGACAGCTGTAAGTCCAAGTGGAGTTGGTAGATTTTTAAACACACTCCCCAGGCCAAACAAAGAACTTATTTGTGTATGGTGAAGTATGATTTACCAAGGAAGGGGGCTCACTGTCCTATCTGAAACATCCTTTTGAAAGACACCTGCAGCACTATTATGCAACGTAAAGCACCAGGTCATTAAGGGCTCCGTCAATCAAGTTACTGATTCTTCCAGATACGGCTGGTGAATAAAGAAGGCACATCTCCGTTTCAGACTGAAAGTCATACTCCACCTGCTCCAAGCCCTGGGGTTTTGAAAAAAAGAGAAGTTAACCTAATCTACTTCCATACTAAAAGAAACATTTGGTTCTCAAAGCCAGACTTTAGGAGTTCTTTCATCCAAGCAGAAGCTGATTCTTCAGGTATGTCCGAAAACACTTCTGGATTTCTTTATCTCTTCATTGTAGGATGACTATTGGTAGAAAAATATGGTACCTACTACCATATTTAATTTTTATTTTGGGGTACAGTTGATTTACAATGCTGTATTAGTTTCAGGTGTACAGCAAAGCAATTCGGTTATACACATATATATCCATTCTTTTTCAGATTCTTTTCCCATATAGGTTATTATGGAATATTGAGTAGAGTTCCCTGTGCTATACAGTAAGTCCTTGTTGATGATCTATTTTATACATAGTAGCGTGTATATGTTAATCCCAAACTCCTAATTTATCCCTCCCCGCACGTTTCCCCTTGGTAACCATACATTTGTTTTCGAAGTCTGTTTCTGTTTTGTAAGTTCATTTGTATCATTTTTTTTAGATTCCACATGTAAGTGATAATATGATATTTGTCTTTCTGTCTGACTTCAGGTAGCATAATAATCTCTAGGCCCATCCATGTTGCTGCAAATGGCATTATTTCATTCTTTTTTATGGCTGAAAAATATTCCATTGTAAATATGTACCACATCTTCTTTATCCATTCCTCTGTCGACGGACATTTAGGTTGCTTCCACGTCTTGGCTATTGTAAATAGTGCTGCAATGAACGTGAGTGCTGCGTGTATCTTTTAGAATTATGGTTTTCTCCAGATATATGCCCAGGAGTGGGATTACAGGATCATATGGTAGCTCTATTTTTAGTTTTTTAAGGAACCTCCACACTGTTCTCCATAGTGGCTGCACCAATTTACGTTCCCACCAACAGTGTAGGAGGGTTCCCTTTTCTCCACCCTTTCTCCAGCATTTATTGTTTGTTTACTTTTTTTTAAAATAGAAATCAGTTTTATTTCTGTATATCAATAGTTAGAAAACATAATTCTTAAAGATACCATTATAATAGTGGAGATAAAGTCCTAAGGAGTAAATCTGACAGAAGCTATATAAAACTTTTATGGAAAAAAACCTTATTACAATCATTAAAGAATACTTAAGTAAATACAGAGATGTATCATATTAAAAGGAAGACAATATAAAAATGTAATTCTCTACTGATCTACTGATGGCCATTCTAACTGGTGTGAGGTGATGCCTCATTGTAGTTTTGATTTGCATTTCTCTAATAATTAGTGATGTTCAGTATCTTTTCATTTGCTTTTTGGCCATCTGTATGTCTTCCTTGGAGAAATGTCTGTTTAGGTCTTCTGCCCATTTTTTGATTGGGTTGTTTCTTTTGATATAGAGCTGCATGAGCTGTTTGTATATTTTGGAGATTAATCCCTTGTCGGTTGCTTCATTTGCAAATATTTTCTCCCATCCTGTGGGTTTTTTCATTTTATTTATGGTTTCCTTTGCTGTGCAGAAGCTTTTAAGTTTAATTAGGTTCCATTTGTTTATTTTTGTTTTTATTTTTATTGCTCTAGGAGGTGGGTCCAAAAAGATCTTGCTGCTATTTATGTCAGAGAGTGTTCGGCCTGTGTTTTCCTCTAAGAGTTTTATAGTATTTGGCCTTACATTTAGGTCTTTAATCCATTTTGAGTTTATTTTTGTGTATGGTGTTAGAGAATGTTCTAATTTCATTCTTTTACATGTAGCTATCCAGTTTTCCCAGGACCACTTATTGAAGAAACTATCTTTTCTCCATTGTGTAGTCTTGCTGCCTTCGTCGTAGATTAAATTGATCAGAGGTGCATGGGTTATTTGTGGGCTTTCTATCTTGTTCCATTGATCTATATTTCTGTTTTTGTGCCAGTACCATACGTTACTGTAGCTTTGAAACATAGTCTGAAGTCAGGGAGTCTATTCCTCCAGCTCCATTTTTCTTTCTCAGGATTGCTTTGGCCCAGTACCATATTTAAAAATAAATAATAGAGCACTTACATCATTTCTGAAACTATAGCCAAATAATCAAACCCTAAAAATGTGATTGCTTGCTCATCCATTTATTTCCCCCCACCATTTATTATAAAAATTTTCAGTCAGGCAGCAAACTGAAAGAACCATACAATCAACATCTGTATACAAATCACCTAAATTCTATCATTAACCTTTACTAGACCTGCATTCATTACGTCCCTAGCTATCCATCCCTCTCTACTACATATATCATCCTATCTATTTTTAAGGCATTTTAAAGCAAATTGCAGACCCTTATTATTTCCCTCTAAATACGTCACCATGCACATCATTAATAGAGTTCAACAGTTGTTTGATAGTTATTTTCTTTGGATGTAAAATTTACATACAATGAAATACACAAATCTTTACTTTTGTTGAGTTTTGATAATGCATACATCTGTTGTAACCCAAGCTCCTATCAAGATATAGAATATTACCATAACCCCAGATAGTTATCTTTTTCCCCCTTTCCAGTCAATCACTATCCCTACTACTCTGGAGATAAACTTTGTTCTGATATTTTTTTCTGACAAAAATTAGATTTGCTTGTTCTAGAATAGCATATAAACAGAATCATGCAGTATGTATCCTTTGTATAAGACTCTTTCACTTAGCATAGTGTTGTGGATTAGCCAAGTCATGCATGCACAAGTAGTAAGTCTTTCCACTTTATTGTTGAGTAGTATGCTATTGTGCGAATATCAATTTGCTTATCCATTCTCCTATGGGTTGACACCTGGGCGCTCCAGACTGTGCTGTTATGTTTCTTTTAATTTATTTCGGGTAAATAACTAGGACTGGGATTGCTGGGTCTTGGCTGTAAGTCATTTTTTTGGTCATTGCTTTACGGTTGACAATATTCATTGTTTTTCAAAGTCTACTTTAGAAAATCTGCAACTGTAAAAGTGCATTTAGTCCCTTTGATTCCTAAGCCTATAGTTTTCATAAACATTACATCTACACACATTATACAACCTGCAAAACAATATGTTTTCCTTTAACTATTCATATATATTTTAAAGAGATTAAGAGGAAAGAGAAAGAACTTTTATATTTACCCCTATAGTTATCATTCTCAATAATTTTCACTTCTTTTCGGGGAGCCAAGTATCATCTTGCATCATTTTCTATCAGCTGAAGAACTTCCTTTTGCACTCCTTGTAGTGCAAGTCTGAAGCTGATGAACTCAATTTCATTTTCTCTAAAAATATATTTACTTTTACTTTGAAGATTATCTTTTCTGGATACAGAATTCTGTTTTTTCCAGATTTATTGAAGTATGATTGACAATTATATATGTTTAAAGTATATGTTTGCTATTCATATACATTGTGAAATTATTACCACAATCAAGCTAATTAACATATCCATCATTGCACATAGTTCCCATGTTTGTATATCTCTGTGTGGTGAGGATACTTGAGATCTACCTCTTTATAAAATTCAAGTTTACAACACATTATTATTAATGTTAGTCATCGTGTTATGCATTAGATCTCTAGAACTTATTCATCTAATAACTGAACATTTGTGCCCTTTGATAAGTATCTCTCCTTTTCCCCCACCCCTAAGCCTTTGGTAACCATCATTCTTCTGTTACTGTGAGTTCAGCTTTTTTTTTTTTTTCTTAGATTCCATATGTAAGTGAGATAGTACAACAAGTATCTTTCTGTGTCTGGCTTATTTTACTCACTCAGCATAATGTCCTCCAGTATTATACAGAATATTTTCGCTGTGCCCTAAAAATCATCTGAGCTCTGCTTATCCATCTCTCCCACCAAACCCTGGCAACTACTGATCTTTTTACTCTCCCCCTAGTTTTACCTTTTTCAAAATATCGTATAGTTGGAATCATACAGTATGTAGCCTTTTCAGATGGGCCTCTTTTGCTTAGTAATATGCATTTAGGTTCCTCCATGTCTTTCCATAGCTTGATAGCACATTCATTTCTTTTTAGCAAAGAATACTATTCCATTGCCTAGATAGGTTATTTATCCCTTCACCCACTGAAGGACATTTTGGCTACTTCCAAGTTTTGGCCATTTGAATAAAACTGCTATAAATAGCAGTTTTTTGTGGACGTAAGTTTTCAGTTCATCTGGGTTAATATTAAGGATCATGACTGCTGAATCATAAGGTTAAGAGTATGTTTAGGTTTGTAAGAAATTGCCAAACTTTCTCCTAAGTTTCCATATTATTTTCCATGCTATTTTGCATTCCTATCAACAATGAGTGAGAGTTCTTGTTCTCCACATCCTTGCCAGCATCTGGTGTTGTCAGTGTTCTAGATTTTGGCTCTTTTAAGAGATGTGTAGTACTATCTCACTGTTGTTTTAATTTGCATTTCCCTGATGATGTATACAGTGGAGCATCTTTTCATATGTCTATTTGCCATCTGTATATTTCTTTGGTGAATAAATATATATTTTTATGTCTAGTATTACATTAGAATTTCCTGTCGGTTCTTCATAATAGTATCTCTCTTTCTCCACTGACATTTCCAATCTTTTCATTTGTTACAAGCATACTTTTCTTTACCTCATTTATTTCAGTCATAAAATCCTACTTTCAAGTTTTTGCAGCTGTTTTTGTTCACTCTCCAACAAAACAAAAATTTCATCTATTTAGTTTTGAAAGCAAATGCCTAAAGGCTTGTAGTATAGAAAGCAATGAATATATCCCTAAAATTATTTCTAGATATTTAATAGCTACTATATATGTGAATAATAAGGAAAGAAATTTAATGACTGGCTCCATATCCCACAGTTAGATCCTTCTGCTACAGCTGCTTCCAAATATCTGAGAAGATTGTCCAAGATGGCAGAGTAAAAAGACCCTGAGCTCACCTCCTTTCATGAGCACATCAAAATCACAACGATCTGCAGAAGAGCCATCAGTGAAAAAGACTGGAGCCTACCAGAAAAGATCTTCTACAACTAAAGACATAAAGAAGGAACCACAATGAAATGTGTAGGAGGGGCGGACTTGCGCTATCATCAAATCCTATAACCCTGGGTTGGCAACCACAGACCGGAGAATAATTATATCGCAGAGGTACCTCCCATAAGAGTGAGAGTTATGAGCCCCAAATCAAGCTCCTCAGCCCAGGGGTCCTGGACTGGGAAGATGAGCCCCCAGAGCATGCGGTTTGAAGACAAGTGGGGCTTACTTTTTGACAGCCCTGTAGGACTGGGAGAAATAGAAACTTCACTAGGGTGAAGTGCACACAAAATCTCACATGCACTGGGACCCAGGGCAAAAGGCGTAATTTGATAGGAACCTGGGCCAGACCGAACTGCTGATCTGTGGGGGAGATTGGGGGGGGGGCACAGCAGCTGTGGCTCACCCTGGGGACATAGACTCTGGTGGCAGTCATATTTGGGAGTGTTCTACCTTGTGGACACTGTTGTTCGCATTGTGAGATCCTCCTTCTAGCTTATTAGCATCAAGAGCTGTTCCCACCCAAAAGCCTGTAGACACTAGTACTGGGGACACCTCAGGCCAAACAACTAACTGGGTGGGGACAGAGCCTATGTGTCAACAGACAGTCTGCCTCTAGACACAGCCTTGCCCACCAGATGACCAAGACTGAGCTCTACCCACCAGTGGGCAGGCACCAGCCCTGCTCTCCAGGAAGTCTGAACTAGCTTCTAGATCACCCTCACCCACTACGAGGCAGACAGACACTAGACACGAGAAAACTACAGTCCCTCAGAATGTAGACCCATCCCACCCACAGTAGGTCAGACCCTACCCTGGAACCAGCTGGGCCCTGCCTACTAGCAGGCCAACACAAGCTTTGGGACACCCTGGACTCCATACCCAACTGTGTCAGCAATCAGCCCCCCGCCACCCCACCAGTGATCTGACACCAGCTCCAGGATCCCTGGGCCCTACAGCCAGACTCTAGGACCTGGCTCTGCCTATCAGTAGTCCAGCACTAACCACAGGACCTGCCTTCACCTGCCAGAGGGTGGGCAACAGCCCTGGGGTCTTCTGGACCCTGAGTCTGCCCACCAGTGAGCCACCATAGCCCTGGGGTCCCCTAGAGTTCTGCAGCCAGCCACCTCATAACTAGACCCCAGCCAGCAGCATCTCCACAAGGCAGTGCCTTGCAACCAACTGGGCCAACCAAGCCTACCAGACTGCTCACATAGTCATCCCAGAGCAGTCAGAACTATCAGAAAGAGAAATTAAGGAGACAATCCCATTTACCATTGCATCAAAAAGAATAAAATACCTAGGAATAAAGCTACCTAAGGAGGCAAAAGATGTGTACTCAGAAAACCATAAGACACTGATGAAAGAAACTGAAGACAACACAAACAGATGGAAAGATAGACTGTGTTCTTGGATTGGAAGCGTTAGTACTGTTAAAATCACCATTCTACCTAAGGCAATCTAGAGATTCAATGCAATCTCTTGTCAATATACCAATGGCATTTTTCACAGAACTAGAACAAATAATTTTAAAAATTGTATGGAAACACAAAAGACCCTGAATAGCCAAAAGAATCTTGTGAAAGAAGAACAGAGCTGGAGAAATCATGCACCCATCTTAAGACTATACTACAAAGCTACAGTAATCAAGACAGTATGGTACTGGCACAAAAACAGAAAGATAGATCAATGAAACAGGATAGAAAGCCCAGAGAGAAACCCATACACTTATGGTCAACCTATGACAAAGGAGGCAAGAATATGCAATGGAGAAAAGACAGTCTCTTCAATAAGTGCTGCTGGGCAAAGTGGACAGCTATATGTAAAAGAATGAAATTAAACCATTCTCTAACAAACACCACAAAAAAACTCAAAATGGATTAAAGACCTAACTGTAAGACCAGATCCTATAAAACTCCTAGAGGAAAACACAGGCAGAACACCCTTTTGCATAAATCACAGCAATATTTTTTTTCATCCATCTCCTAATGTAAAGGAAATAAAACCAAAAATAAGCAAATGGGACCTAATTATATTTGAAAGCTTTTGCACAACAAAGGAAACCACTGAAAAAATAAAAAGACAACCAACTGAATGGGAGAAAATATTTGCAAACGACGTGACCAATAAGGGATTAATATCCAACATACGTAAACAGTTCATACAACATCAAAAAAACAAACAACTTGACTAAAAAGAACTGAATAGAAAAGAACTAAAAAGAAGAACTGAATAGAAATTTTTCCAAAGAGAACATGCAGATAGCCAACAGGCATATGAAAAGATACTGAACATCACTAATTATCAGGGAAATGCAAATCAAAACCACAAGACAGCACCTCACACCTGTCAGAATGGGTATCATCAAAAAGAACACAAATAACAAATGTTGGCGAGAATGTGGAGAAAAGGGAACCCTCATACAGTGTTGGTGGGAAGTAAATTGGTGCAGCCACTCTGGAAAACAGTATGGACGTTTCGCAAAAAACTAAAAATAGAACTACCATATGACCCAGCAGTTCCACTCCTGGATATATACTGAAAAAAACAAAAACACTAATTTGAAAAAATACATGCATCCCAGTGTTCATAGCAGCATTATTTACAATTGCCAAGGTATGAAAGCAACCTAAGTGTCCAACAACAGATGAATGTATAAGGAAGATGTAAAATACAAACACACACACACACACACACACACACACACACTGGAATACTACTCAGCCACAAAAAATAATGAAAATTTTGCCATTTGCAGCAACATGGATGGACTTGGTGGGCATTATGCTAAGTGCAATAAGACAGAGAAAGATTGTATGATATCACTTATATGTGGAATTAAAAAAATACAACAAACTAGTGAATATAATGAAAAAGAAGCAGACTCACAGATATAGAGAACAAACTAGTGGTTACCAGTGGGGAGAGGGAAGGGAGGAGGGGCAATATAGGGGTAGGGGGGTAACAAGTACAAACTATTAGGTATAAAAGAAACTATAAGGATATATTGTACAACATGTGTAATATAGAGCCAATATTTTATAATAACTACAAATGGAGGATAACCTTTAAAAATTGTGAATCACTACATTGTATACCTGTGACATATAATATTGTACAGCAGCTATACTTCAATGAAGTCTGTAAACAAACAAAAAAGCCAAATATCTGAAAACTTGCTTCTAATGGGATACCAATAAATATATTTTTCTGTGTTCGCTAGTTTTGTGTGTCAACTTGGCTAGGATATAATACTCAGTTATTCAGTTAAACACTAATCTAGGTGATGCTGTAAAGATATTTTGTAGATATGGCTAACATCTACAATTAGGTGAATTTAACTGATGTAAATTATCTTCGATAATTTTGGTGGGACTCATTAATTGGCCGAAAGCATTAAGAGTAAAACTGAAGTTTCACTAAAGAAAAAGAAATCCCACCTGTGGACTGCAGGTTCATCTCCTGCTCAAGATTTTCTAGCCAGCCAGCCTACCCTAGAAATATATTAACATTAAATAGACATATGTATAAAGAACATATGGAAGGGAGCCCTTATCTTTGGCTGTAGGAAAGTGTCCAGGAAAGGTTACATTGAGATTTAAAGGGATTTGAAGGTTGTAGAGATGCTCTTCGGCAGAAGATGGTAGAAAGGCAATTTGCAACTAAGTACGTACGTGTGCAAGACAGAAGAAAGAGTGTGGAAAAAAACCTCTTTGTTCAGGGAAAAGTCACTACACTGTGGCTGAAACATAGAGCAAGATGAAAGTGGCAAGAAATGGGACTGAAGTGATAGATTAAAACTTGGTAATAAACTACCCTGAAGGTCCTGCTGAGGATTTTGAATTTTGTTCCCATGGTTATTAGGAAACCCTAGAAGACTTTGGAATAGGGTGATGATACGACCAGATCTGTGTTAATGGGTAATGGTTTGGCAGGGACAGAACAAAAGGTAGGGATATCTGTCATGCTGTTTTTGTTCTCACTTTCCCTCTAGATTCAGTTTCAAGCCCTTTTGACCAGTTTCGTCTCTCACCAAAGCCCAATTTCTCCATGTTTAGAAATGCAGGGCAATAGGTTGAGCCCAGAGCAACCAGCAAGACTGGATGAATGCTGTTCAGGTTAAGCTTAAATAGTAAGCAGAGGTGGTTTGAGCCAGGTAGGTCCCAGTGGTAGGTCTGGGCATGGAAATTCCAGCATTTGGACAGGTCAGGGCATCAGAGATAATGATGTTTGAGAGCAAGTCATACAAAAGTAACCTCCGATCCTAGAGCAAAAGCTGTTCACTCTTTGTCCTCTGCCCTCTATTATGCTCCCAGATCTGCATGGTAAGGACAAGGTTCTGGGGAATATGTCTGCAGTCAGAATTTCTAAATTGCACTTTGCCTTTTATTAAGAAAGGTATAGAGTTATCAGGTCTTCTGGGTGGTTCTTACAGTATTCATACTTACACAGAGCAGCCTAGATGACTCCAAGGCTGTGGAAATTATACCTGAGAAGATAGACACAGAGCAGAGCATGTACCCTTTTGTGTGTTATCAACAATTATTGCACAGCCCAAATGAGAGTGTGAAGTGGTAAAACAAGAACACTTTGGACGTGGGACAGCATGGGAAGAAATTAAATGGAATTACACAGCAAGTGTCCAGATTTCAGTTGTTGCCAATGAGGGGAATGAAGAAGGTGTCAATTTTTCATTCTGAGTGCCAATGAGGAATTATTCTTCCTACTGAAAGCATCAAAACCCCTCAAAGAGAGACACAAGGTAAACCTGCTAAAGAGTGAAGAGGAGACATCTGAATACATACATCGTAGGTAACATGCATACATAGAAATCAACTGATAAAGTCTATACCCAAAGTGAGCACTGAACAAGGGCTTAAGCAAAGATTGATAAAGAGATGATTGAATTCACGGTTGAATGGCAAGGGAGAAGAACAGGAAGGGACACATGGAAGAAAAGGAGAAGAAAGTTGACCGTACCAGGGGAAGAGAATTCAGTGCCCACAGATAAAAGCCTCTGTCTCTGTGTCAGTGGGAGGCTTCATCTGGCCCATAGCCCAGTCTCTGACCTTGAAGGGTTGTTCCTGCATCAGTCACTAGAGCAGACTGCCAAAATGCCAGCATTGCTAGATCTCAAAGACTACTACCTTATGCCAATGTTCTCTGTAAATCTTTGTAGCCAGCACATTCTATCAGCTTCCCTTCAGTGGTTACTGTCAAAAATATAAAGCCCCATAGTTATCTCTGCTTACTCATGTTTGCATCCCCTTACTGCTCTGATTTTCTCACTCCTGGTTTCAGTCTTACTGCTCCTCTGCCTTTCAAACGTTCCCCGTAAGACCTCTGGAATCCTCCATTATAAACAAATTCTCCCATATTCAGCTTATAATCTATTAATCCTTCCACCTTCCCCGCTGAAAATACGGTTTTCCTGTTAGCCCTTGGAAATGAGAGCTGCTCATTCTTCCACATTTCACCTTGTTTGGTGTCAGGAGGTAGGTTTGATGTCTTCTTTGATTCTCAATGCTACTTCCAGATTTCTGTTCACCTATTGTAAAAACTCCTATCCCTACAACCTCTGTCCTCACCCATCACTGTCTTCTTTTGGCTTCATGGGCCCTCCCCTTCATTCATTGTGGATTCTGGACCCACATAAATTTCTATGTCATGAGAGTGTCTTTAATTTCCATGTTGATGAGCCACCCAGCACCTCATACCATTAGCCCTGTGGCCTTCAATTCCACTCCATCTCACTTCAACCTAGTCATTCACTTTTGTGGCCATTCCTCAGACCTTGCCATCACGTGGAATGCTCCTCCTCGTGAAATATAAAGAAATATAAAGCTTCAATTTCTCACATAAATCATCTTCCAGGTCCCTCAATATCTTATTCTGATCTCAAATGTCCTTCAATCTATTTGGTACCTTAAATCATTCATATCTTCCCATTCTATCAATTGTGTTCTAATCTCTCATCGTTTTCTACCCAACCCAGGTCCCATAATGGACCATCAACTACTTTCTCAGTTCTTTTCTATTTAGTATTTTTTCATTTTTTTCTCCACTTCTATACTTTAATTGTTTAGTGCTTCTAGAAAAAGCAGGCAACGATGCAGACTGAGAACTCTACAAATTCATGCTCTCCAAATTGACCCGAGTGGTTCATCAGTCTCATCAGCTCTTGGTCATCTCCCCTTTCTGTTTCTCACTGATGCTCTTTTAAACCTCCACTCATCTCAAGTGCCCCACCCAACACCCACCTTCTTCATTCTTAGCAATGGTCTTGTGCCTTTCAAGAGTTCTAGAAAACGGAGTCTTCTCAATCCCTCTACCTACCTTATCTACACTCACACCAACTGCTCTCCTGCCATGTAAAAGACTGAGTTGTCCTTCCTCTTGATCACAGCCAGCCACTCATCTGAGTCCTGAGTACATCCTCCTCTAGTTCAACTTGCACTTGACTTTTTCAATCGTCCCACTTCCCTCCTGAATTACTTTCATTCCTTCTCCCCAGCCAATAAACATTTTCAAGTTTTCCCCATCCAAAAGAAAGTGAGATTACCTCTTCAATCTTACAGATCCTTTTAATGACTGTCCAATCTGGCTCCTCCTCTTCTAAATCCAAACCGCTGAAACGCCTCAAAAAAAAAAAAAAAAAGACCCAACTTCTACTTCCTCACTTTCCACTCACTCTTCAAGACACTGCCACGATGCTACTAAAACTAGCAAGGGCTAGTTATCAATATCTTTGAATTGTTAAATACACTGTATATTTCTCAATAATTCCAGAATATGTGTGTGTGTATCTCCACACCTCTTCACAAAACTCCAAATTAATATTCAGTACTGGAAAAGTCCTTCAGCATGTCCCACAAGCACCTCAATGTCAACAGGTGCAAAAGTGAACTTATCAGTTCTCTGTTTGAGCCACATCCTCCTTCAGCTTTGCCCATCACAGATGCCGGCACTGCCATTCACAGTCACTGAAGACTAAAACCTAGGAGGCACTTTGACTAACCCACAATCAAGACGCCAATTTGCCATCCTCAATTATTTCCATGATATGCTCTCTCTTTTCTACCTCAAATAGCTATTCAAGTTTGTATCCTCATTGTCTTTCACCTATAACACTTCAACAACCCATCTTTGGTTTCTGTGTCTCTAGTCTTGCCTGCTACAGTCCATACTGCAGAGTAATCTTGCTGAAAATGCAGGTGTGATAATGCCATTTCCGTGATTAAACTCTTCAGTGGTTCCTACAGATATCCTCCATGATCTAGCCCTCGAAGAGAATTTTCCCCCATTTCCAGCTTAGTACTTTTGATTCAACACCACCAAATTGCTTATAGCTCCCCCTCCACAGTGTTATATTTCTAACTTTGATTCTTTAATTGTACTGAGCTCTCTGCTGAAATGCTCCTCCCCAGCACTTGTCTTTGCCTAACTTACTTTCAAACTTTTAATTCCAAATTCTGTATTACTTCCCTCAGAATGAATTTCCAAGATGATTTATCTGTTGTGTTTTCATATATCCTACACATACCTCCACTAAAATGGCCATGGTCAAGACAACTCTATTTTGCCAAATCCAGCAATCACTCATTATCATGTTCATTAAACTCTGCAGCCTTTGAAAGAAAATGACTATTTTTCCTTTTTTTTTTTTTGCGGTACGCGGGCCTCTCACTGTTGTGGCCTCTCCCGTTGTGGAG
This sequence comes from Monodon monoceros, assembly GCF_005190385.1. Lineage (NCBI taxonomy): Eukaryota > Metazoa > Chordata > Mammalia > Artiodactyla > Monodontidae > Monodon > Monodon monoceros. The sequence continues at coordinate 86,852,534 of NW_021703782.1, read as the reverse complement.
CACAGGCTCCGGACGCGCAGGCTCAGCGGCCATGGATCACGGGCCCAGCCGCTCCGCGGCATGTGGGATCTTCCCGGACCGGGGCACGAACCCGTGTCCCCTGCATCGGCAGGCAGACTCTCAACCACTGCGCCACCAGGGAAGCCCCCATTTTTCCTTTTTTTGAGAGACATTCTTCTCTTGGCTTTTGAAACATCAGTGTTTTGTTTTTCCCTTGACTTATGCTGCTCAGTTTCTTTTGTAAGTCGCTCCTTATGGTCTCCAGTATGCATGTTGGAATGCCTCAGAGCTCAATCTTGAGCCCTCTTCTCTTCTATATCTAAAGCTGTTTTTGAGCAATATCATTCACAACATTTAGATACCAAGTACATTTACTGACTCTTACATCTATATCTCCTGTGTCGACCTCTCCCCTGAGCTTCAGACCTGGATATTTAATCGCCATCTCAAACTTAACAAGTTCCTAAAAGCACTCTTGATTCATAATCTCCTTCTCCAGTCTTGCCTATCTAAGTTAATGGCTCAGCCCCAAACCTAGCGGCTGTCATTGGACATTCCACTTCTCTTACTCTTCTCTCCAAATATATCTTAAATCTGACCACTACGCATTATCTCCACTGCTACATACCAGTCCTGGTCGCCATCTTCTCTTATCTGCAATGGCCTCCTACCTGTCTCCTTGTTTCCATCTTGGCCCCTGCTGTCCATTCTCCGCCTTGCATAAAGTTAAAATTAAAACCCTTGCATAGGGCTTCCCTGGTGGCGCAGTGGTTGAGAGTCCGCCTGCCGATGCAGGGGACACGGGTTCGTGCCCCAGTCCGGGACGATCCCACGTGCTGCGGAGCGGCTGGGCCCGTGAGCCATGGCCGCTGAGCCTACGCTCCGCAACGGGAGAGGCCACAAGAGTGAGAGGCCCACGTACCACACACACACAAAGAAAAACAAAAAACCCGTGCATAAAACCCTCCAATAGCTTCTAACTGTACTTAGAATAAAAACCAAACTCCTTAATCATGACCTGTACAGCCCCAGTGGTCTGGACCCTTCCTCTGTCCTTGACCTCATTTCCCTGCACTAGTTTCCACATTTGCTAAGCTCTAACCACACTAGCATTCTCTCTGTTCCTTTCCCCTCTCTTCCCATACCTTCCTACCTCAACTGCCTTCGCATTTGTGTTCCTTCTTTCTGGCATAATTTTCCTTCTCATCATTGTATCCCTGTCCTAACTACCCTTTCTAAAATACCTCAACCCTCTACTCCATTCAGCCTCTATTCAACTATCATCATTTTTGTCTATATAACACCATTCTCTGAAATCATATTTCTAATCACATTTGTATGTTTCCCTATTTAATTTTCGTTACCATCTATGTGAGCAAGGACCTTATCTGTCTTGTCACTGCTGTATCCGCAGGGCCTAATGCCTGGAATATTGTAGGTATAAGTGCTTTCCCCTCTGACCCTTCCCATGATAGATCCTGAGTTTCTTGAAGCCACCCTAGTGACTTTAGCACAATGCCTGGCACACAAGGGTTGCTAAAATGTTAATTAAATGAATGAGTGAATGAATACACAAACATGAGTAAACTTACGTTAGCTACACTGGCTTCATATTTTCACTTGTTACTCGGAGAAAGAAAATTGGGAGTTGACACCAGAACTCACTATGTTACTTACGGTATATCTTATATATAAGTATGCCCAAGTCAACTGTGAATTAGCCATATAGTTCTCAATCCAGGATGAGGATTTAATCACATTGAATCCCTTTGTTGTCTGTTGTAAAACTCTGAATTAGAAAATGTTTGCAGACAGAGGGATAGAGAGACATCCGGTTTGGGAGGTTTACGCCTTGCCTTGGCTACTCTGGGTCCCAGAGGTGGCTAACCACATAAACTTCTTCCTCATAGAAGGCTGAGTGAAATCCATGCCTGCCACAGTGCCATGTCTTATCATTTCACCGAAGTTATCCATTTGTGAGTCCAATGAACTGGTTACATTCTTTTGTTACTCGTTTTCCCCTGGTTGATGCTTTTTAATCTAAAGGGCAACCATGAATAACCACTGTGGTGGTTCCACACCCATCGGAGAGGTTATCCAAGGAGACATAACTTGGAGAAAAAGAAATAATTTGGCACATAGGTCCATCCCTTGGATAGGGAAAAAGCAGCGGAAACATATGGAAAAATTGCCAAGAAAACCCCATTTTCCATAATCAACAAGTTGACCAAGCGTTTGCCTTGGGTTTACTAGAGCACTCTACTTTCACGACAAGAATTTGCTTCCTAATTAATCTGAATGGGAGGAAGACAGTCCTTTTTCAGAGCCCTTGGTGAGTCTTTCATCCACACCATGCCTGCTTATGGACTTGAGAGAAGATTTCATCATTTTGTGGATTTTGCCCAGTTGGAAGGAGGCAGGGTCATGTGGGGGAAAGCCTTGATGTGTGGGTGTCATCTCTGTCCCCATTAAAGGTAACTCTATTCTTCCAGTTCCAGTTCCAAAAGCCTTGGAGTCATCCTTGGTTCCTCTCTTTTTCTGATACTCCTTATCTCATCCATCTGGAAATGCTATCAGCTCTACCTTTCAAATATGTCACAAATCCAACCATTTTTTTCTCTCTTAGCTGCCACTTAAGTCTAAGCAACCATCCTGTCTTACCTGGATTATTGCAAAAGGCTGGTACACAGTCTCCATGCTCTTAGCAGACACAGTGATCTTTTTCAAGCACAAGTCAGATCATGTCACTCTTCTTAAAATCCTCCAGTGGCTTCTATCCCACTCAGAATAAAAGCCAACATCTTTACAATGGTCAACATGGCCCTATATGTTCAGGCCCCTATAATCTCTTTGATCTCATGTCCTCCTTGTCTCTTGCTCATTCATTCCACTCCAGACACTCTGCCCCTTGTTGTTCTTCAAACACACCAGCCATACTCCTACCTCAGGGCCTTTGCACTTACTATTTATTTCTTCCAGAAATACTCTTCCCCAGAGGTCAGCAAGGCTCACTCCCTCATCTCTTTTATGTCTTTACTCAAAGACTCTGCCTTGGTGAGACCCTTCCTATTGGATGGGGACAAATGCCCATTATCCTACAAACACTCCCCTTTCTATGCTTTTTTTTTTTTTTCATAGAACTTCTCTCCATCTGGCATATATATTCTATTTATTGTTTATAACTCCCAAGAGAATGTTATTTTCCACAAAGGCATGGGTTATGTGTGTTTTGTTTGATTCTGTATGCTCAACACCCAGAACACTTGAAACAGACGAGGCACCCAATAGCCCCTTAATGAATAAATGAACCCTCTGACGACTGAATGGAAGAATGTATGTAGCATACATGGCAAATGGTAAGTGTTCAAAAAAATATTAATTTCTATCCTCATCCCCTCTCACACTGACTACAATATCTGCCATAGTGATTGTTTACAATGGCATATCACTATGGAAACATAAAAAAATTCCCAAAGGAATTTGTCTTAATCATAGATGAGTGATTTACATGGCATTATTTATAGAATCAAAGGCCGTCCAGATATACTCTTTGGTCAAAACAATAAGACATTTGATCAATTTATAGGTAATCCAGCCTGCATGAGTGCTAGCAGTGACAAATAATAAATAAAAAGTTCAAATATCTAGACTTTACTGAGAATGAGAGGAAAAAACTTATGGGTAATTTTCATATTACATGGTAAGAAGGAAAATACGTGGGTTCAACCCTCAGCCTCCCTCTCTGATTGGCTGTGTTCCTTGGGCAGGAAATTTTAGATTCTTAGAGCCTCAGCTTTTTCATTTAGAGGATGGGAGTATGATATTCCCCTTCTTGGGGTGTTTCAGGGATTACAGAAATAACACATGTGAAAGGATGTATCCCAGAGTTTACTGATGGAAAACAACAGAAGTTAATTTTCACTAACCAAATGTCTTGTCCTGATCCTATTTTTTCTTCATCTATAGACAACAACCGAAGGGAAGTATGGTCACCTGGAAGAGGGCTTGCCCTGTGTGTGCATGTTATACCCTCCCTCTACAGTAAAAACAGCTGAGCGCTTACTCTCGACCAGATGTTGATTCTCTCTTCTGATATCTTTAACAAGTGTAGGAGGTGTATATAGTTACTACTGTCTAGATGCAGAAACCAAGGGCCAGAGTGATTAAGTCCCTCAACCAATATCACACACAGACAGCAATTGGCTGAGCCTAGGCTCCCTATACTGTGCCCTGAGCTGTGTCCACTACACTACAGAGTGGTCAGTGTAGGAGCTAGAACCATCCAGAAGCCTCACAAGGCGGCTCTGCTTGTGGTTTGGTTTATTTCCCAGAGTATAAGCACCTCCAAGTAGCATCTCTGAATGATTCCTCTCTGTACTCACAGCACCTCGCACTGGGTATGGCACATGGTAAATGCTTGAGAATTGTTTGCAGATTGACGGAATGAACATGACCTGACTTACTCATCAGAAGACAAGGATTACTGAACCCCTACATTGGGCTCAGGACAGGCCTCTTCAGGTTGCACTAGAGCAGCCTGGGAATCTGGACACCCAGCTAACCTGAAAAGCCTTCATGACATGGTCTGGGGGTCCAACTAACATCAACCTGTCACCTCCCCTCGGCCAACTCAGCACGTACTGCCCAGGGCCAGGCCCTCAACCTGAGAACATTGCACAGGTGATCCCATCCCTGGTAAATCCAATAGACCATTTAAAGGTACAAAAAGCTATTTCAGCTCAGGTTCTAGACACATGGCTTTTACATGATACCAGTTATTATGAACAACCATCCTCATAAAATTGAGCTTCCATAGAGCAAATTATAGTTTTCAAAGTGCTTTCACATCCATCGCTTCTAATTCTCGCAATAACTCTTCAAGGTGGTTCTGATTCACCCCCTTTCACATCTGAGTGGACCGAGTCTCAGAGAGACAAAGTATCTTGCCAAAGAAGACAGACGAAAATAGTAACTTTGCTTATTCAGAGCCTGCTCTGGGCCATACGCTCTGAGAAGCACATCACTTACGTTATCCCTTTTAATCTTCGCAGTGGCCTTATGACGTAGGTAACAGCATGTTTAACATACTTCCTAGGAGAAAAATGAAGCTTAAATTTCTCAAGTTTGCACAATTGCTAAGAGATGAGGCCAAGATGAACACTCAGGCCAGAGCCTGCCCTTTCGCCCACTTTGCTCTGCTGCCCAGTATGGTGCAGTAGTAGCCTAAGAAAAGAAAGATTCCAACTCTCACGTCCTGACTCTACAAGCAGGAGAAGTCTGGAAATCTGTGGATTTATCTTAGGTACTGCACTCCTTGATTTTTCTCCTCTTACTTGAATCTTGCATTTGAAACTTTCTTTGGTAACTCTGGGTGGAATTGCTCTAAGTGATTTTTCTTAAAAATAAATGGCTAACTTCACACTCCTCTAATACATCTTATGATGACAAACTCACCTTCCTAAATACAGTTTTCACTATGTCACTTTCTAGTTCAAGACAATGAATGGCTCCGTATTCCTTCCTATGTGAAATCCAAGATCCTTACCTGGCTTTACCTAACCGTCTCAATGTATCATCCACCTGTTCCCATCACACCCCCTCTTCATCAGCGAGCTCCTCCTTCCCCTAAGAAGTCTTCTCTTACTGCCTCTTCCTGCCTTAAACCAGTGACTCTCAGGGACCATCAGCAATAAAAAAAAAAAAAAAGTTTTGGCAAACCAAACACTTATTTTTTCAAAGTATGGAACTGGAAGAAACAGTGGCTTTATGGTCTCACGATCATTTCACAAAATAAAGAAAAAAATTAAAGAAAAACACTAAAGGACAAGTAATAGGATCAAAATAAAGAACTGCCAAAAGGAAAGAGAGGAGGAGCTTCAAGATGGCAGAAGAATAAAACGTGGAGATCACCTTCCTCCCCAGAAATACATCAGAAATACATCTACACGTGGAACAACTCCTACAGAACACCTACTGAAGGCAGTAGACCTCAGACCTCCCAAAAGGCAAGAAACTCCCCACATACCTGGGTAGGGCAGAAGAAAAAAGAATAAACAGAGACAAAAGGATAGGGACGGGACCTGCACCAGTGGGAGGGAGCTGGGAAGGAGGAAAGGTTTCCACACACTTAGAAGCCCCTTCGCGGGAGGAGACTGCGGGTGGCGGAGGGGGGAAGCTTTGGAGCCGCGGAGGAGAGCGCAGCAACAGGGGTGCCGAGGGCAAAGCGGAGAGATTCCCGCACAGAGAATTGGGGCTGACCGGCACTCACCAGTCTGAGAGGCTTGTCTGCTCACCCGCTGGGGCGGGCGGGGCTGGGAGCTGAGGCTTGGGCTTCAGTCGGATCGCAGGGAGAGGACTGGGGTTGGTGGCGTGAACACAGCCTGAAGGGGGCTAGTGCGCCACGGCTAGCCGGGAGGGAGTCCGGGGAAAAAGTTTGGAGCTGCCGAAGAGGCAAGAGGCTTTTTCTTGCCCCTTCGTTTCCTGGTGCGTGAGGAGAGGGGATTCAGAGCGCCTCTTAAAGGAGCTCCAGAGACTGGCGCGAGCTGCAGCTAAAAGCGCGGACCCCAGAGACGGGCATGAGACGCTAAGGCTGCTGCTGCCGCCACCAAGAAGCCCGTGTGCGAGCACATGTCACTACCCACACCTCCCCTCCCGGAAGCCTGTGTAGCCCGCCAGAGCCAGGGTCCCGTGATCCAGGGACAACTTCCCCGGGAGAACACACGGCGCGCCTAAGACTGCTGCAACGTCCTGTTGGCCTCTGCCGCCGCAGGCTCGACCCGCATCCGTACCCCTCCCTCCCCCCGGCCTGAGAGAGCCAGAGCCCCCGAATCAGCTGCCCCTTTAACCCTGTCCTGTTTGAGCGAAGAATAGATGCCCTCAGGCAACCTACACGCAGAGGCGGTGCCAAATCCAAAGCTGAACCCCACGAGCTGTGCGAACAAAGAAGAGAAAGGGAAATCCCTCCCAGCAGCCTCAGGAGCAGCGGATTAAAGTTCCACAATCAATTTGATGTACCCTGCATCTGTGGAATACCTGAATAGACAACAAATCATCCCACATTGAGGAGGTGAACTTTGGGAGCAACGATATATACATATATATATATATATATTTTTTTTTTTTTTCCCTTTTTCTCTTTTTGTGAGTGTGTATGCTTCTGTGTGTGATTTTGTCTGTATAGCTTTGCTTTTACCATTTGTCCTAGGGTTCTGTCTGTCCGTTTTTTTGTTTCTTTTTTTTAGTATAGTTTTTAGCACTTGTTATCATTGGTGGAGTTTTGTTTTTTTGGTTTGGCTGCTCTCTACTTTCTTTTTTTTTTATTACTTAAAAATTCTTTTTAAAAAATTATTTTTTATTTTAATAACTTTATTTTATTTTACTTTATCTTCTTCTTTCTTTCTTTTTTTTTTTTTTCTCCCTTTTATTCTGAGCCGTGTGGATGACAGGCTCTTGGTGGTCCAGCCAGGCATCAGGGCTGTGCCTCTGAGGTGGGAGAGCCAAGTTCAGGACACTGGTCCACAAGAGACCTCCCAGCTCCATGTCATATCAAATGGCGAAAATCTCCCAGAGATCTCCATCTCAATGCCAAGACACAGCTCCACTCAATGACCAGTAAGCTACAGTGCTGGATACCCTATGCCAAACAACTAGCAAGACAGGAACACAGCCCCATCCGTTAGCAGAGAGGCTGCCTAAAACCATAATAAGCCCACAGACACCACAAAACAAACACACCACCAGACGTGGACCTCCCCACCAGAAAGACATGATCCAGCCTCATCCACCAGAACACAGGCACTAGTCCCCTCCACCAGGAAGCCTACACAACACACTGAACAAACCTTAGCCACTGGGGACAGACACCAAAAACAACGGGAACTACAAACCTGCAGCCTGCGAAAAGGAGACCCCAAACACAGCAAGTTAAGCAAAATGAGATGACAGAGAAACACACAGCAGATGAAGGAGCAAGGTAAAAACCCACCAGACCTAAAAAATGAAGAGGAAATAGGCAGTCTCCCTGAAAAAGAATTCAGAATAATGACAGTAAAGATGATCCAAAATCTTGGAAATAGAATTGACAAAATACAAGACACGTTTAACAGGGAACTAGAAGAACTAAAGAGCAAACAAACAGTGAACAACACAATAAATGAAATTAAAAATTCTCTAGAAGGGATCAATAGCAGAATAACTGAGGCAGAAAAACGGATAAGTGACCTGGAAGATAAAATAGTGGAAATAACTACTGCAGAGCAAAATAAAAAAAAAAGAAAGAAAAGGATTGAGGACAGTGTCACAGACCTTTGGGACAACATTAAACACCCCAAAATTCGAATTATAGGGGTCCCAGAAAAGGAAGAGTAAAAGAAAGGGACTGAGAAAATATTTGAAGAGATTATAGTTGAAAACTTCCCTAATATGGGAAAGGAAATATTTAATCAAGTCTAGGAAGCACAGAGAGTCCCATACAGGAAAAATCCAAGGAGAAACATGCCAAGACACATATCGATCAAACTATCAAAAATTAAATACAAAGAAAACATATTAAAAGCAGCAAGGGAAAAACAACAAATAACACACAAGGGAATCCCTATAAGGTTAACAGCTGATCTTTCAGCAGAAACTCTGCAAGCCAGAGGGAGTGGCAGGACATATTTAAAGTGATGAAGGGGAAAATCTAACAACCAAGATCACTCTACTCAGCAAGGATCTCATTGAGATTTTATGGAGAAATTAAAACCTTTACAGACAAGCAAAAGCCAAGAGAATTCAGCACCACCAAACCAGCTTTACAACAAATGCTAAAGGAACTTCTCTAGGCAGGAAACACAAGGGAAGGAAAAGACCTACAATAACAAGCTCAAAACAATTAAGAAAATAGTAATAGGAACATACATATCGATAATTACCTTAAACGTAAATGGATTAAATGCTCCAACCAAAAGACCTAGACTGGCTTAATGGATACAAAAACAAGACCCGTATATATGATGTCTACTGGAGACCCATTTCAGACCTAGGGACACATACAAATGAAAGTGAGGGGATGGAAAAAGATATTCCATGCAAATGGAAATCAAAAGAAAGCTGGAGTAGCAATTCTCATATGAGACAAAATAGCCTTTAAAACAAAGACTATTACAAGAGACAAAGAAAGACACTACATAATTATCAAGGGATCAATCCAAGAAGAAGATATAACAATTGTAAATATTTATGCACCCAACATAGGAGCAGCTCAATACATAAGGCAAATACTAACAGCCATAAAAGGGGAAATTGACAGTAACACAATCATAGTAGGGGACTTTAACACCCCACTTTTGCCAATGGACAGATCATCCAAAATGAAAATAAATAAGGAAACACAAGCTTTAAATGATACATGAAACAAGATGGACTTAACTGATATTTATAGGACATTCCATCCAAAAACAACAGAATACACATTCTTCTCAAGTGTTTGTGGAACATTCTCCAGGATACATCATATCTTGGGTCACAAATCAAGCCTTGGTAAATTTAAGAAAACTGAAATCATATCAAGTATCGTTTCCAACCACAACGCTACGAGACTAGCTATCAATCACAGGAAAAAAATCTGTAAAAAATACAAACATATGGAGGCTAAACAATACACTACTTAATAACCAAGAGATCACTGAAGAAATCAAAGAGGAAATCAAAAAATACCTAGAAACAAATGACAATGAAAACACGACGACACAAAACATATGGAATGCAGCAGAAGCATTTCTAAGAGGGAAGTTTATAGCAATACAATCCTAAGAAACCTTAAGAAACAAGAAACATCTCAAATAAACAACCTAACCTCACACCTACAGCAATTAGAGAAAGAAGAACAAAAATCCCCCAAAGTTAGCAGAAGGAAAGAAATCATAAAGGTCAGATCAGAAATAAATGAAAAAGAAATGAAGGAAATGACAGCAAAGATAAATTGATAAACCATTAGCCAGACTCATCAAGTAAAAAAAGGGAGAAGACTCAAATCAATAGAATTAGAAATGAAAAAGGGGAAGTAACAACTGACACTGCAGAAATACAAAGGATCATGAGAGATTACTACAAGCAACTCTAGGCCAATAAAATGGACAACCTGGAAGAAATGGACAAATTGTAAGAAACGCACAACCTTCCAAGACGGATCCAGGAGGAAACAGAAAATATGAACAGACCAATCACAAGCACTGAAATTGAAAATGTGATTAAAAATCTTCCAACAAACTAAAGCCCAGGACCAGATAGCTTCACAGGCGAATTCTAACAAAAATTTAGAGAAGGGCTAACACCTATCCTTCTCAAACTCTTCCAAAATATAGCAGAGGGAGGAACACTCCCAAACTCATTCTATGAGGCCACCCTCACCCTGATACCAAAACCAGACAAGGATGTCACAAAGAAAGAAAACTACAGGCCAATAGCACTGATGAACATAGATGCAAAAATCCTCAACAAAATACTAGCAAACAGAATCCAACAGCACATTTAAAGGTTCATACACCATGATCAAGTGGGGTTTATCCCAGAAATGCAAGGATCCTTCAATATATGCAAATCAATCAATGTGATACACTATATTAACAAACTGAAAGAGAAAAAGACATAAGATCATCTCAATAGATGCAGAGAGAGCTTTTGACAAAATTCATCACCTATTTATGATAAAAACCCTGCAGAAAGTAGGCATAGAGGGAACTTAACCTAATAAAGGCCACATATGACAAACCCACAGCCAACATCGTCCTCAGTGGTGAAAAACTGAAACCATTTCCACTAAGATCAGGAATAAGACAAAGTTTCCCACTCTCACCACTATTATTCAACATAGTTTTGGAAGTTTTAGCCACAGTAATCAGAGAAGAAAAAGAAAAAAAAGGCATAGAAATCGGAAAAGAAGAAGTAAAGCTGTCACTGCTTGCAGATGACATGAAACTATACATAGAGTATCCTAAAGATGCTCCAAGAAAACTACTAGAGCTAATCAATGAATTTGGTAAAGTAGCAGGATACAAAATTAATGCACAGAAATCTCTGGCATTCCTATACACTAATGATGAAAAATCTAAAAGTTAAATTAAGAAAACACTCCCATTTACCATTGCAACAAAAAGAATAAAATACCTAGGAATAAACCTACCTAAGGAGACAAAGACCTGTATGCAGAAAATTATAAGACACTGATGAAAGAAATTAAAGATGACACAAATAGATGGAGAGATATACCATGTTCTTGGATTGGAAAAATCAATATTTTGAAAATGACTCTACTACCCAAAGCAATCTACAGATTCAATGCAATCCCTATCAAACTATCACTGGCATTTTTCACAGAACTAGAACAAAAAATTTCACAATTTGTATGGAAACACAAAAGACCCTGAATAGCCAAAGCAATCTTGAGAACGAAAAACGGAGCTGGAGGAATCAGGCTCCTAGACTTCAGACTATACTACAAAGCTACAGTAATCAAGACAGTATGGTACTGGCACAAAAACAGAAAGATAGATCAATGGAACAGGATAGGAAGCCCAGAGAGAAACCCACACACATATAGTCACCTTATCTTTGATAAATGAGGCAAGAATATACAGTGGAGAAAAGACAGCCTCTTCAATAAGTGGTGCTGGGAAAACTGGACAGCTACATGTAAAAGAATGAAATTAGAACACTCCCTAACTCCATACACAAAAATAAACTCAAAATGGATTAAAGACCTGAATGTAAGGCCAGACACTATAAAACTCTTAGAGGAAAACATAGGCAGAACACTCTATGACATAAATCACAGCAAGATCCTTTTTGACCCACCTCCTAGAGAAATAGAAATAAAAACAAAAATAAACAAATGGGACCTAATGAAACTTAAAAGCTTTTGCACAGCAAGGGATACCATAAACAAGACGAAAAGACAACCCTCAGAATGGGAGAAAATGTTTGCAAATGAAGCAACTGACAAAGGATTAATCTCCAAAATTTACAAGCAGGTCATTCAGCTCAATATCAAAAACAAACAACCCACTCCAAAAATGGGCAGAAGACCTAAACAGACATTTCTGCAAAGAAGATATCCAGATTGCCAACAAACAAATGAAAGAATGCTCAACATCATTAATCATTAGAGAAATGCAAATCCAAACTACAATGAGATATCATCTCACAGTGGTCAGAATGGCCATCATCAAAAAATCTAGAAACAATAAATGCTGGAGAGGGTGTGGAGAAAGGGGAAACCTCTTGCACTGTTGGTGGGAATGTGAATTGATACAGCCACTATGGAGCACAGTATGGAGGTTCCTTAAAAAACTACAAATAGAACTACCATTTGACCCAGCAATCCCACTACTGGGCATATACCCTGAGAAAACCATAATTCAAAAAGAGTCATGCACCACAATGTTCACTGCAGCTCTATTTACAATAGCCAGGACGTGGAAGCAACCTAAGTGTCCGTCGATAGATGAATGGATAAAGAAGATGTGGCACATATATACAATGGAATATTACTCAGCCATAGAAAGAAATGAAATTGAGTTATTTGTAGTGAGGTGGATGGACCTAGAGTCTGTCATATAGCGTGAAGTAAGTCAGAAAGAGAAAAACGAATACCATATGCTAACACATATATATGGAATCTAAAAAAAAAAAAAAGGAAAGATAGATACATACTATGTAATAGATATATATATATAACATGGAAATTATAGTATAATGATCAGATTATATATGTTCTATAACACACATCTCTATACTGATGTTAAAATATCATTCTCATTTTCTCTCCATTTTGAGATGGTTTGATGAATATTTCATCATTGATAAGCACCAGGCAGAACAGAAGAATTTGGTCTCTATTCCACTGATATTCAGGATGAAGAGCATACTGAACACATCTGATATTATTTCTTAGTCTTCCATCCTCTTGTTTTAGCTAAATAAGGTTCTCGAGAACAGAGACCACATCTTGTGATTTCTCTGCATTCTGCACAGGACTTAACTAGGCCAGGGCCACTCAGAGGAGAGAGTGCAATATATGTGAGTTTGTATATAATCAAGACAACCCGAGATATTGCAGGCAATGCATTTTGGGGAACAATTACCTCTGGGGTGAAATAAGAACAACCCAAGTCACCCCATATTAGCTTTCTAGAATGCAGCCTTCCAGTCTGACCTTTCAGTGACCTCCGACTTCGCAGAGCTTGTTGATCACCTGAAGCCTCTTTCACTTACTCCCCAGTAAATCATTTCACTCACTGTCGCCACCACCCTTTCAGGGAGGGCAGGAGAGGTGTCCTAAAAGAGGCACCTCAAAGCATGAAAATAGTTTAACCACAATCATCAGTTTGCGTTGTCTGTCAGAGCAAGCAGGTAGATTTTCCAGCAAGCCTTGAGTCTGTGTCTCTGCACAGTGAGAAAGGCATTTAGAGAAAGAATAAAATACTGCATGAGGTTCCTGGCTGTGTGTGGAAACGCACAAAATATTCTCACCCAATTAAACATTTAATGAGGCCATCTTGGAAAAGCTGTTGTCTCCAGTTGTAGTTAGCGTTTTCCCCTCATCAGAGCCTTTATTTAGGGGCCATAATGCCTGGAAACATCTTGACCACTCACCCTTTCCTTCATCTTAATGGGCCACGGCTCACAGAGCTCTCCTCCCCAGCTCTCGCTTTCTCCCTCTTGCTGACCATCCAATATCTCCAGTGCCCTTACCGGACACTATCCTTGCGACTAGAGATTATCATACTAAGTGAAGTCAGAAAGAGAAAGAAAAATACCATATGATATCACTTATATATGGAATCTAAAATATGGCACAAATGAACCTATCTACAAAACAGAAACAGAATCAGGGACATAGAGAACAGACTGGTGGTTGCGAAGGGGGAGGGGCGGGGAGAGGGTTGGATTGGGAGTTTGGAATTAGCAGAGGCAAACTGCTATATATAGAATGGATAAACAGCAAGGTCCTCCTGTATAGCTCAGGGAACTATATTCAGTATCCTGTGATAAACCATAATGGAAAAGAATATGAAAAAAAATGTATATATATGTATAACTGAGTCACTTTGCTGTACAGCTGTAATTAACACAACATTGTGGTTCAACTATACTGCAATAAAAAATAAATTTAAAAAATTATATTCATTTCCCAAATATGAAAACTAATATTCCTGAAATTCTGGCTGATATCTTTTAGACTCATCAATATCATTATTATTTGCATACACTTGGCATAAATACAAAGGGCACATCACACACACAAACAAACCAGACATTATCTGAGTTAACTCCCACAACCAGCCAGTGAGATAGGTTTTCTCATCTTCATGTTACAGATAAGTAAACTGAGCCCCAGAGAAGAAAAGCAACTTGCTCAACGCAACACAGCAATGATGAGGTATGGTTGGGATTCCAACCCTGGTCTGTCTGACTCCAAATGATCTACTCTTTTTATCTAGCCCACCACGTTGTATCAGGTGGCTCGTTATATTTCAGATACATAGACGATTCCAGTCTCAAGAAGAAATGAGCAAATAACCCCCCATCACTTTGCTGACAGCCAATGTAAAGACAATAGAGATTAGTGGACCTGCCAGTGAAAAATGTTCCATGAGGATCCGTTGTCTTTAAAACTGGTTCACATAGGAACTGGTTCAGGCTGATTAGGAGGCTAAGTTACAGATGGCAGTAAAGCAGTTCAGTTCTGGTGTGAGTTAAGCCAGATCTAGGTTAGTCTCTATTCTACCACCCCCTTAGGAGAGTGACTGTGACAATTAAAAGAAAGACCATGGGTAAAAAAGTACACAGCTCTGTGCCTGACCCATGGCTGAAGCTTACTACATAGTCCTTTAATCTCACTGACATTCAGATACAGTCGCTCACACAGAACTGCATATATTTGCCCTGTCCTATCTTTTAGATGCCATGTTGATACCACATTGATTCCCATAAAATCACAGCTATTTGATTGTCTGGAAAGGTAGAAACCAGGAAGCCTGCATCCATGGTAGAGTCATGAGAGGGTCCAGAAAGTTATGTGTGTCTTCTGCTCTAACCCACTTTGGGATCACATCGTCAAGAAAGAGCTGAAGGAAAAGGCCTACCGTGTCCAGTAGGAACGGTCTGTTACAATTGCCCTCCATAAAGTATTTGCTCCTACTACAGAGTGAGTCAGGAGGCAGCCTCTGAACTGAGAAGAAACAGGTCTACTTGGGATTTATGGTTCGGCGTCCTCTCATCTTTTAGTCATAGAGCTAACTGACTCACGTTTTCCTCCCACATAAATTGCCTTTGTTCTCTCTCTCTTAGGAGGCCTGGATCGATCAGGTAATGAGATTTGAAATGTCTGTCTGTTTCCCGTTAAGCGTCATGAAGGACAGCGTCATTCCCAAAGACGTGTTCCTTGTACAAGGAAATAAGCAGGGAACTTTGAAACCTAGTTGGTGAAAATGGCCTCAGTGGGACCGTTTAAATAAACAGCCACTGTGCCTCATTTTAAGACTGTTTCTCCTGTTATTTCTGTGAAAGAGCACCCTGCATGCCCAGGTAGCATGACATTGACTGATTCCGCCAAATCACCGATAGAACTGCATCCTTCAAAGTGAGAAGCAACATGGTCCAGGAAGAAGAATTATAGGAGAATTGATGAGAGAAAAGTTGCTACTGCTAAGAGATGAGGAAAAATGATCGGGAATGCCATGAAGAAAAAGTGTGGGATTTGGGCTTGAGATAAGTTACAACTCAATTCTCCAACAGTTACATAACCTTGAGCAAATTGCTTGACCTCCCTGGAGCTTGGTTTTGGAATCCCGTTCTGTAAAAACGAATAGGATAATACCTATGGAAAAACATTTATGTGAACTCTTATACATATATTTAAAAATCTAATAAAAATTCAGCAACTCAAACATAGCCTATTTGGCCTAAGTAAACTGCTATTTCAAAACACAGAATTTATGGCAAGGACCTGCTACATTAGCAGCAAACAGTTGTCCTGTCTCAGAAGGTTCTGGTTAAAAAACAGTTAGAAGGGAGCAGGTGGCATAATCTAACAAGATATTGGTAGACCGGTTCAGAAGATAACACTCAGCCCTAGTTAACAATACTGTATTGTATATTTGAAAATTGCGAAGAGAATAGATTTTAAACGTTTCCATCACAAGAAAAATAAAATTTGTAACTACGTGAGGTGATGGGTGTTAACTAAACTTATTGTGGCGATCATTTTGTAATGGGTACATGTATCAAGTCATTATGTTGTACACCTTAAGCTAATACAATGTTACATGTCAATTATATCTCAATAAAACTGGGGAGAAAAAATATATAACGCTCAGAGTTTCTCCTTTTGACTAGCTTGACTCTATTTTGATGCGGGGGGGGGGGGCGGAATTATGTGTGATGTATTTTTATACTATAAGAGAGCAAATAAGAGGGTGGGTTATTTTTCACAACTTATGCAATTGATTTCCTGTGGTATCTTGTTTTGTGCTCTCTCACATTTTGACGATAACAAACTTCTTTTTTTGTTTCATCCCTCTGGAATAACAGGATATTATCCTGGCAGGTTAAAGAGGGACTTCATGATATGGGATGCCTACATGTTTACACTCTTAAGAGTGCTAATTACCATTCGTATAGAATTATAATCAAATAGTTTTAATACATTTCTAGGGAGTATAGAGAAATACTTCCAATAATAGGAAATAACAGATGAAAACAATTAATATATCAATGCAGAAGTTCTGTTTACACATTAATATTACCATAGTGTTAAAGCAAAATATAAAGTAAACCGATCCCTCAGCTCTCTTCATCCCTAGCAAAGAACAGAGGTTTTACAGGAGATGGGGCATGAGACAGGTGTCCCATGAACCCTGGGGACAGGTGTAAAGGAGAATTACCCCTGCCACCTCCTATGGGGCTTTGTAGTTTTCAAAAGGTTTTATCATACCGTCTTATTTGTTCTTCACCACAATTTGGAAAGAAAGGCAATTCAATTTAAAGAGATGGAAACTGAGGCACAGGGAGGTTGCCATTTGCCCACTTCACCCAGACAAGTGGCAGTCCCAGGACAAGCCTTCATCCCACCCCACCCCCTACACAGGAAAGCACAGAGGAAACAATATATCTATTGGTTGCTTATATAAGACTCAGGAACTACTGTGAAGGGTAATTATGTAGCAAACATAAATGAAGGGCTTCCTGGATATCACATTTAGGAAAGAGGAGATAATGTTATGGAAAAACTTCCCCCTCAAAATATGTAGAAACTCTAAAGAACTATAGGGATTTATAAATCTACACCCTTATCCAGTTACTGTTGGCATGAATCTTATGATAAAGTTGCTACTCTCAGAGTTTTTTTCCAATTCTCCAAATCACAGAGTTCTAGACTGAAAAAAAAAACTTCTCAAATTTCAGAAGAGAGGATAGCATTAAATATAGACTCATGCGTCACATGGGTTTGCAATGATTTTGAACAAAATCATTTTAAATAATGTTTATGGTGTTGTCTGAGCGGATAGAATTTTAATGTTTTGCTTGGTGCTATCATTTGAAGTTAGAAGGGAATAAAAGGAAAGCAAGAAAGTACAGAAAGACACAGGATAATAAACCCTGAACCTAATAATAAAATTCAAGTCCAGCATGTTTCACCATTAAGTAAGCTAGGTACATCTGATATAATGGCTGAAAATTATGAAAATTTGAGTCTTTTGTGGATAAAATTATGAGACTCTCAAAGCATGCCTTTGTTCTTCCAAGATGGCGGGAAGATGCATTCTGGGCCAAGTACAAGGTGTGGCAATGAAGAGCACATCACTTCCCCACAGAGGAGCCAAGATGCACAGTATACACTTGTAGACAAGTAAATTAGGCATTGAGTTCTGCGACCAGAATAGTCCTTACAGATCAGGAGCTCAGTTCCCATCTTTTAGAGGAGAAAAATATAAGGCCTAAAGTGGATAAACGCCATGCTCAATGTCCCTCACCTCCTAAAGGGCAGAGATAGGACTAGAATCTGGACATCCAGATTCTCAGTGAATGCCTTGTACACTACCATGTATCATGTTTTCCTTTTAAACTTACCTCCATTCTCAAAGTCTTATAGGATGAGCATGTATTACTTTCATGATCAGAAAAAAATTTAATGAAGGAAAAATATACCACAGGAAGCACGTAGAAGGTGGACACCCCAGGTTGTGAAGCATTAAGGAAGGAGCGGAGTTTGGATTGAGAGAGTCTAGATGGGGAGAGATGGTAGTGGAGATGGCATTTGAGGTGACGGAAAGGTGGGATGGAGTGAGTGGTGGGAACATGGTGGAGCAAAGACAATAGGTACAGAGTATGTAGAAGGTACTGTGAACCTCTGCAGAAGAATGGAGACTGGGGATCTTTGAGGGATGACTCATTCCCCTTTGTGTCTCAAGACTTTGGTATATTGGGGATGTTTAATATCTTGGAAGGAAGGGAGAAAGGGTGAGAGATGGGAAGGCAGGGATGGGGAGAGGAAGAGAGGGAGGAAGGAAATGGTAAAAATATGACGATAAGGGAAGTTGAAACCACACTGTAGAGATTTTGCGTTGTCAATTCTTGGAATTTGGACTTCATTTATGAAATTAAATGAACGTACTGATATGACTTCTGATCAGGGAAGCTACCTGATTCGGATTATATTTCAGAAAGACCATTATAGCAGCAATACAAAAAAGATGAACTGGGAGGTGAAAAGACTGGAAATATGGAGGTTTGAGATTTTTAGAACTTCTCATACAGTTGTTTCTTTTCTCTTTAATTTTGATACTCTGGTTAAAGTTTCCAACCCTCAATCAGCAAACTGTTTTGAACATAGGGGCTCAAAAGATATCTTGAATTGTTCTCTTTCCTGAGTGTTTTATAAGCCCCGAGCTGGCAAAACGTATTACCTTAACTGATTATATTTAAATCTGAATCAAAATTGTGGATTTAAAAGCTGCAGTATGGTTTTTTTTCTTTACCATCTGGTCCTTTACTTTTCTATTTTTTTATTTTTTAACATCTTTATTGGAGTATAATTGCTTTACAATGGTATGTTAGTTTCTGCTGTATAACAAAGTGAATCAGCTATACATAAACATATATCCCCATATCTCCTCCCTAAAGCTGCAGTTTTTAAACAAAAAATATAGGTTCAATAAAAATATCAAATTCTAAATATGATTAAAACTCACAGCCTTTAAGATAAAACCACCCTGAAATATTTAAAAAAAAAACCCAGTACGCTATTATCAAAATACAGAGTTGTTCATATAATTTAAAAAAACATACACATACACAAAATGTCTTCCTGCACAGAATTCTAAAAGACACATTTTTCCAACCAAACTAATGAATGTGAAGAACTTAAAGCAGACAAGTTCTCACTCCAGCCAGGGACCGGCAACTCTGCTCTCCATCTTTTAGGACACCACAGATCTCATGGAATGAGGTCTTCCATAAAGCCAAAGGTACAAATGACCAACGGAGTATGGAAGCACGTAATTCCTAGTCTACGCTTCAGTTAACAGGAGGGGGAACGATGGGCAGAATGTAGAGATGAAACCCTGGGCTCTTGGAGGCTGAGCTGTAAAAAAGCTCTAAAGTTAAGGAGAAGAATAAGGAGTGGCCTGAATTGGGGATGGTAAATAAGGTGGAGTAAAATCTCAGGAAATAATGAAGTAACAGAAAAGGAAGGAGCAGACAAAAGCAAACCCATGAGAGACAGATCTATAGAAATTACCAAATCAACCATGGGGCCTTTAGAATGAAGGGATCATTCATGCGCTGCAAAAGATTAAGCGAATCTGCAAGAGCCATAAAGCCTTACTTCTCTGGAAAGAGAATTCAAAGCTGCACAGGAATTCAACGAGCGCACAGACAGATATCCGGTGACACTACCAGGAGTTCAAAGATGCTCTTTGCCTAGAGTCCGGTGCATTGGGGGAAAATGGCTTAGGAGGCTTTAGGAACAAGATACATAAGAGCAACCCTATAAATATAACAAGGCAAGTGAAAGGTGAAGATCTTACCGGAGGGAAAAACACACCTGAACTAACACAAGTTATGGGAACATAAATCGTCCAGGGTAAGTAATGATGATTTCATACCACCTTATTGAGCTCTTCAGTAAGTTGACTCTTCAAAACTATTGGAGAAGTTCTGCATGTGGTATTCTCCTAGGGGAATAATGTGTTACAGGATATCTCTCACCCCCTCTTTCTTCATCCAGTCAGTTTTCTCTTTCTGTTCACATCGGGACTTACTGAGAACATCTGCTCCATTCATCACGACTCCACAGAAGCAAGGGCACTGTTCGCCTCAGAGCCCTGGGAACATCTTCTGTCTGTGCGCCTGCGATGGATGCCCAGAGCTTCCAGGGGGAGGCTACTCATGTACCAGGTCTTTCCTTAACCACTGGGAGGTACAAAAGAAATGGCATACAGAAGGTAAAACCCGTGCACGCCCTGCCCCACCCCCCAACAGGAGTAAAAATCCACTGATGACATTAAAGGACTTTGAGTCTTCCTGTTTTGAGGATTCTGGAAGTATCTCTTTAGAAAAGTCACATCCAAAACTCATCCGCCAAGGCAAGTGACTAATTATTTTGGAACACAATGAATATAAACAGTAAAGCTGGAGTTCAGACTTAGGAAAGAGAGGAGATCGGTACATGTCTAATGTCAGGAGCAGGCAAGTAACTCAGCAAAACCCAAAACCAACGAGAAACCATAATGGCTACAATTAGCAGAGGCTACCCATGATGACACATCTGGAGAGGAGAAGTCAGATGATGTGAATAAAAAGTTCACTCAGGATGATGCTGAACGGTCAATGAGTTTGTATTTGAAAAGGAAGGATTTAAAGTTAGAGGATTAAGAAAACCTAGGAACCGCCATAGCAGTTTGTGCTGTGGTCAGAGGCATTGCTCAGTGTGGTGGGGAGTAGGCTCACCCCCAAGTTTCTCTCTGAGCTGCCCCTCAGTGGGAGGCACAGGGTACAAATTCATCATTACCATGACCATTTTCTTGGCACAGACGAGGCATGGTGAAGAGTGTCGGGAATGAGGATTCCACGCTCAGGTTTCTTCCCAACCTTCTCAGTGTGGTGTCCCTCTCAGTTCAGCCAACAACAAGATGAGCAGACATGTCACATTCAGGAAATGCACAGAGGTTAAATAGCCTGCTGCCATCTGTCCCCCTTGGGGTGGAGAAACACCAAAAGTATTTCCCTAGGCTGGGCAGTGAATTCACTCATCTGACGTGGTGAATAGCTGCTCTCCTGCCTGGGTCAAATCCTCACTCAAGGTTCTTTTACACTGACATTCTTAAAGGAAGGACTGTACATCCCAGAGATAGACATAAACCAGGAGAAAAACCAGGAGTCGTGCAAAAGGGGGATAAAGGTATTTTTCCAAAGACATATTTAGACTGATGGACAAAAGGATCACCCAGCCTTGCACACTGCAGGCATGCAGGGCTGGGCTGATGACTCATGTCACAACTCAGACAGGAGGCAGTTGAGGCCTCAGCAACAAGAGCCTTCGAACAACCAGCTGATTGCTGTTCTCTGCCTCTGAAATTCCCTTCCTGCGTACTCATCCCTTATGGCCCGATATTACCCATCCTTCACGGTTTAGCTCAAGTGCTACCTCCTGCAGGAAGCCTTCCTGGCTTTATGCAGCCAAGTGGCATTTCTCTCTCCTCTCAGTTCCCGTGACCTGTGTGTTTCTCCTGCAACCCATGCGGCATCTTTAAACCCAGTAGTGTTTAAGAGCTCAGATGTGGAGCCAGACTGCCTGGGTTCATAATCTTAACCTATCTGTTCCCGTTTCATTATTTGTAAAATAGGATAACAGAATCTACTTCACCGGGCTATTGTGAGGACGAAGTGAAATGACTTTCTTAAAGTGCCCTTCCCCTGGGAAGAGCTATATAGGTGCTTACCATTACAATTACTATTACAAGTGGTTTAAATCTATACTACTCAACCGCCTCTAACAGATAGTAGCTCCTGGTGGCCAGGATCTGTGCTTGATTTGTTTTGTCCCCCACAAACTATAGCACAGTGCTTAGGACACAATGACACGCATAAGTAATGAATATAACATTCATTAGTTTTCTTAGATGTTTGTATTTTAAGGGTAGAGTTCTTGGGCAGCAGGGAGGGGAGGCAGGCAAGACCAGGGATGAAGGAACTGGCCATTCTCTATATCAGCCTCTGCCAAAGCTGCCAGGGGTTCAAGGAACAGAGTTAAATGCATTGGCCAAGTTCAGACAAATGTCACTATCAAGGGGCCCTAATTCATTAGAAAGAGAGAGGTGGTGAGAGACTCGCTTCTTCAGAAAGGGAGACTCAATGTAAGATAGAACTAAGCTATTTTGGACCTATTTATTTCAAGTCAACACAATAGTATGTATTTGCAGGGCCCAGGAGGCCAGTAATGTCCAGAGTGGACTGAGGTTTTGTGGTCAGAAAAATACATATCAAAATCCTGCCTCCACATGTGGCTAGTTATGTGACCCTGGGCTGGGATGTAAACTTTTCTGTAAAATGGGAATAAGCATACCTAACATTTGGGACTGGTGGAAGGATTAGCAGTAAGTAGCCAGTCTAATTTGGACCCATAGCAGATGCTCAGCAATGGGCATTTATTCTTGTTCTTGTTATTCTTATACTTGGCAGGTTAGAGAGCAGCCTGTGAGCATAAGATTCAATTCCAAGTCCTAGGGATGGTGGGCCTGGCACAACCTGGGATGATGCTGGACTGGCCAAGGTTGGACCCAGTAACTAACGCTGGCAAGGATGGAGAAGGCAGAGGCAGGGGCTCTGCTCAGCCCTCCCATCTTAACATTAGTTTGCATACAAACTGACCACATACATATTCTGTGATCCATTCTCCAAGAATAGCTCCACCTTCATTACTGGCATCACCCAACCAGAAAACACAATCCTGTGGTACTTCCTTTGAAGGTAAGGTAAGCTGGGGGCTGACGCAAGGATAGGACAGAAAAAGGAAAGCCAGTTAAAGAGTAGAGATATTTGGGAGAATGAGAGACCATTGAGTTGAAGTGGTGTAATTCCCCAACAGCTTGCTGAAAAATGAGAAAATCATTCAATATACTTTGCCAAACAGCTGCTTTGATTTTTTTTTTTTTAAAGCATGAACCAACCAAGTTGTCCAGCTGTCAGAACTGTGTAGCCAAAGCCACAGACTATGTTGCTCTAAGAAATAAAGGATGGCTTGAGCAGGCATGTTTAATAGGCCAAAGAATGGCATTAAGAACTCTAAAGGGAAAGATGGAGGAAATACAAATGAGCAGATTTTCCAAAGCTATTTCTGCCTATAGTGTATTAGTGGAGGAACACCAAATTCTTTAAGATTTACGTAAAGATGACACGCATAGTCACAAACAAGGAGGGACCCCAAAGATAACACAATTACAAGTATTTTTCCAGAAATCAGATTGCACAGAGTTGGGGCTATTGAGAGGTTCTCAGAGCCAGTGATTTAAAGATATTATTCTTTTACTTTAGGTGTTAGTAATTCAAGGGCTTCTGGGCTTTTCTTCTCTACCTTTTCTTCTAAGAAGAAAGGGGGCCAGGATAGAAATTAGCTGGAGACAAAGGGACAGTTCATTGCTGCCTTTTGTTTTATTTGTTTGTTTTTGTTTTTCTTTTCTTCTTCTAAGTTACTTGTAAGCCTTTGCCTGTACATTAAAATACATCCTCATTTTTAACTGGTTGCTAAGAACTGAAACTGAAAAGGGAGGCCTAAGAGGGAAGACAAGCCTTTAGGGGCAGGATGTCCACAGAAAGCAACTTACCAAATTAGAGCTGTCTCCTCGTTCATTTGCCAGGCCCTGAGGCCTCCGCATGCCCTAGCTTCACATGACTGCATATCCCAGGGATAATTAAAAAATATATAAATTCTACTTTTATCAAAGCAATTCATGTTCACATTTTAAAAATCAAATACAACTAAGAGGTCTATAATGAAAAACTGCATTCTCCTGGCCCACGCCACGGTCTGGCCCCAGGCAACAACTTAAAACACTTGAATTGTTTCCTCTGGCATCTATCGCCGCATCTCTCATAATACATTCCTAGTGCTCTTTTTCTTTTGAAGATATTATTTGTTAATTTCCTGGCATTTTAGTTGATGATTTAGCTCTCTTATATCACCTCACCTCTCCTTTCCATCCAATACAGACATTGTTTCAGTTGTCTATTTGGGGATAACAAATCACCCCAAAATAAGTGGCTTAAGGAAATAACAATTTATTATTTCTTGTGATGCTCTGCATCAGTTGGGTGTTCTTATGTAACTTATGTGGCTTCACTTATGTACTGCATTCAGCTGGTGGACTGGCCAGGAGCTGGACTCAGCTGAGCT
Organism: Monodon monoceros; assembly: GCF_005190385.1. NCBI lineage: Eukaryota > Metazoa > Chordata > Mammalia > Artiodactyla > Monodontidae > Monodon > Monodon monoceros. The sequence continues at coordinate 86,828,101 of NW_021703782.1, read as the reverse complement.
TTCATTCAGGGCTCCTTAGTCCTCCTTCCACATGCCTCACTTGGGCTTCCTCAGAACATGGCAGTCTCAAGGCAGCATTCCAAGAGGAAGCATTCCTAAAGCTTGAAAACAGAAACTACAAGATCTCTTAAAGTCCAGCTTCACAAGGCTTCAGCATTCGCTTCTACCGCAGTGTATGGGTCCATGTAAGGGACAGGGCAAGCCTAAACTCTGAGGGAGGAGAAATCAGCTCCACAACTTGATGGGAAGAGTGACAAAGTCTCATTGCATAAGGCATACGGGATAGGAGATATTTGGAAATAAGTTACCACAGCTATATCCAACTCTAATTAATAGCAGTATTTAAGTTATTGTTTAAATATTGAATAAGGCAGAGACAGATTCTACAGGTATAGTTCCATTTTGCACAACATATTTACTTTTCCTAGAGTTAATGATTATTTTGTTTTTATGTTTGCTTTTGACGTGAGTGGGCTTCAGTGTACCTATCCCTAGTTTTTTTTTCCATCAGATCAATTGTGTGTTCACTTTTCAAATGTTAACAGACTGCCAGGAGGGCTTCCCTCCCAGAAGTTTCTATCTTCCATCCTCCTCCTGCAGTCTGAACTGGCTTTTCTCTAGAAAAAAGCTGTCATCTTATGACTTCACTTCACCACTTTCACCCTTTGTTGGGTTCCTCTTTCCTGAATGCTTTTTTCTTAAAAAAACAACAACAAAAAAAACTCCTTTATTTTGCACATCTCTAGTAGCTTGTTAATAAAGGTGGGGGAGGAATAAACATTCTAAGTCCTTCTTTTCAAAGCATCTTGAATCTCCAAAAGATCTCTGGGGACAACAGGCACACAAAATTGAAATTATGACTTTGCAACATCAAGTTTTCATAATGCTGAAGAAGAGTGGGGATGGTTTCGTGAGGTCAGTATAACTGTACAGGGAGCTCTAGTGAGTGCAGAGTTTTAAAGGATATGTACAGAGTGGGGAAATAATGAAGGTGCCCAGCTGGTCAGAAAATAATAATTAGATTTACATGATTCTTACAATAAGTGTGAGGGACAACCAAAAGGGCTTACTTAGTTGTGTAAGATTCAAGAAGGAAGTATTGGAACTAATGGCATAATTTTTATGTGAAAATATATAATGGTATAATTATAAGAAAATAGATCATGTGTAATTTTTAATGAAAACTGAACTTCATTACCGATTCTCTTAAAAAAGAGAATATTTTCTATGTATGTACCACATCTTCTTTATCCATTCCTCTGTCGATGGACATTTAGGTTGCTTCCATGTCCTGGCTATTGTAAACAGTGTTGCAGTGAACATTGGGGGTGAATGTATCTTTTCAAATTATGGTTTTCTCCGGATATATGCCCAAGAGTGGGATTACTGGATCATATGGTAGCTCTATTTTTAGTTTTTTAAGGAACCTCCATACTGTTCTGCCTAGTGGCTCTGCCAGTTTACATTCCCACCAACAGTGTTGGAGGGTTCCCTTTTCTCCACACCCTCTCCAGCATTTACTTTTTGTAGATTTTTTGACAATGGCCATTCTGATTGGTGTGAGGTGATACCTCACTGAAGTTTTGATTTGCATTTCTCTGGTAGTTAGTGATGTTGAGCATCTTTTGATGTGCTTTTTAACCATCTGTATGTCTTCTTTGGAGAAATGTCTATTACTCAGCCATAAAAAAGGATGAAATAATGCCATTTGCAGCAACATGGATGGACCTAGAGATTGTCATACTGAGTGAAGTAAGTCAGACAGAGAAAGACAAATATCATATGATATCACTTATATGTGGAGTCAAAAAAAAAACCAACAAGACTACAAATGAACTTATCTACAAAACAGAAATAGAGTTACAGATGTAGAAGACAAGCTTATGGTTACCAGGGGTTAAGGTGGGGGAGGGATAAACTGGAAGATTGGGATTGACAAATACACACTACTATATATAAAATAGATAACTAATAAGGACTTACTGTACAGCACAGGGAATTCTACTCAATACTCTGTAATGGCCTATATGGGAAAAGAGTCTAAAAAAGAGTGGGTATACGTATATTTATAGCAGATTCACTTTGCTCTACACCTGAAACTAACACAACATTGTAAACCGACTATACCCCAAGAAAAATGTTAAAAGAAGAGAGAATATTTTCAACTCTGAAAAGGGCAGAAAATACGTGGATATGTGGAGACACTACCAGTGTTCACTGATAGCTTGTTCTTTCCTTCCTGATACAATGGAGGGTTGTGATTCCCTACCGCTTGAAGTTTGGCTTGGCTATGTGATTTGCTTTGGCCATGATATGTCACTAGAAGTGATATGTATCATTTTGAGTTTAAAATAGTTAATTGCCTGTGCATGACTTTCCAGCATGATCTTCCAGTCATTGCAATCGTGTAAACCCATTTTGATACATAAATGCAACAGTAAAATATAATTGATGCTATTTGTCACTGCAGCATAACCTAGCCTAATCCAAATAAAACAAGAAAATTGAAGCCAAACACAGGTGAAGTGATCACAAGAAAAAATTAGGATGTTTTTAATGTGTTTCCTGGCCTTGAAAAGTTATAAAGGGCAACATATATACTCATTAAAAACACAATCTTTGGAGTTTGAGACCTGGCTTTGAATCCTGATTACTATTTACCATATGGGTGACTGTGGGCAAATAGTTAGCTCTTCGGGTCTTGGATTCCTGATCTGTAAATTTCAGATATTCATGCCTACTTCATAGATTTGGGGGAAATTAAATTAGATAATGTAAGTCAGGTGTCTAGCCAGCGTTTATACACACAACTTTTGGAATATACGGTTATTGCTGTTTTTGTTGTTAAGAGAACTTCCCAAATGTAGCCTCAAAATTCTGCCAGAAATCTTATAAGAATTAAGATAGAAAATACTATCTTGCCTCACCAAAAGGAACATGCTGCAAAAATATGTATTGTGCTTAATGTCTATCCCAAGTAGCTTTCTGGGTCAAATGATAAAATTGAATATTTGTGAACTCTAAGAGAAGAAAGATGAGAAAAATAATATGTTCATGAAAAACGAGATACATCCTAAGCTTTCCTTTTTGTAAAATAAGATTATCAGAATGGTAGATTTTGGGGAAACTGTAGATATAGTATAATTTGGGGGAAACTATAGACATAGTGTACCCGACCACACCAAAACATTTCACAATGTCTCCCTTTAGTAATTACAGATAAAAGTACAAAAATGAGGATATCTTAACAACAAAATCTAATAGATTTGTAACTGAAAGGGCCAATACTACTGTATGTCAAGGGAGACATGGCACAGAGCTTTGTCTTTGCACCACATTATTCATTCATTCATTCAAAAGTCATTTATTGAACACCTACTATCTAATAGGTGTGCTAGGTACCTGGGGTGTAGCAAGGAATAAACAAACTTGTGTTAATTTCTTTTTTAATTGAAGACTTAGATAAAGGCATAGAATGTTGAACCAAATCCTCTTTGACACAAAATTGGGCCAGAGAGTAAATGCATTGAAAAGAATAATCCAAATGCAAAATGATGTTAAGAGATTATAGCAGGAGATCAATTCTAGCATTTTGTTGTGCTACTCTCAAGAATTTATTTGATCTCTCTAAGCCTCAGCTTTCTTGTGGATAAAATGGAGACCATGATATCAGCTGGTTGACTTGTTTTGAGCTTTTAAGATAATGCATGTAAAGAATACAGCACTGCGCCTGGAATATCCTAGATGCTTAAAATGTAATCACTTTTATTGCTATGGGAATTATCTTTCCACAAAGAGTCATTTGTTTATGCATGCAAGGATTCTCAAAATGTACCAGAAGGCAAAGAGAAGTAAGGTGAATGGTTCAAGGTCAAATAATGAGAAACTGATAGTATCAGAACTTAAAGTCATTTTTCCCTATTTCTGATTAAAAATTTAATATTCTTGTAGTGACCAATATTTGATATTCAAACTCCTGTCGTAAAGAATGCAGTTATTGAAACAATTTCAAGGTACAATAATTTGAGAGTGCCAGGAGATCCTTTGGAACTCAAAGGGAAATTTTGTTATCCACATAGGAATTTCTGTTTCTGTTATTTTAAGCTAGTTACAATTATTGGAAACCAATATTGCTTTAAAAAAAAATCGGTGATATTCCTTTCATGGGAAAATCAACCTACCCTAATAAGAAAGTCCTTTTCTGCAACTGCACACAAGTTAGATGAAGAAGAGAAGTTGGTAAAGCATGAGAAGCCTTTCGCTTGGCCATCACAAGGGTGAATAGGCTGGATGACATGAATCAAAGTAATACTGAGCATCTTACATGATCCTTATGGCAACCCAATGATGAAAGTAGTTACGTGTTCTCATTTATGTAGTGAGAAAATAGGCTCAGAGGGGTTACGTGACTCTTCAAGTCACCCAACTCATAAATACTTGAAGAGAGACTCAAATCCAGGTCTTTGCAATTCCATCTCCCATGCTCTTTCTCCTCTTCCACATCGCCTCTGACATGTTTTTCTGCCTATGGTGAGCTGCTGAGTCCTTAGCATTACCTCAAAAGTACCTGCTCACAAGGTATGTCATACTTGGCTAATTCCCACTATCCAGAGAACAGCCCCTTCTATGGGGTCTTTTCTTTGTTATGTCAATATAAAACTAGTGCAAAGCTTGGGAAATAGATTTTAAGCTATTAAAATCTTACCATCTTAACAATACTATTTTAATTGTGTTTACATGCATTCATATTTTTAAATAATTGTAATCATACTCCATATAATTTTGTATCATTTATTCACTCACTAAACGCATATTTACTGAGTATTTGTTATGTTCCAGGCACCATTCTACCAGTGAGAACGACATATGGCAGAGAACAGCACAGTCCCTGATCTCTTTGAGATTACATGTGCTGCAGAAGACAGATAACAAACAATATAAATAAGTAAGACATATTGTACATTAGATGATAAGTGCTAAAGAAGAAATTAAAAAATAAAAGACAAACAGGCAAAGGGGGTAGAAGTTTGGGTGGGGATAAGAGGAGCAGTTGAAATTTTAGATAGGTTCCAGGAGACACTTTGCTGAAAAGTTAACAACTGAGAAAAGACCTAAAGGAAGTGAGAGAACGAGCCCAATCTGTGGCATGGCAGGTAGAATTTTAATATGACCCCATGGTACCCTTTGCTCCTTGGTTTGATTTCCATGATTATGTTATGTTATGTGGCAAGAGGAATTTTGCAGACATTGACCCTAAGACAGAAAGATTACGCATATGGGCCTAACCTAATCACATGAGCCCAATAAAAGCAGAGTTTTCTCCAGTTGGTAGCAAAAGAGAAAGTGAGGAACAACATAAGGGAGGTTCTCTAATGCTCAGATGGAGGGGGCCACATGGAAGGACCTCGGAGAAGCCTCTAGAGATGACAGTGAACGCCCCAGCAAACAGCCAGAAAGATGAAAATCTCAGTCCTGCAAATGCAAAATACCGAATTCTACCAACAACATGAATGAGCCTGGAAGCAGATTCTTCCCAAAGTCCCGGGATAAGAGTCTAGCTGGTTATACAACACAGGGAATATAGCCAATATTTCATAATAAATACAAATGGAATAAACCCTTTAAAAATCATGAACAACTATGTTCTACACTTGAAACTTATACAATATTGTACATCAATGATACCTCAATTAATAAAATAAAAATAAAAAAGGAGTCCAGCTGGCCTTTACCTTAATTTCAGTGTGCATGGAGCTGACTGAGCCAAGTGTAGAGAAGTGAGTACACGGAGGTATGGGCATTGTTTCATGCTTGTATTCCTGATGACAAGGATATTTTCATTAGCTATACAATATTCTCATGTGTACCACAATTTACTTAGACCTTCCCCTCTGCCTAATTCTGTTGCTTCAAGTCTTTTGTCATTAGACACTGCCACAACAAGTACCTTCATTCATATAGCATTTTTCCTTAGTTGGCTAATTTGTCTTTCCAAAGATTGTTATTTTACAATAATATATGGGCCTCAATTTCCCTGGATTCTTGCAAGCACTGAGTATTATCATTCTTTTAATTTTCCCTATTTCAATAAGTAAAAGAATAGCAACAATTAAAGTCTTTTCTGTGAATACTTACAAGAATGAAGATTTCTCTCAATTTGTTTCCTCATAGCATTTCCGTTCATTGATTGTTGAAAGAGGCAATGTTGCTTATTGAGTTACTGACAGGTAAGGCAATCAACAGAAAGAGGTTTCAGACTTGATTTGGGTCATGACTTGCTCTTCTTCAATCCTCTATGTCTCTAGTTCTTCACCTAGGAAATGAAGACAAAGTCTGGCATCGTATCAAAACAATATTTATAAAACATTTACAGAAGTGTCCCTGCATTTCTTCCTATTAACCTAAATATATATTTTCTTTTAAAACAAAAAAAGTGTTGTATAGTGCAAATAACTCTATTGTATTAAGTAGTCCTCAATCATCTAATTAGCATGCTGTGTAACTTTAAGTCACTTCAACTCTTTGTAGCTTAGTTTCTGCATCTAGATAATGAGGAAATGGGAGTAATTTTCTAGCCAATTCCTGCATGCTATGAGTGTCTATGATCTTACATAGAAACTATCCACATAATTTACCAGACATGGGCTCTGGTAAATCCTATCCTCTCTGCACAGATACAATGGGTCTACATTTGGCCCCCAAATTAGTTATTTCTGATCAACTCCCTCAGATACACCTTTACAGCTCCCTATTCCATTCCTGTTTACTCTGTTATCTGTTCAAATAGTTACATCTTAGCTTTTACTTTTAAGGTAAAAAATTAAACCCAGGTGTCTTCCTCTTCTCTACAATAAATATCAACGATCAAAGAATTATAGACAGTGAAAAATGTATTTATACCACTGAAAAGCATAACCCCAATAAATAGCCTTCTGAGAAATTTAACAAAGGTTCAAGGAGTGAAAACACAAATAAACGAGGATTGAGAGGGTGATGAAAATCACAGGTCCGGAAGACATTTTAAAACTCACAGATGAATAATAAATGCTGCTTTATTCCAATACATTTAATAAAATAGATGGATGATTTTCAAGGGAAAAGTATGTTCCCAAGTTGGTTCTTAAGAAAACAAGTAATGAGCAGATCAATAACCAAAGATAAAATTGAATAGGTATCAAAGGGACATCATTAAAGAATAAATATGGCTAATTATGTCTGTGAACTCTTTCAAACTTTCAAAGGCAAGAAAATTACTCTGCTTTTGAAAATATTTATTAAATAAATATGTCTTTAAAAACAGAGCTCTGGGAAACTTTCCCATTCACTTTGAGGTTAGCATAATTTTAATATCAAACCTAAAAAAGATCACAGTAAAAGAAAACTATAGATCAATCTTTTTATTCCTAAAGATACAAGAATCCTAAATAAAACATTATTAGATTCTGTCAAGCAGGATAAAAATAGAACACTCTGAAATTACCAAGTGTGGTTTATTCCAGGAATTCAAGGATGGTTTAACATGTTAATTACATTAACAATTAAATGGGCTTTAATGAAATTCAACATTCGTGATTATAAACCTTTTATAAACAGAATGCAGAAGGAAAATTCCTTAACATAATAGAGTTTTCAAAAATCAGACTCTAGCAGCAAACATCACACCTAATGAGAAATATTAGACATATTTGTTCAAATGTTATAAATAAAAGAAAGATGAAGCTTATCCTTATTGTTTTTCTATATTGGATTGGAGATCTAAGTCAATCGATAGAATAATAAAAATAAGAAAAATAATTGGAAAGGAAAATGTAATCATTTCAAAACGATGTAATTATCTATCCAAGGGCAAGAACCATGTCTCTTCTTTTTTTTTTAACATCTCTATTGTAGTATAACTGCATTACAATATTGTGTTACTTTCTGCTGTATAACAAAGTGAATCAGCTATATATATACATATATCCCTATATGCTCTCCCTCCTGCACCTCCCTCCCACCCTCCCTATCCCACCCCTCTAGGTGGACACTAAACACTGAGGTGATCTCCCTGTGCTATGAGGCTGCTTCCCACTACCTATCTATTTTACATTTGGTAGTGTATATCTGTCCATGCCACTCTCTCACTTATTGAAGAGGATGTCTTTTCTCGATTGCATATTCTTGCCTCCTTTGTCAAAGATAAGGTGACCATATGTGTATGGGTTCATCTCTGGGACTTCTATCTGTTCCATTGATCCACATTTCTGTTTTTGTGCCAGTACCATACTGTTTTGATTACTGTACCTTTGTAGTATAGTCTGAAGTCACGGAGCCTGATTCCTCCCGCTCTGTTTTCTTTTGCAAGATTGCTTTGGCTATTCGGGGTCTTTTGTGTTTCCATAAAAATTGTACAATGTTTTGTTCTACTTCTGTGAAAAATGCCATTGGTAGTTTGATAGGGAAAGATCTGAATCTGTAGATTGCTTTGGATAGTATACTCATTTTCACAATGTTGATTCTTCCGATCCAAGAACATGGTATATCTCTCCATCAGTTTGTATCATCTTTAATTTCTTTCATCAGTGTCTTATAGTTTTCTGCATACAGGTCTGTTGTCTCCTTAGGTAGGTTTAGTCCTAGAGATTTTATTTTTTTGTTGTTGCAATAGTAAATGGGAGTGTTTCCTGAATTTCTCCGTCAGATTTTTCATCATTAGTCTATGGGAATGCAAGAGATTTCTGTGCATTCATTTTGTATCCTGCTACTTTACCAAATTCATTGATTAGCTCTAGTTGTTTTCTGGTAGCATCTTTAGAATTCTTTATGTATAGTATCATGTCATCTGCAAACAGTGACAGTTTTACTTCTTTTCCGATTTGGATTCCTTTTCTTTCTTTTTCTTCTCTGATGGCTGTGGCTAAAACTTCCAAAATTATGTTGAATAATAATGGTGAGAATGGGCAACCTTGTCTTGTTGCTGATCTTAGTGTAAATGGTTTCAGTTTTTCACCATTGAGAAAGATGCTGCCTGTGGGTCTGTCATATACGGCCTTTATTATGTTGATGTAAGTTCTCTCTATGCCTACTTTCTGTAGGGTTTTTTATCATAAATAGGTGTTGAATTTTGTCAAAAGTTTTTTATGCATCCATTGAGAAGATCATATGGTTTTTCTCCTTCAGTTTGTCAATACAGTGTGTCACATTGATTGATTTGTGTATATGGAGAATCCTTGCATTCCTGGGATAACCCCACTTGATCATGGTGTATGATTCTTCTAATGAGCTGCTGGATTCTGTTCGCTAGTATTTTGTTGAGGATTTTTGCACCTATATTCATCAGTGATATTGGCCTGTAGTTTTCTTTCTTTGTGACATCTTTGTCTGGTTTTGGTATCAGGGTGATGGGGGTGTCATAGAATGAGTTTGGGAGTGTTCCTCCCTCTGCTATATTTTGGAAGAGTTTGAGAAGGATAGGTGTTAGCTCTTCTCTGAATGTTTGAAAGAATTTGCCTGTGAAGCAATCTGGTCCTAGGCTTTTGTTAGTTGAAAAATTTTAATCACAGTTTCAATTTCAGTGCTTGTGATTGGTCTATTTATATTTTCTATTTCTTCCTGGTTCAGTCTTGGAAGATTGTGCTTTTCTAAGAATTTGTCCATTTCTTCCAGGTTGTCCATTTTATTGGCATATAGTTGCTTGTAGTAATCTCTCATAATCCTTTGTATTTCTGCAGTGTCAGTTGTTACGTCTCCTTTTTCATTTCTAATTCTATTGATTTGAGTCTTCTCCCTTTTCTTCTTGATGAGTCTGGCTAATGGTTTGGCAATTTTGTTTATCTCTGTAAAGAACCAGCTTTTAGTTTTATTGATCTTTTCTATCATTTCCTTCATTTCTTTTTCATTTATTTCTCATCTGATCTTTATGACATATTTCCTTCTGCTATCTTCGGGTTTTTTTTGTGCTTTCTCTAATTGCTTTAGGTGTAAGGTTAGGTTGCTTATTTGAGATGTTTCTTGTTTCTTGAGGTAGGATTGTATTGCTATAAACTTCCCTCTTAGAACTGCTATTGCTGCATCCCATAGGTTTTGGGTTGTCATGTTTTCATTGTCATTTGTTGCTAGGTATTTTTTGATTTCCTCTTTGATTTCTTCAGTGACCTCTTGGTTATTTAGTAGTGTATTGAATAGCCTCCATATGTTAGTATTTTTTACAGATTTTTTTCCTTTAATTGATATCTAGTCTCATAGCATTGTGGTCAGAAAAGATACCTGATACAATTTCAATTTTCTTAAATTTACCAAGGCTTGATTTGTGACCCAAGATATGATCTATGCTGGAGAATGTTCCATGAGCACTTGAGAAGAAAGTGTATTCTGTTGTTTTTGGATGGAATGTCCTATAAATATCAGTTAAGTCCATCTTGTTTAATGTATCATTTAAACCTTTGTTTCCTTTTTTATTTTCCTTTTTTTTTAAAGGAGAAAATCGAATTTAATTTCATACATACGGAAATCCCACACTTATTTATTTTCATTTTGGATGATCTGTCCATTGGCCACAGTGGGGTTTTATAGTCCCCTACTATTATTGTGTTGTGGTCAATTTCCCCTTTAATGGCTGTTAGCGTTTGCCTTATATATTGAGGTGCTCCTATGTTGGGTGCATAAATATTTGAAATTGTTATATCTTCTTCTTGAATTGATCCCTTGATCATTATGTTTTGTCCTTCTCTGTCTCTTGTAATAGTCTTTATTTTAAAGTCTATTTTGTCTGGTATGAGAATTGCTACTCCAGCTTTCTTCTGATTTCCATTTGCATGGAATATCTTTTTCCATCCCCTCACTTTCAGTCTGTATGTGTCCCTAGGTCTGAAGTGGGCCCTTGTAGACAGCATATATATGGGTCTTGTTTTTGTATCCATTTAGCCAGTCTGTATCTTTTGGTGGGAGCATTTAATCCATTTACCTTTAAGGTCAATTATTGATATGTATGTTCTTATTCCCATTTTCTTAATTGTTTTGTGTTTGTTATTGTAGGTCTTTTCCTTCCCTTGTGTTTCCCGCCTAGAGAAGTTCCTTTAGCATTTGTTGTAAAGCTGGTTTGGTGGTGCTGAATTCTCTTAGCTTTTGCTTATCTGTAAAGTGTTTAATTTCTCCATTGAATCTGAATGAGATCCTTGCTGGCTAGTGTAATCTTGGTTGTAGGTTTTTCCCTTTCATCACTTTAAATATGTCCTGCCACTCCCTTCTGGCTTCCAGAGCTTCTGCTCAAAAATCAGCTGTTAACCTTATGGGGATGCCCTTGTATGTTATTTGTTGCTTTTCTCTTTCTGCTTTTAATATTTTTTCTTTGTATTATATTTTGATAGTTTGATTAATATGTCTTGGCATGTTTCTCTTTGGGTTTATCCTGTATAGTACTCTCTGTGCTTCCTGGACTTGATTGACTATTTCCTTTCCCATGTTAGGGAAGTTTACGACTATAATCTCTTCAAATATTTTCTCAGACCCTTTCTTTTGCTCTTCTTCTCTAGGATCCCTATAATTCAAATGTTGGTGTGTTTAATGTTGTTCCAGAAGTCTCTGAGACTGTCCTCAATTCTTTTCATTCCTTTTTCTTGTTCATCACTGTTTGTTTGCTCTTTAGTTCTTCTAGGTCCCTGTTAAACGTGTCTTGTATTTTCTCCATTCTATTTCCAAGATTTTGGGTCATCCTTACTATCATTACTCTGAATTCTTTTCCAGGTAGACTGCCTATTTCCTCTTCATTTGTTTCATGTGGTGGGTTTTTATTTTGCTACTTCATCTTCTGTGTGTTTTTCTGTCTTCTCATTTTGCTTAACTTACTGTGTTTGGGGTCTCCTTTTCACAGGCTGCAATTTCATAGTTCCCATTGTTTATGGTGTCTGCGCCCAGTGGCTAACTTTGGTTCAGTGGGTTGTGGAGGCTTCCTGGTGGAGGGTACTGGTGCTTGTGCTCTGGTGGATGAGGCTAGATATCGTCTTTCTGATGGGCAGGACTGTGCCTGGTGGTGTGTTTTGGGGTGTCTGTGAACTTATTATGATTTTATGCCATGTTGTTTGGCATGGGGTGTCCAGCACTGTAGCTTGCTGGTCACTGAGTGGAGCTGGGTCTTAGCATTGAGATGGCGATCTCTGGGAGACCTTTCACCGTTTGATATTACATGGGGCTGGGAGGTCTCTGGTGGACCATTGTCCTGAACTCAGCTCTCCCACCTCAGAGGCTCAGGCCTGACACCCGGCCGGAGCACCAAGACCCTGTCAGCCACACGGCTCAGAAGAAAAGTGAGAAAGAAAAATAAATAAATAAAATAAAATAAAGTTATTAAACTAAAAAATAAGAAAATATTATTAAAAATAAAATTAAAAAGTAAAAGAAAAAGAAAGAAGTGAGCAACCAAATCAAATAACAAATCCACCAATGATAACAAGCACTAAAAACTATAGTAATAAAAAAAAAAAAACAGAAAAACCCAGACAGACAGAACCCTAGGAGAAATGATAAAACAAAGCTATACAGACAAAATCACACAAAGAAGCATACACATACACTCTCACAAAAAGAGAAAAGGAAAAAAAAATGTATATATTTAAAAAAAGGAAGAGAGTAACCAAATCAAACAAATCTACCAATGATAATAAGCTCTAAAAACTAAACTAAGATAAACATAAAAGCAGAAACAAATTAGATGCAGAAAGCAAATCCCAAGTCTACAATTGCTTCGAAAGTCCACCGCCTCAATTGTGGGATGATTCCTTGTCTGTTCAGGTATTCCACAGATGCAGGTACATCAAGTTGATTGTGGAGATTTAATCCGCTGCTCCTGAGGCTGCTGGGAGAAATTTCCCTTTCTCTTCTTTGTTCCCACAGCTCCCGGGGTTCAGCTTTGGATTTGGCCCCGCCTCTGTGTGTAGGTCGCCCTCTGGCGTCCGTTCTTCGCTCAGACAGGACGGGGTTAAAGGAGCAGCTGATTAGGGGGCTCTGGCTCACTCAGGCCGAGGGGAAGGAGGGGTACAGAATGCGGGGTGAGCCTGCGGCCACAGAGGCCAGCATGATGCTGTAACATCCTGAGGTGTGCCATGTGATCTCCCGGAAACTTGTCCCTGGATCTCGGAACCCTGGCCGTGGTGGGCTGCACAGGCTCCCGGGAGGGGAGGTTTGTAGAGTGACCTGTGCTTGCACACAGGATTCTTGGTGGCTGCAGCAGCAACCTCTGTGTTTCATGCCTGTCTCTGGTGTCTGCACTGATATCTGTGGCTCACACCTGTCTCTGGAGACCCTTTAGGTGGTGTTCTGAATCCCCTCTCCTCGTGCACCGCGAAACAATGGTCTCTTGCTTCTTAGGCAGTTCCAGATTTTTCCCTGGACTCCCTCACAGCTAGCTGTGGCACACTAGCCCCCTTCAGGCTGTGTTCACGCAGCCAACCCCAGGCCTCTCCTTGGGATCTGACCTCTGAAGCTGGAGCCTCAGGTCCCATCCCCCGCCCACCCCGGCAGGTGAGCAGACAAGCCTCTCAGGCTGGTGAGTGCTGGATGGCACCGATCCTCTGTGTGGGAATCTCTCCGCTTTGCCCTCTGTACCCCTGTTGCTGCGCTCTCCTCCGTGGCTCCAAAGCTTCCTCCCAGCCCACCCCCCGTCTCCACCAGTGAAGGGTCTTCCTAGTGTGTGGAACTTTTCCTCCATCACAGCTCCCTCCCAGAGGTGCAGGTCCCGCCCCTATTCTTTTGTCTGTGTTTTTTCTTTTTCTTTTTCCCTACCCAGGTATGTGTGGAGTTTCTTGCCTTCTGGCAAGTCTGAAGTCTTCTGCCCGTGTTCAGTAGGTGTTCTGTAGGAGTTGTTCCACATGTAGATTTATTTCTCATGTATTTGTGGGGAGGACGATGATCTCCACGTCTTAATCCTCTGCCATCCTGAAGGTCCCTCCACCACGTCTCTTCTTATTTAACACTATGTCCTGAATGGCTAATACTTTCTGGAACTTAGTAGGAGTTGAAATATTTATTGAATAATAAATAAAAATATTGAAAATTTAACTAAAATTGTTCAAAGATAATAGAATGACAGAATTTGAAAAGGTAAGCAAATTTCAAAATCTATGGTATTCATGTATAGAAATAATAGCTGGAATAAAATTACATCTTACGGAAAATATGTACAGAACCTCTATAAAGAAAACTGTGAAAGAAGACTTGAATATCCCTGAGACACTCATGTTTCTAGATAAGACTCAAACAAGTAAGAGTGTGAATTCTCTCTTAAATTAATCTAAAATTTTATACAGACTATTAAAAATTACAATGAAGTTTTTTCAAAGTGGTAAACTGACCCAAATTTCATTTCAAAAAATATAGTTGGGAGCCATAAGAAGAATACATAATAGAGAACAAGGAGTGGGGACATTTGTCATTGAAGATATCAAAATGCACTACAAAACGAGTATTTTTAAACTGTAATACAGATCCGGCAATGGGTGTGGCTATTAGAGATATAAAATAGAGAACCTAGAAATGGATCCAAGATTTATGAGAATATAAAATATAATATAGATATATTATAAGAATGGTGAGAACAAATTGTCAGATGTTGCTTTAATTTCCAGTTATTACAAAATAAACTGATATCCATACACAACATAGACAAAATTACATTCAAAGTAAAAAATTTAATTAGGAAAATTATAAAATAAATAGAGGGACTTCCCTGGTGGCACAGTGGTTAAGAATCTGCCTGCCAATGCTGGGGACACGGGTTAGAGCCCTGGTCTGGGAAGATCCCACATGCCGCAGAGCAACTAAGCCCGTGATCCACAACTACTGAGCCCGCATGCCTTAGCTACTAAATCCCGTGCACCTAGAGCCCGTGCTCTGCAACAAAGACAAGCCATCACAATGAGAAGCCCACACACCAAAACGAAGAGTAGCCTCCACTCACCAGAACTAGAGAAAGCCCATGCGCAACAACGAAGACCCAACACAGCCAAAAGTAAATAAATAAAATTTTTTTAAAAATTAAAAGCCCAGCTTTTTTTAAAAAAAATAGAAAAACATATGGCAGAAAATTTTAGTATGAGGAATTTTTTCTAGACATGATGATACACTTGAGAAATTTGACTATATAAGGATTAAAATTTTTTGTACAGAATGTCAAATAATTGGGAGCAAATGAAAAATGAAATAAAACATATTTAAATAAATATTGTTACTATATATAGAATTATTAAAATGACAGGACACAGACAAACATCTCAATGGAAAAAAAGTGGGTATAGATTTCCAGTTAAGCATCACAGCTTGAACACATACACTTATCTTGATTCCCTCCAAGAAATCCAGTATAATGACAATAAAGGAATGACAAAGTATGGACCTGAAGACAAAAAATACAACAGAAGAGACAACACAAATGGGAGATGTCAATAACATTTTAAAAAATCTTAGTACAGAGAACAGAAAGGTGAGTCACTCTGATGCTTTGGTAATGGCATTCTGCTCCATAAGCATACCAACCCTGTGCCTCTACTCATAGCTTTTAATTAGCATTCCAATGTCTGATTCCAAAATATAGATTGACAAGGGTCACAAGATTTATGTGGAAAGACTCCAGTATGAAAGACAGAAACCAAAATTAACAGAGAAGTAAAGCTATAATACAAGGAGAAGAAAGGTTAAAAATATAATACCTTCATAACAATAAGAGAAGACATGGAATTCATGAAGAAAAAAGAAAAAGACATTATGAAAAGAGAGCATGCAGAGAATAAAAAAAACCACCACAACATGACAATATGATTGCTAACATAAAATATCCAGTAGAAACTGGAAGGTCTTAGAGTCTAGAAAGTCTAGAAATTTTTCTAGAAAACAGAACAATCAGCCAATGAGAGAAAATGGGAGCTAAAATATGAGAAATTAGAGAATTAATTCAAGAGGTCTAACCAATAGGAGTTCCAGAAAGAATGAGTACATGTGTATGTCTGAAAGACAGAAAACATGGAGAAATTATCAAAGAAATAATACAAAAATTTCCTAAAACAAACAGACACAAATTTACCTAAAGTCTTCTCCTACCAATCAGCCCAAGTAATAAAAAAGAACCTGCAAGTACATCATGAAATTTTAGTGCTTTAAGAATAGAGAAAAGAGGGCTTCCCTGGTGGCACAGTGGCTAAGAATATGCCTGCCAATGCAGGGGACATGGGTTCGACCCCTGGTCCAGGAAGATCCCACATGCCACAGAGCAACTAAGCCTGTGTGCCACAACTACTGAGCCTGTTCTCTAGAGCCCGTAAGCCACAACTTCTGAAGCCTGCGTGCCTGGAGCCCGTGCTCTACAATAAGAGAAGCCACCACAATGAGAAGCCCATGCACTGCAATGAAGAGTAGCCCCTGCTCATCACAACTAGAGAAAAACCCGCACGCAGCAACCAAGACCTAAGCAGCCAAAAAAAAGAATAGAGAAAAGATTCTGAAAACGTCCAGAAAGAAAGACAAAAACACAAGAGATCAAGAATCAAAACAGCGTTGGGCTTGTTAACAACACCATGGATGCTGCAAACAGTGGAGAAAAATGCCTTTAAAATTCTGAGGGAAAAAGTAGTGTCCAACCTAGAGTTACATATACAAGCAAATTATCAAATCAAGTATGAGGGTAGAAAAACATACTTTTAGACATATAAGTTTTCAAAAATAAAATGGTTCCATGTACCCTTTCTCAGTATTATACTGTAGTTACATCCTATAACAAAATTAGGGAAAAGGAGGAAATGAGGTCCAGGAGAACAGAAGCTGAAACACAAGGCTGCTGTAAGGGGATTTCAATAATGGGGAGAGGAGGTCCTAGGAGCATATTTTTGCAATGGGCCCAAATATCACCTAGCTGAGATTGGAATACAATGATGGACACATTTTTTAAAAGGAAATTATAGATCACCTATAATGTTTAACTTATTAAGAGTTTTAGCACTCTCACAGAAATTTTGGTGATAGAGATTTGTGTACATGGAAGATAAAGTGCAAGCCCCCAAATGAGATAATTATTAACTCCAGGCAAAACAAAAAGCTGAACCAGAAAGAAAACCTAAACTATGTACTATACTTACTGAGCTATGAATTATATTCATGTAATAATGATGTAAATAGTGAATTATAAATTTAGCCCCAAATTATGATGTATCTGCATTGAAAGGATGGTCAAAGAGAACTGAATATGTCTGTATGGACAGGGTGGGATGGGGAGAACATTGAAAGAAAGCTAAATCTTCCTTTTACCTAGTAGGAAATCAACAATTAATATCTGAAATTTAAAAATAAAAAAGGAACACAGAAGCAAATAATTTAGAAACATGAAATTAAATATCAGAAGAAACCATTACAAGAGTTGAGCATGGTTACCTTTGGGTAGCAGAATTGGGAGGGTAAGAAATATGGGACAGACAAATGCTAATTTTTGCTAGTAATCCTTCCGTTCTAGTGGAACTTTTAAACTATGCATATGTATTATTTTGCTAAAAAGTAAAATAAAGAGTCAAAAGATATGATGAAGAAATACAGATGGCCAATAGGCACATGAAAAGATGCTCACCATTGCTAAATACTAGAAAAATGCAAATCAAAATTACAGTGAGCTACCACCTCACACTGGTCAGAATGGCCATCATTAAAAGTCTACAAATAACAAATGCTGGAGAATGCATGGAGAAAAGGGTACCCTCCTACACTGTTGCTAGGAATATAAGTTAGTGCAGCCACTGTGGAAAACAGTATGGAGGTTCCTCAGAAAACTAAAAATAGAATTACCACATGATCCAGCAGTCCCACTCCTGGGCAGATATCCAGACAAAACTATAATCCAAAAAGATACATGTATCCCTATATTCACAGCAGCACTATTCACAATAGCTAAGACATGAAAACTACCTAAATGTCCATCAACAGATGAATGGGTAAAGAAGATGTGGCACATATATACAATGGAATATTACTCAGCTATAAAAAGGAACAAAACTTAGTTATTTGTAGTAAGGTGGATGGACCTAGAGACTGTCATTCTGAGTGAAGTAAGTCAGAAAGAGAAAAACAAATACCATATGCTAACACATATATATGGAATCTAAAAAAAAAAAAAAAAAAGGTCATGAAGAACCTAGGGGCAAAACAGGAATAAAGATGCAGACCTACTAGAGAATGGACTTGAGGATACAGGGAGTGGGAAGGGTAAGCTGGGACAAAGTGAGAGATTGACATGGACATATATACACTACCAAATGTAAAATAGATAGCTAGTGGGAAGCAGCCACATAGCACAGGGAGATCAGCTTGGTGCTTTGTGACCACGTAGAGGGCTGGGATTGGGAGGGTGAGAGGGAGGGAGATGCAAGAGGGAAGAGATATAGGGACATATGTATATGTATAACTGATTCACTTTGTTATAAAGCAGAAACTAACACACCATTGTAAAGCAATTATACTCCAATAAAGATGTTAAAAAGAAAGAACGAAATAATGCCATTTGCAAGCAACATGAATGCAACTAGAGATTATCATACTAAGTGAAGTAAGTCAGAAATAGAAAGACCAATACCATATGATATCACTTATATGTGGAATCTAAAATATGACACTACTGAACCTATCTATGAAACAGAAACAGAATCATGGACATAGAGAACAGACTGGTGGTTGCCAAGGTAGAGAGGATTGGGGGAGGGATGGAGTGGGAGGTTGGGGTGAGCAGATGTAAGCTATTATATAGAGAATGGATAAACAACAAGGTCCTACTGTACAGCACAGGGAATTATATTCATTATCCTGTTATAATCCATAATAGAAAAAAATATTAAAAAAGAATGTATATATATTTATAACTGAATCACTTTGCTGTATAGCAGAAATTAACACATGATAAATCAACTATACTTCAATAAAAAAACACTGATAAAAAAGTCAAAAGATATGAACTGGAAAAATCAAAATAAATTTGAAAGATTAATAATAAGCATCGGAAAAGATGCAAAACTTCAATAAAGAATCAAGGATTCAAATTTAAACAAAAAGATATTTTTCACCTATTAAATTGGCAACAATTTACAAAATTTATAATATCAAGAGTTCATAAAGAGACAGAAAAATGAGGACTCTCACAAAATGCTAGTTGAAATATATAAATTAGCCCACTTCTCCTGAAGAGAAAAATGGCAATTCACATCAAAATTTGAAACATGACTCTGATCCAACAAATCTACTTCTAAGGAAATCATGAGAAAACTTCTCAAAAATATGTACAGAAAGACATTTATTAAAGCATATTTATTAAAATACCTGAAACAAGCTAAATATTCATTTTATAGAACATTTTTAAAACTAAGTAGAATATTAATAAAAAAGAAACCATGCACAATTAAAATGATGTAGATTCACATTATCATGGAAAGATGTTGGTAATATAAGAAATTATATGAAAAATGTGGGTAAGCAATACCTCAATATTAAAATTTATTATAGTTCATTTTAGTTTCTGGAAGACACCTTCCTCCTCCATTATATGTTCTTTTAAGAGTTTTTCCTAACTATTCTGTTTATTCAAAAGAATAACGTTAGAATTATTTTTGTCATGGTCCCAAGCTGTAATGTGCGAGCCCATCCAACCCCAAACTAGCTGTCCATTTATCCAGCAATCCATCCATCCATCCATGCTAATATAGATAGGTTGTACCAACCTATCCCCATTCTAAAAGTAGATAAAGAGTGTGGGATGATGTCTGAGTAGAGATAAAGTAGAGATATTTGCTTTCTGTTTTCTAACTTCTGCATTGTCTTAATTTTTCTTTTTACAGTGAAAAATATATCATGTTTGGAATCCTCTCAAAAAATTATTTCCACTTTACAAAATAAAACAAAACACAATGGGTATTTTTAAAACTGTTTTCACAAGGCCAGTGACTCAGACCATCTTGATTCCATTGACAATTTTGCAATGAACAGAGGGAGAGGCTGAAGATAGCAGAAGAGATCCAGATAACCAAGGAATTGGGACTTCCCTGGTGGTTCAGTGGTTAAGACTCCATTTCTTCTACTGCAGGGGTTGTGGGTTAGGGTTAGGGTTAGGGTTAGATCCTTGGTTGGGGAACTAAGATCCCGCATGCCGAGTGGCATGGCCATAAAACAAACAAACAAAACAGATAACTAAGGAACTGAAGTCCCCATGAATGCAAGCCAGGAAGGAGCTGAAGCCCAGACAGAATGGCCGGTCTTGAACAGGAATAGATATCCTCTGTGAGGGAAAAGGGTGACAGTAAGTGAACATAAAGAGTGTGGGGTTGGGAGAGGAGCAGGAGAGGAAGCTAAAGCAAAGTACCAACAGGTCAGCCAGATGAGCAACTTTGAAAATTTGCTTTGTTATACCTATAGCAGATATACATGGTTTTTTAAAAAATCTTATTTCTTTAATAATATAAAAGGCATTCATATTCTGTGTAATTTGGGAAATATAAGAAAATATAAAAAAGAAAATTAAAATTACCTGTATGTCCCCTTTATACTCTCCCATTTTCTCTCAATATTATACCCTGAGAATTTCCCTATGTCTTTAATAGTCACTTAAAACATGATTTAGGAGGAGAGGGGGAAGATGGTGGAAGAGTAAGACGTGGAGATCACCTTCCTCCCCACAGATACATCAGAAATACATCTACACGTGGAACAACTCCTACAGAACACCTACTGAACGCTGGCAGAAGACCTCAGACCTCCCAAAAGGCAAGAAACTCCCCACGTACCTGGGTGGGGCAAAAGAAAAAAGAATAAACAGAGACAAAAGAATAGGGACGGGACCTGCACCAGTGGGAGGGAGCTGTGAAGGAGGAAATGTTTCCACACACTAGAAAGCCCCTTCCCGGGCAGAGGCTGCGGGTGGCGGAGGGGGGAAGCTTCGGAGGAGAGCACAGCAACAGGGGTGCGGAGGGCAAAGCGGGGAGATTCCCGCACAGAGGATCGGGGCTGACCAGCACTCACCAGCACCTCTGCTCACCCGCCGAGGTGGGCGGGGCTGGGAGCTGAGGCACGGGCTTCGGTCGGATCGCAGGGAGAGGACTGGGGTTGGCGGCGTGAACACAGCCTGAAGGGGGCTAGTGCGCCACAGCTAGCCGGGAGGGAGTCCGGGAAAATGTCTGGAGCTGCCGAAGAGACAGGAGACTTTTTCTTCCCTCTTTCTTTCCTGGTGTGCGAGGAGAGGGGATTAAGAGCTCTGCTTAAAGAAGCTCCAGAGACGGCTGCGAGCCGCGGATAATAGAGCGGACCCCAGAGATGGGCATGGGTGCTAAGGCTGCTGCTGCCGCCACCAAGAAGCCTGTGTGCGAGCACAGGTCACTCTCCACACCTCCCTTCCGGGGAGCCTGTGCAGCCCGCCACTGCCAGGGTCCCGGGATCCAGGGACAACTTCACTGGGAGAACGCACGGCGCGCCTCAGGCTGGTGCAACGTCCCGCCGGCATCTGCCACCGCAGGCCCGCCCCGCATCGTGCCCCTCCCTGCCCCCGGCCTGAGTGAGCCAGAGCCCCTGAATCAGCGGTTCCTTTAACCCCCTCCTGTCTGAGCGAAGAACAGACGCCCTCCGGCGACCTACACGCAGAGGCGGGGCCAAATCCAAAGCTGAATCCCAGGAGCTGTGCGAACAAAGCCCTCCCAGCAGCCTCAGGAGCAGCGTATTAAATTTCCACAATCAACTTGATGTACCTGCATCTGTAGAATACCTGAATAGACAACGAATCATCCCAAATTAAGGAGGTGAACTCTGAGAGCAAGATTTATTATTTTTTCCCCTTTTCCTCTTCTTGTGAGTGTGTATGTGTATGCTTCTGTGTGAGATTTTGTTTGTATAGCTTTGCTTTCACCATGTGTCCTAAGGTTCTATCCTTCCGTTTTTTTGTTAGTCTTTTCTTCTTTTAAAAAAAATTTTTTTTCTTAATAATTATTTTTTATTTTAATAACTTTATTTTATCTTACATTATTTTATTTTCTTTCTTCCTTCCTTCCTTTCTTTCTTTCTTTCTTCCCTCCCTCCATCCCTCCCTCCCTCCCTCCCTCCCTCCCTCCCTTCCATCGTTCCAGCGTTCCTTCTTTCTTTCTTTCAACTTTTTCTCCCTTTTATTCTGAGCTGTGTGGATGAAAGGCTCTTGGTGCTCCAGCCAGAAGTCGCTGCTGAGCCTCTGAGGTGGGAGAGCCAACTTCAGGACACTGGTCCACAAGAGAACTCCCAGCTCCATGTAATATCAAACGGCGAAAATCTCCCAGATATCTCCATCTCAACACCAACACCCAACTTCACTCAACGACCAGCAAGCTACACTGCTGGACACCCTATGCCAAACAACTAGCAAGACAGGAACACAACCCCACCCATTAGCAGAGAGGCTGCCTAAAATCATAATTAGTCCACAGACACCCCAAAACACACCACCAGACGTGGACCTGCCCACCAGAAAGACAAGATGCAGCCTCATGCAGCAGAGCACAGGCACTAGTCCCCTCCACCAGGAAGCCTACAAAACCTACTGAACCAACTTTAGCCACTGGGGACAGACACCAAAAAACAACGGGAACTACGAACCTGCAGCCTGCAAAAGGAGAACCCCAAACAGAGTAAGATAAGCAAAATGAGAAGACAGAAAAACACACAGCAGAGGAAGGAGCAAGATAAAAACCCACCAGACCTAACAAATGAAGAGGAAATAGGCAGTCTACCTGAAAGAGAATTCAGAATAATGATAGTAAAGATGATCCAAAATCTTGGAAATAGAATAGAGAAAATGCAAGAAACATTTAACAAGGACCTAGAAGAACTAAAGATGAAACAAGCAACGATGAACAACACAATAAATGAAATTAAAAATACTCTAGAAGGGATCAATGGCAGAATAACTGAGGCAGAAAAACGGATAAGTGACCTGGAAGATAAAATAGTGGAAATAACTACGGCGGAGCAGAAAAAAGAAAAAAGAATGAAAAGAACGGAGGACAGTGTCAGAGACTTCTGGGACAACATTAAACGCACCAACATTCGAAGTATAGGGGTCCCAGAAGAAGAGAAAATGAAAGGGACTGAGAAAATATTTGAAGAGATTATAGTTGAAAACTTCCCTAATATGGGAAAGGAAATAGTTAATCAAGTCCAGGAAGCACAGAGAGTCCCATACAGGATAAATGCAAGGAGAAACATGCCAAGACACATATTAATCAAACTGTCAAAAATTAAATACAAAGAAAACATATTAAAAGCAGCAAGGGAAAAACAACAAATAACACACAAGGGAATCCCCATAAGGTTAACAGCTGATGTTTCAGCAGAAACTCTGCAAGCCACAAGGGACTGGCAGGACATATTTAAAGTGATGAAGGAAAAAAACCTACAATCAAGATTACCCTACCCAGCAAGGATCTCATTCAGATTTGATGGAGAAATTAAAACCTTTGCAAACAAGCAAAAGCTGAGAGAGTTCAGCACCACCAAACCAGCTTTACAGCGAATGCTAAAGGACCTTCTCTAGGCAAGAAACACAAGAGAAGGAAAAGACCTACAATAACAAACCCAAAACAATTAAGAAAATGGGAATAGGAACATACATATTGATAATTACCTTAAATGTAAATGGATTAAATGCTCCCACCAAAAGATACAGACTGGCTAAATGGATACAAAAACAAGACCCATATATACGCTGTCTACAATAGACCCACTTCAGACCTAGAGACACATACAGACTGAAAGTAAGGGGATGGAAAAAGATATTCCATGCAAATGGAAACCAAAAGAAAGCTGGAGTAGCAATTCTCATATCAGACAAAATAGACTTTAAACTAAAGATTATTACAAGAGACAAAGAAGGACAAAACATAATGATCAAGGGATTGATCCGAGAAGATGATATAACAATTGTAAATATTTATGCACCCAATATAGGAGCACCTCAATACATAAGGCAAATACTAACAGCCATAAAAGGGGAAATGAACAGTCACACATTCATATTAGGGGACTTTAACACCCCACTTTCACCAATACACAGATCATCGTAAATGAAAATAAAAAAGGAAACACAAGCTTTAAATGATACATTAAACAAGATGGACTTAATTGATATTTACAGGACATTCCATCCAAATACCACAGAATACACATTTTTCTCAAGTGCTCATGGAACATTCTCAAGGGTAGCTCATATCTGGGGTCACAAATCAAGCCTTGGTAAATTTCAGAAAATTGAAATTGTATCAAGTATCTTTTCCAACCACAACGCTATGAGACTCGATATCAATTACAGGAAAAGATCTGTAAAAAATACAAACACATGGAGGCTAAACAATACACTACTTAATAACGAAGTGATCAGTGACAAAATCAAAGACGAAATCAAAACATACCTAGAAACAAATGACAATGGAGACACGATGACCCAAAACCTATGGGATGCAGCAAAAGCAGTTCTAAGAGGGAAGTTTATAGCAATACAATCCTACCTTAAGAAACAGGAAACATCTCGAATAAACAACCTAATCTTGCACCTAAAGCAATTAGAGAAAGAAGAACAAAAAAACCCCAAAGTTAGCAGAAGGAAAGAAATCATAAAGATCAGATCAGAAATAAATGAAAAAGAAATGAAGGAAATGATAGCAAAGAACAATAAAACTAAAAGCTGGTTCTCTTTGAGAAGATAAAGAAAATTGATAAAACATTAGCCTGACTCATCAAGAAAAAAAGGGAGAAGACTCAAATCAATAGAATTAGAAATGAAAAAGGCGAATTAATAACTGACAGTGCAGAAATACAAAAGATAATGAGAGATTACTACAAGCAACTCTATGCCAATAAAATGGACAACCTGGAAGAAATGGACAAATTGTTAGAAACGCACAACCTGCCAAGACTGAATCAGGAAGAAATAGAAAATATGAACAGACCAATCACAAGCATGGAAATTGAAACTGTGATTAAAAATCTTCCAACAAACAAAAGCCCAGGACCAGAAGGCTGCACAGGTGAATTCTATGAAACATTTAGAGAAGAGCTAACACGTATCCTTCTCAAATTCTTCCAAAATCTAGCAGAGGGAGGAACACACCCAAACTAATTCTACAAGTCCCCCATTACCCTAATACCAAAACCAGACAAGGATGTCACAAAGAAAGAAAACTACAGGCCAATATCACTGATGAACATAGATGCAAAAATCCTCAACCAAATACTAGCAAACAGAATCCAACAGCACATTAAAAGGATCATACACCATGATCAAGTGGGGTTTATTCCAGGAATGCAAGGATTCTTCAATATACGCAAATCAATCAATGTGATACACCATATTAACAAATGGAAGGAGAAAAACCATATGGTCATCTCAATAGATGCAGAGAAAGCTTTCGCCAGAATTCAACACCCATTTATGATAAAAGCCCTGCAGAAAGTAGGCACAGAGGGAACTTTCCTCAACAAAATAAAGGCCATATATGACAAACCTACAGCCTACATCGTCCTCAGTGGTGAAAAACTGAAAGCTTTTCCACTAAGATCAGGAACAAGACAAGGTTGTCCACTCTCACCAGTCTTATTTAACATAGTTTTGGAAGTTTTAGCCACAGCAAGCAGAGAAGAAAAGGAAATAAAAGGAATCCAAATCGGAAAAGAAGAAGTAAAGCTGTCACTGTTTGCAGATGACATGATACTATACATAGAGAATCCTAAAGATGCTACCAGAAAACTACTAGAGCTAATCAATGAATTTGGTAAAGTAGCAGGATACAAAATTAATGCACAGAAATCTCTGGCATTCCTATACACTAATGATGAAAAATCTGAAAGTGAAATCAAGAAAACACTCCTATTTACCATGGCAACAAAAAGAATAAAATATCTAGGAATAAACCTACCTAAGGAGACAAAACACCTGTATGCAGAAAACTATAAGACACTGATGAAAGAAATTAAAGATGATACAAATAGATGGAGAGATATACTATGTTTTTGGATTGGAAGTATCAACATGGTGAAAATGACTCTACTACCCAAAGCAATCTACAGATTCAATGCAATCCCTATCAAACTATCACTGGCATTTTTCACAGAGCTAGAACAAAAAATTTCACAATTTGTATGGAAACACAAAAGACCCCGAATAGCCAAAGCAATCTTCAGAACGAAAAACGGAGCTGGAGGAATCAGGCTCTCTGACTTCAGACTACACTACAAACTACAGTAATCAAGACAGTATGGTGCTGGCACAAAAACAGAAATATAGATCAATGGAACAGGATAGAAAGCCCAGAGATAAACCCACGCACATATGGTCACCTTGTGTTTGATAAAGGAGTCAGGAATGTACAGTGGAGAAATGACACCGTCTTCAATAAGTGGTGCTGGGAAAACTGGACAGGTACATGTAAAAGTATGAGATTAGAACACTCCCTAACACCATACAGAAAAATAAGCTCAAAATGGATTAAAGACCTAAATGTAAGACCGGACACTATCAAACTCTTAGAGGAAAACATAGGCAGAACACTATGACATAAATCACAGCAAGATCCTTTCTGACCCACCTCCTAGAGAAATGGAAATAAAAATGAAAATAAACAAATCAGACCTAATGAAACTTAAAAGCTTTTGCACAGCCAAGGAAACCATAAACAAGACCAAAAGACAACTCTCAGAATGGGAGAGAATATTTGCAAATGAAGCAACTGACAAAGGAGTAATCTCCAAAATTTATAAGCAGCTCATGCAGCTCAATAATAACAACAAAAAAAACAACCCAATCCAAAAATGGGCAGAAGACCTAAACAGACATTTCTCCAAAGAAGATATACAGATTGCCAACAAACACATGAAAGAATGCTCAACATCATTAATCATTAGAGAAATGCTAATCAAAACTACAATGAGATATCATCTCACACCAGTCAGAATGGCCATCATCAAAAAATCTAGAAACAATAAATGCTGGAGAGGGTGTGGAGAAAAGGGAACACTCTTGCACTGCTGGTGGGAATGTGAATTGGTACAGCCACTATGGAGAACAGTATGGAGGTTCCTTGAAAAAGTACAAATAGAACTACCATATGACCCAGCAGTCCCACTACTGGGCATATACCCTGAGAAAACCATAATTCAAAAAGAATCATGCAACAAAATGTTCACTGCAGCTCTATTTACAATAGCCAGGAGGTGGAAACAACATAAATGTCCATCATCGGATGAATGGATAAAGAAGATGTGGCACGTTTATACAATGGAATATTATTTAGCCATTAAAAGCAACAAAATTGAGTTATTTGTAGTGAGGTGGATGGACCTAGAGTCTGTCATATAGAGTGAAGTAAGTCAGAAAGAGAAAGACAAATACCATAATCTAACACATATATATGGAATTTAAGAAAAAAAATGTCATGAAGAACCTAGGGGTAAGACAGGAATAAAGACACAGACCTACTAGAGAATGGACTTGAGGATATGGGGAGGGGGAAGGGTAAACTGTGACAAAGTGAGAGAGTGGCATGGACATATATACACTACCAAACGTAAAATAGATAGTTAGTTGGAAGCAGCTGCATAGCACAGGGAGATCAGCTCGGTGCTCTGCGACCACCTAGATGAGTGGGATAGGGAGGGTGGGAGGGAGGGAGACACAAGGGGGAAAAGATATGGGAACATATGTATAACTGATTTACTTTGTTATAAAGCAGAAACTAACACACCATTGTAAAGCAATTATACTCCAATAAAGATTTAAAAAAAAAACAAAAAAACTCCCATGATTTAATGCTTGTAAATTATTCCATTATATTTGTTATAACCATCCCTTTATTCTTAGATATTTAGATTATTTTTTTCATTCTATTATAAATATTTTAGGAATATCCTTGTATAAAATTCTTTGCACAGCTGGTAATTCTTTGGAATACATTTTTACAAGTGACATTATTGGGTCAAAGGGTATATAAGCTGTTTTAGGCATATATATCAAGCCTGATTGATTTTTAAGAAATTTATTAATACTTCAAACAGCCTCACATGAGGGTCCAAATATTCTATCCCTTGCTAACATAGAATATTTTTAAAATGTTTGCTAATTTGATGAGTTAAAATTAATTAATTATTCATTTAGTCTTATTTTTAATGCCAGTGGAGATGAACTTTTTATATTTTTGCTGTCATCTCTATTTTCTCTACTGTTTCTTCTCATGCTAAGGAATTTTGCATTATATCATGGATAATCTGATGTTATATTGTAGAGACTTTGGATTCTTTTATATTCCTTTAAAGACTATTGACTTCCTTAAGTAGGCAATTAACTTGGCCTCAAAATGCAAATTCTGTCTCTTGGATAGTAAGTCAAATCTCAATTCAGTTATTAAGCTTTAACTATTCTGCTTCTAATCTGTTTTGTGTATGCATGGTTCGAGGGTCAACCAGATATCTGGATAGAGTTATGCACATAATACAGGGCTTCCCTCTCTGGTTCTCTCCTTTCCAATACCCATCCTATCCCTCACTTTTTAGCACCCATGGTTGCCCTGAGCTCTGTTTACTGCTTCTCTAGGAAAGATCAATTCCAGATTTTGTATCTGTGTTTTAGCGAACCTGAATGGTACAGTCTAGGGCCTGCCTTCTGGCTAAAAATCACACACACAGGTGGTGGTGTGATGAATTGGGAGATTGGGATTCACATATATACACTAATATGTATAAAATGGATAACTAATAAGAACGTGCTGTTTAAAAAAATAAATTAAATGCAAAAAATAAAAATGTATTCTAAAAAATCACACATACAAATAGACACACACACACACAAACACACATGGGAGAAAAATCACCAAGTGCTATTCCCTTTTTCCAAATACGGACTTGCCTTCAAAATGTGCCTGTGCCTGTGCCTGCTCACTCTTAAGCCTTTATATTTTTATTTTTTATATTTGATTTTGAAGTTTACAGTTGTTATCTGCAGAAGAGTTAGTTTGATGTGAGCTTATTTGATTACTACTGGGAAGAAAACCCCTGGGATTATAGATAATTAATTTTCACTTCCACAAAGTTGTTTTTTTTTTTAAAGATGTAATTCCCAAGCACACCTCAAGGAAGATAAGTTTCTCAGAATTCCAGTCCTTTTCTTTGAACATATTTGGGGAATGTTTCCTACAAAAGTTGCTCCTGGTAACTAGAGCTGTCTAGTTAGCTCCAAGCATACACAGAAAACTGCACCTGAGCTCATATTGAACAAGATAACAATGGCACTGGGGGACTATAGTGCCCAGAAACCAATTAAGACAGGGGTAAGGAAGGGATTTTCTTCAACTGGCTAATGGAGACCATAAACAGAGGCTCTGACCACAGTGAATTTGATGCTGGTCCCACACTCTCTTCTTGAATTTGAACAAGGATCAATGACTAGGAGGACTAATCTAATATGAGCCCTGGATGGCTTTTGTGTTTGCATTACCTCATGCTTAGCAACAATCGCTCATCTATGACTCCCTGGTACAAGGAAATACGATACTTTGCAGCTACAAGGTATTTGTTAAGATCCCTATGTTCCTTTTCATCTTGAAAGGACGTTAGAATTTACCTATTTTAACCCGTCATTTTAATTATCAGAAACGCACTGTCCAAAATAGGAAAGACCCACCCAAGATCACATAGGAAGGGGCAGAGCTGCAATTAGAATGCAGTTGAGCCAACTCTCATTCTTGCAACTCTCAGCTACACAATCAGTGTTTCAGAGACACTGCTTTATGGCGTGTCCCTCACCTTTCTTAAGGTTAGACTCAAAAGTGTTCTGAGAGGAAGAAAATAGTCTGCTCAGTGATGTGATCACAATCTCTTGAATTCAGCAATATGACAGTGTGACCACTGCATTTAATGGTTGGTTGTTCTCGAAAATCAGGTAGACAAGTAAGGGCATGTCGTCTCTCTTGTAATTCTGCTCTTCTCACTTCCCCACCTCCCTCCTTCCCGTTATCAGCTCTGTGGCCCCGTGCTCTCCCTCCATGCATGTTTCATAGAATTCAGTTGCAAAAGGACGACTCAAGATATAAGTCAAATAGCAAAAAGAACTGGCCAGGCCAAAGTTAGGTCAAGTCTGAATGATAAACTTCTTTTCCTGTGAAGTGTTTGGTTCTTCATATGTAATAATTTCAATTATTCACTCGTTACCTAACAACACAAGAACATGTTCTTACTCATCAGCCTTCCTCACTTACGCTACAGGAACATGGAAACGAGCCATTCAGTTTGAAGAAAAAGCTTCTCCATGTTCAGAAATCCCTCCTTGAGACCTAGCTACCAGCTCAGGCAAATCTGGTGGGACATCAAAGTCCTCAGCGTGCAAAAGTAAGAGTAGATGTAGCTTTACATTATAAGAGTTGGGGAAAACACACACACACACACACACACACACACACACACACACACACACACACACAC
>NW_021703782.1:86784070-86797626 GCF_005190385.1 Monodon monoceros | reverse complement strand
CACACACACACACACACACACACACACACACACACACACACACACACCAAAACCCTGCCTGTCTTCAGTAGTCTGTAAGATCTCTCTTGTCCCCAGGGTGGGAGAGATTCCTCAGGTGTTACCTACTTTATCATAGCATTCCTCATCTCTCTTTTTATCTTGTGCCCTTCTCCTCTTTCCAAGATCATAAATCAACAGAGACAGGTCTTCATTCTTCTTTCAAAGAGACGGGGGGAAGTCTAGACTTCTCCTATTCCATGGCAAAGTGAACAACCAGATACATTTAACTACCTGCTTCTCAGGTAAAAATGAACTATTTCAAAGCCCAAGTGGGCAATCTGTAGCCAGGAGCCTCTGTAGCACCAGTCCAGAGTCTTTTTTGAATTCCTCTCCACTGCAGCACCAGGAAGGGGGCCCATGTGGGAAAATGGCAGATTGGTGCAAGAGACTTCAGATTCCGGAGAGGGGTCACAGTCAAATCCAAGAGTGTGTGACAGCTGAAATTGTCCATGATTTACAAATTGCTGAAGGCAGTGACCTCGCCATAAAGAGCAAAGGCCAAAGGGAAGCCTTGGTGCCCATTGCTGGCATTAGGTTTCTGTCTAGAGGAGGAGAAGATAGCAGAAAACTGAAGAACATTTGGAACTAATTAGCAGGAATAAGGAAACTTGAGGCTAAGAGGTGGGAGTGGGATCGGGGTTGCGTTATTCCTTAAAATAAGAAATAGCTGATCAACTTCACCAAGGGCTCTGCTTCTCCTTATCTTTCTTGTCCTCCATATAACTTAAACATAGCTGATTAAAGTACAGCCTCAGCTTTCAGCTTCCTGCAATATTAAGGATCTTATCTGCAGAATAATACAACTTTAAAAAATGAAAGGAATCAGCAGATATTACTGTTTTCTTCAAGGATGGTCTGGACCTGGGAATGTGGGAGATGTCAGGGAAAGAACTGAACTTTAGAGTCAAACAGACATGAACTCAAATATTCGCTCCACTGCTTACAAGCTATGTGACCCCAAGAGTGAGGTATCTCCACCGAGCTTGTTTTCCCATCAGTAAGAGTCAGCCAGTACCACTTCCTTCACATGGCTGACATGAGGATAAAATGAGATCAAATATGAAAAGCCCCCCTGCTTAGCACAGAGCTGAGCTCATTAATTAGAAGTCTCTTTTCTTTAGGCCTCATAAAAAAATTACAAATATGATATGAGGCATTTTTATCATTCTGTCATTCTAGAAATCGAGGCATACAACAGAGCCACAGTACTTAAAACAGTGTGGTATTCTTTCAAGAATAGGCATATAGATCAATGGTATAGATTGAGAATTCCCCAAAATTGTCTTATTCATAGGCAGAAATAAATTCAAGTTGAGTTAAAGACCCAGATTTGGGAAAATAAAACTAATTTTGTGCCAAGTTAATAAAGGACAATAATAAGACCCTAGAGTTGGGAAGACTTTCTTAAAATTAGTTATGTAGCAAAAATAGAAAGGGGGGAAAATATAGAAACCTGAACACTAACTAAGGAAAAAGAGAAGAGATAACCTGAGAGAAAATAGTCACAGTTGTAAAATACTGAGATACAGAACAGACCAGAGATAAGTACCTGAAGCTTTCAAATAATTCTTAGATATCTATTAAAAAAGTCAGAAGTCAATGAAAATATGACTTAAAGGATGTGAACAGGCAATCACAGAAGATGAAATCAGAACTGCCCTATGAAAAATGGCTCTGGCTCATTATTAATCAGAAAATGTAAATTAAAGTAACAATGAACTACTATTCTGCTACCAGTTTGACAAAGCTTTAAAAGTTTGATAGTATCAAGTATAGACAAGCAAGGGATGGATGTGGGGGAATGGAGAGTTAAATTAAACACAGCTGCTCAGGACCTTGAAATTAGTACAATCAATCTGAAGGGCAAAATGATGTATATATTAAATTACTCACCCTAGGCCCCAGCAATTTCTTTCTACATTATCTGTCCTGGATAAAGACATACATACATACATAAAATATCTGATGCAGTATTGTATATAATATGAAAAAAATGTTTAAATATTTAACCACAGAGGAAAGGATGAATACAATTCCATAAACACAAAGAATTCCTATAAAATGTTCAAAGAATAAAGTAGATTATACATATCAACAAGGAGCACTCACAAACAAAACCCAGAACCCAATATTTCATATTTCTCCCAATATATAGATATGTATGAAAAATACAAAGAGAAATTATTTCATCAGACAAATTCATCATACACTATGCTCTTAGTATTGATGGGAGGACATCAGTATGGAGATGTGAGTTATCAAGAGACTATGGTTTAATCTGTAATTTAAGTTATAACTGGTATATTTATTGCTTGTGTAAATTTAAAAATAAATATGAAGAAAGATACAAATATTGTATACAATGTTTGTATACAAAATACAAATACTGAAGAAAGATATGGTACAAATATTCTGAAAATGTTGACAGTGATTTATTTTGGGGGGAATGAGGAAGGAGTATGGTTGATTATTTTTTCTCCTTTATACATCCCTATAATTAAAAAAAAAGTTTTCCAAAGAGAAAAATGATCATCGTTATTCAGTGATACTCATAAAACCTCAGGTTATAGCACAAGATACCAAGCTAAACATGTTCAGAAAAAATGTTCTTGCCCAGTTTCGCAAGCATTATCTCATTTAATTCTTAAATTAACCCTATGAAATAGATATTATTATCTCTGTTGATAGATAAGGAAATCGAGTTTCCAAGAAACTAGGCAATTTGTCCAAGTTCACACAACTAGAGTCACAGAGCTGATAGCTCAATATATGTCTTTGGATACCAAAGTTAATACTTTTCCCACCATATGAGAGCTATCTCAATGCCAATGTTATATGCTACTTTTTTTTGAAAACAAACTATAAAGCTACCATTTTTTTAAACAAATGATAAAGCTGCTTCACTGCTAAATAAATTTGAAATCTAAGAAAGTGATAAACAAGCTTTAAAAATATACAGACATTTTATGGACATATATGCATTTAAATATAGGAGTTAAAACAACCTATTTAAGAGAACAATATTACTCGTCCCAAATAAGGCTGGTGTGTAGAAAAGCCATTTGCACAGAAAGGAAAAATCCTTTGTTCAGACGTAATATTCTCACTCAGTGCGATACAGCAGCATGGAGTTCCACAGAATCAATTGTTAGCTAGAACCGTATTAGCAGGATCCCAACTCAAACAAGCCTAAGACGATGAGAATTTATTGCCTTACAGAACTAGTTGCAGGCATATTTGCATCCAGGGGTTCAAAAGATGTTATTAGATCTCTCTCTCTCTCTCTCCCTTCCCCCACCTCTTGTTCATCCTCCTCTCTTGCTCTCTCCCTCTCTCTCCTCTTCCCTGTGTTGTCTTTATATTTCAGTATACTCTAGGCAAGTGGTCATATATATAACTTTCAAGTTCTCCAAGTTTCCATGGATATACTTTCTTGCAACCTCAAGAAGAAAAGAGATTCTCTTTCCCTCAGTGTGGGTCCCCCAGGAATAAATCTTTCATACCATAATAATCTCTGCAGCTACTGGGATTGGTCAGCCCTGGGTCTTTATTACCATCTCTTTAGGCCCAGAAAAACGGATTCAACCCCACTCACACCAAAGGGATTGAATTGGATTATTACAAAATAGGTCAAGAAAGGTTAACCAAAGGGATTCTGGTCAGACAAAGAACATACGACCACAATTCAGTCGCAGCTTTGACAGTATTACGTTTATGTGACCACTGGAAAGCCAGTGGGCTAACCTGTGGAAAGAGGGGAGACCTCATAGGGTTCTCTTGAAGCGTAAACAATAGCTAGAGAGAAAATGCCTACCACAGCATCTGGCAGATACAAAGTATCTTATAAAGTTTGTTTCGTAATCGATTAATCAAAGGCAGAGGTAGTTCTGAACTACTTGTATCAATCACCTCATCCCAGAGACTTTATCAGTCAGCAAGTCCAACTGAAGAATATAGCATTCCTATCAAATATGAAATAGGATTGCAAGCCCATTTCAAGTTGTCCTTTGTAAGTCTACGGAAAGCCAGGGGACTGTGTGACCCAGGAGTCACAACAACCACAATAACAAAAACTGCAGTAACTAACATTTATTGCAGGCCGACCACGTACCAAGTAGTCTGCTAAGTGCTTAACATACATTTTCTCAGGCAATCTTTCCCATAACTAACAAAGTCGATATTATTGTTATCATTTCTTCGTTTCAGATGAAGAAACAGATGTAGCGAGGCCAAGTAATTTGCCCAAGGTCAAGCGAGTGACAAGACTTGGACTCCCACTTGGCTGTGTTTGACTTGGGAGCCTGAGCTCTTAACCGTGCATTGTTCTGTCTCGCACTGCCCTTCGAGGCCTCATAATACCCCGAGGAGAAGACTCGACATGAAATAGCATTTGGCTGCATTCCAGTCAGTCAACACGTTCATCACTAGATGCACAAAGGGAGCAGGTAGGTTGGATTCCCCGTGCTGAACACAACAATTCAGGCCAATACAGGCGCTGACCTCTCACTTGATTTGAAGATTTACCATCTCCATCTTGAAGACTTCCCTAACATCTCAGCTACTGTATTTAATGGGGCCTTTTGTTGATGGGGTCAAGTGGGATCAAAGAGAATTTACCTTTTTGGTTTCTTTTTCTTTCATTGAAAAAAAATTATTTAAGTGTAACGATTATGGAGTTATTTCTCATTGGCAAAATTGTGGAGCTGTGTATTGAATCAGAGAAGTGTTGGGACGCTGGGCACAGATGGCTTTAATTATTAGGGCAGCCATTGACAGATGTGACAGTCTAGGTTTCTGCTGCCTCGGACAGGTGTAAGCGATAGGATTTACCCAGAGGGAGTTGTGGAGAGCCAGAATTGGATAGAGCCCTGTGATGGCCCTTTATTTTGTCTTAATCCACCCCTAGGTACATAGTTATCATATTTCTTTGCCTAAAGGCATGGTCAAGTCAGTCAAAACCATCAAACCAAGTTTGTGTGCAGAAAGAAAATCTCAAAGAGAGAATACACTGTTAGCAATCGGTCCCAAACTCTGTTCACTGTTTTTACTTAGAAGCCTTTCTTCCCTTTAATTATGTCTTTATAATCAAAAGGATATATGTATGTCCCTCCTCTGGATCAAAACAAGCAAGTTTACTTCTCCGATTAGAGTCCACACAAATAATTTCAAAAAATTGAATGTCAGCCTGTGAAATCCTTCATTATTTTGTTCAACAAATTTACTGAGAAAGTTATGGAGAGTAGGAAGAGAAAGCAGACATACTCCCTGCTCTTAGGAGCTGGTATTAGGAGGGAATTTTCAGAACTTTGATCTGATAAGAATAAGACAGTCAGCACTTATCACGTCAAGGCACCATTCTAGGCTCTGGGGATGCAGTGGTGATCAAAATAGCCCTTTTCCCCATGGAGCTTCCACTGTGACATGGGACATGGACCATTAAAAACCCATTTCTCGCTCTCTTGCTTTCTCATGTATATATGTATACATGTATCCAAATATACATGTATATACGGACACACACACATATATATATACACATATTGTATGTGTTTGTATATATGTGTATGTATTAGAGGGGGTGGATATAGTATACTACTTGTTATAACAGATTATATCTAAGGAATTGTGACTAGCTGTGTAGATGCATTCAACAGTTCTGCAGAGGACAAGATATTTAAACTGGGCTGAATATGAGAGCTCACCAAGTGGAAAACTAGAAGAAGAAGGTATCCCAGGTTCTACTACTCTTTGTTTGAAAAAGCAGAGTTTGACTTAGTACCTAAGCTGAATTTTGTCTCCTCAAATTCCTGTGTGAAAGTCCTAACCTCCCAGTACCTCAGAATGTAACTGTATCTGGAAATAAGATCTTTAAAGAAGTAATTAAGTTAAAATTAGACCATAGGTAGGGGCCTAGTTATATGTGACTTGTGTCCTTATAGAAGAGAAAGAGATGCCAGGGAAGCTTGGCACAGGGAAAAGGCCATGTGAAGGCATGGTGACAAGGCGGCCGTCTGAAAGTCAAGGAGAGAGGCCTCAGGAGAAAGCAACCAGCCAACCCTGCTGGCACCTTGATCTTGGATTTCCAGCCTCTAGAACTGTGAGAAAATAAATTTCTACCCAGTCTATGGTATTTTGTTACAGCAGCCCTACGAAACTAATACATATGCCTGCTGTTCAGTTTGGAAGGAGAACAGTATATACCTAGTGTACAGAAAGCTTTCAAAAAATATTTACCGAATTAAAATGCCTGACAGTTAACACGGCTGACCTATACTGAGCACGGATCTAATTTAATCCACAACTCTCTGATGTAGATATTATTATTCCTGTTTTATTGATGAGGAAACTGAGGCTTGATGAGGTTAACTAAGGTACCCAGTGTCACTTGGCTGGTAAGTGAGCATGTATTTGAGCCCAGACAGTCTGATTTGACAGCAAATGCTCATCACTGCAGGCCCGGGAGTGGAAGGAGTCGGTAAAGAAGGAGAGGAAAGGCCAACTCACGGAGGACCTTGGTTATAGCCATGAGGCTGAATTACCAGGGGGCCAGAAACCTCAGTCAGTACCCAGAAAACCTGTATTTACTCAGGCCGACTCTCAGAGCAATCACAATCCACGCACACAACTCATCACCCTGTACCGCACATAGACACAGTCCTCCCAACCAGTCATCTCCCCCCTTGTGCAACACACACACATACACACACACACACACTCGCCCCAAACTCCTCAGACAATACAACTTTTTAGGAAGTCCTTTGAAGAATGCCTTAACGGATTTGAATCAATAATCTCCTCAGATCCTAAACGGGTGCTCCCCAGTTTGCTTTTTAATGATATCTCCCAACTCGGCAATCACAGCTGCTTCTTACTGCTCACTCCTAGCTGGTTTACTCTATTCTCCCCTCGGCCCATAGCACACGTGTTTTTTTTTTTTAAAGAAAGAAACAGACATGGAATTAAGTCTTGATGTCCCATGTGCTTCATTATCCTGCTTTGTTGGGAATGTGTTAAACATATAGTGTGAGTTTTCATAAGTAGCAGAAAAGGATCAAAGGAACCCACTTTACCAAAGGTTTTTCTTCTCCTCTCTCTCTCTCTCTCCCCCAGTTTTTTTAAAAAGTGAGGTTTGGGTGATTCAAATCACACTAGTTAGCTGAGCTGATAAGATAGGGGAGGAGAGATCTTCAGCAGTAGTTTTTATTTCAAGAAAAGAAAACTTTCTAAGTCATGAAATGGTCTTAGTTGTCTTTGATTTTTTTTTTTTTCAGTTGAATTGCAAACCTGGAATTAGAAGACGTTTTCAAAAAATATGCTTGATGTTAACCCTAGGTAGTTATATAAATAGAGTGAATTGAAGGAAGTTACATAGCCCAAAGATTACACTTTGCTATGCAGCTGAGATTTTTACATACCAAAAACTTTAAAACTTAAAATGGGCTACTTAAAATTACATTCTTTACTGGAAATATATATATATACACACACACACATATATCCCTTTATAATAACGTTTTCATATTGCTCTTCTGTAAAACTTTGAAGTGCTTGTTCCTAGGAGACATTAAGTAACAGTCCTTGGATTGGGAGGATTTGAATAAATTGCCCTGAGATGAGATATAATATGAAATATAAAGTTCATGGGAAAACAAATTTCCTCATTTAATCCTACCTGTGCAATACAGAGGGATATTTTTTTTCTTTTTCATTTTTTAAAAATTTAAGTATATTGACTTACACTATTATAATAGTTTGGGGTGTACAACATAGTGATTTGATATTTTCATAGATTATGCACCATACAAAGTTATTACAGTATTATTGACTATATTTCCTGTGCTGTACATGACATCCCTGTGACTTATTTTATAACTGGTAGCTCTTTTTCCTTAACTTTTGGATGTCCCTAGGCTATTTGGGTTTCCAAAGACAAGACTGGAATACATAAGCTCTCAAACTGAGTCGAGAGCACACATTTATAATGACAATTCATTAGCATCTGGTTTATATACAGGACTCCAAGACCTTTTCCTCAGTAATACTTTTTGAAAAATTGCCTTTCAGAATCCAATTTTGCTGAATAAAAATCTATTTCCTCTTTCCTTTCATTTGGCAGCTACTACTGTGGTATTATTTTCACCAAAAATGGTTCTGAATATTTGCAGATTCATGTCTTTGATGTGTATTCAGCAGATACTTTTTTTCCTTGTGTGACATCAGTGAAATGGTGAAAATTTCAAATGAAAGCTCAGTGAAAAATATTTGGGTATAAAAAAAGTCATATAATCACCACACTCAATAGATTTTTGTTGTATTTTCGTTACTCTATGCATATTTTAAAAGCTGTAATCACACTGTGCCCACAACTTTTGTATCTTGATTCTATTGCTTAAAGTGATTAAAATCTTTCACATTAAAATCATAAGAAAATATTTTACTAAGTCCTTATACTAAGTATAACTTATACTCAATGACTCATCACTATTTATACACTCACACAACCATCATTCAAGTCAAGATATTCA
The DNA here is from genome assembly GCF_005190385.1 of Monodon monoceros. NCBI lineage: Eukaryota > Metazoa > Chordata > Mammalia > Artiodactyla > Monodontidae > Monodon > Monodon monoceros. The sequence continues at coordinate 86,789,041 of NW_021703782.1, read as the reverse complement.
ACATTTCATTGACCCTCAAAATTATCCTTTGTTTCTTTATAGGCAATCTTTTCTGTTCCCAGCCTCAAATAACCACTACTATGCTTTCTTTATAAGTATATATTTTTGCCTTTTCTAGAGTTTCACATGAATGGAATCATACAGTATGCACACGGCTGACTTTGGTGTTTGGCCTCTTTCAGCATATGGGTTTTAAGATTTCTCCTTATCATTGTGTGTATCACAGGTTTGCTACTTTTTATTGCTAGGTAGTATTCCACTGTATAATTATTCAACCATTTATTTATTCATTCACCTATTGATAATCATTTGGGTTGTATCCAGTCTGTAGCTATCATTAATAAAGCTGTTATGAACCTTCTTGTACACATTATTTTGTGGACATACGTTTTCATTTTTCTTGGGTAAATAACTAGGAGTGGAATTGCTGGGTGGTAAGATAAGTGAATATTTAACTTTTTCGAAACTCTCAAATTGTTTTTTTAAAGTGACAGTACTATTTTGCATTCCCTTCAGCAACATATGACAGTTTAACTGCTTCATATTCTAGCCAACATTTGGTATTGTCAGTCCTTTAATTTTAGTCTTTCTGGGGGATGTGTAGTGATATGCTATTGTGGTTTTATTTACATTCCTTGATGACTCGTGATGTTAAGCATATTTTTGCATGCTTTGTGGACATTTATATATCTTGTGTGTGTGTGTGATCAAACATTTTACTTTTTTTTTAAATAAAAAATTGGGGCCTCCCTGGTGGTGCAGTGGTTCAGAGTCCGCCTGCCGATGCAGGGGACACAGGTTTGTGCCCCGGTCTGGGAAGATCCCACATGCTGCGGAGCGGCTGGGCCCGTGAGCCATGGCCACTGAGCCTGCGCGTCTGGAGCCTGTGCTCCGCAACAGGAGAGGCCACAACAGTGAGAGGCCCGTGTACCACAAAAAAAAAAAAAAAAAAAATTGGGTTGTTTATCTTCCTATGACTTGTAGGAGCTTTTCATATATCATAAGTTCTTTGTCACATATATGCATTGTGAATGTTTTCGTTGAATCTGTGGCTTGCCTTTTCATAATCTTAATAATGAGTTTCAAAGAGCAGAACTTTTCCATCTTGATAGAGTCCTATTTATCATTTTTGTCTTTTATAGTTAGTACATTTTGCATCCTATGTCATCTTTGCTTCAAAACTGTACAGATTTTTCTCCTATGTTTTCTTCTGGAAGTTATATAGTTTTCATTTTAAGGTACAGGTTTTAGATCCACTTGCAGTTAATTTGGTATGTGATATAATGTAGGGATCAAGGTTCAGAATTGCTTTGGCTATTCTGTTTTATCCATTTCCATGTAAATTTAAAATCATCTTACTAATCTACTTTTCAAAAAGTCTCCTAGGATTTTGACTGGGATTTCATTGACTCTACTGATCAACTTGGAGGAATTTACATAATAATAATATTTAATCTTCTGATACTGAGAAGTGTATATATACTATAGTATAACACTCCTTTATTTGTCTTATCTCAGAAACGTTTTGTAGGTCTCAGTATGTAGATCTTGGACATACTCTGTCAGTTTTATCCTTAAGTATTTCATGTATAAAATCCATTTTAATTGCTATATGATAGTCCACTGAGCTCAGCCATTCTACCTAGTTTTTTACTGAATAGTTTGTTTACAGTGTTTATTGTAATACAATTAATATGGTGATTGGTGATTTGTGCACGCATTTTTTGTATTTAAAATTAGTTTACGTACACTTCCAGAGGAGAAGTTACTACGTCAAAGGGCATGAAAAAGTTTCAGGTTCGTGATGCATACTGAGTAACTTTTTGTCTTGAAAAAGCATTATGGAAGCTCTTCCAGATATTCCACTCTTTCCTCCTCTGTAGCCAAGGTGAACAGAGTCACTGTTATATAATCTCCAAGAAAGATAAAGAGAGAAAAAAATTTTTAAATCCCTCTTAAAAGAGAAATAGAACACACCCATTTTTTTCTTGCTATACAGTTGAATATAAGAAAGACCAAGGCAAGTTGTTGCAGGTGATGCTTTCATATGTTAAAATGGATGGATTCTTTCTAGTAAGTAACTCTTCCTGGACCTCCGTTTCTTCATTTACAAAATAACATTGTTAGAAGTATCAGTGGTTTTCAAACCCTGCTCTGAAAAACCTCAGGGTTTTGGAGGGGAAGGTTTGCGATGCAAGTCTGAGCTGGCCTGCTTTGGGCCCCCCAGTATCTCTTCATGCAGAAAAGCTTTTTTATGTCAGCTTTGCGTAACACTGTTCTTCCTCAAATGTGTTTTAAAAATTGGCATCCACTAATAAAAACAATTTAGAAACCCACTGAACTAGATGGACTCTAAGGTATTTTCCAGTGAAGTCTTTGGTTTGAATCTATGTTATCTTCTGGGAGCTTGTCTACATAAGAAGTCCTGGGGAAACTGGGATTAAACTGGGATTATGTGCTGCCAAATATATCATAAAACACCCCTAGAGTACCTTCAGTTCACAGGACACAGTGGTTCTGGGCAGGTCCCAAAAGAGACTAGAATCAGAATTCACATTCAGATTTCTGGGCGCCTACTACTACAGGCCAGGTGCCCTGACTGCATTCTAACATACACAGTCTTATTGAATTCTCACAAGAGATCTGTGTTATTATCACCATTTTGCAAATAAGGAAATTAGAGCCCAGCTTAGTAAGCAATGGAGTTGTGACTCAAACTCAGGTCACCTGACTTTGCACCATCCCAAGGTATCCCAGATTTGTGAACAGAGCTTGGTCAGAGTCTAGGCATCAGACATGGATTGCTAAAATAGTCAAGGGATAAAAACAGGTGAGAAGCTCAGAGAGTCACAGGGAGAACCCAGGACTGGAACATGCTTTTATGTCTACTTACCCCCAAGAAAATCAAAGCCAAAGTGGACCATTTGAGACCCAGTTCTGCTTTTTACTAGCCTTGTAATCTCGGGACCATGCCTTAACTTCTCTGAGACTCAGTTTCCTTGTACATGAAAGAATAGCAGTGAACCTCATAGGGTATCTGTGAGAACTAAATGAGATGATGAATATGATAATATCTAGCTCAAAGTCTGCACAGGGAATGTGTCACACCCAAAGTGCCACATGAGCGGACCACAGACACAACATGAGATACAGCAGTTCTGAATCAGACCCTCGACAGACAGAGGAGAAGAGAAAAGAGTGACGGCAAGGAAAATAAGATTATTATCGTTTCTAAGCAACCACAGAAAAAGAATAATATAAAGGCATTTCTCATAAGGGTGCTACACTGGCTACTTCACAGAAAGACTCGTCAGGTTTTAAAAGTAGGATATAACTATGAGTGACTGTAGAGAGACTTTTGATGATTTACCATTATTCAAAATTCTTCCTAACCAACGCTCCCCCTTCCTCTCTCTCTCAGTTCTCAAAGTAGTCAGTGAGGAAGACAAAAAAGACGTTTTCATTTTAATTTTATAAATAATCAAACTGAATCTCTGACAAAGCTTAGAAAACTATACACAGTCATCCACTTTAGGCTCAAAGGCCCCCTGGGCTATAATCTTCTTGAGGCCAGGATCTGTATCTTATTTTTCTTATATGCCTTCCCAAAGTGTCCTCAGAAAATAACTATTGAGTGAAATACATTCGTTTAAGACCTGCTCATTCAGACATTTTTCTCAGAAGCAGAATCTCAGATTAAATTTCAAGGTCACAGATGCTGTGGAAAGCATCTTCGGTTGGTACATATCTGTTTAGGAATAACTTATTTCAAATGTCTTGGTGCATTGTCATGTCCCACTGCTAATCCATTCTTTCTTTTCTTTCTAATTTTTGAATAATGCATGTACTATTTTTTGAGAAACAGCATAGAAAAAAACACTGATTAAGGATAAATTTTCATTTTGAAAAAATCCTTGATGTTAGCTTATCCTCCTGATTGGCTTAAAGTTGCAAGGAAAATTAATTGACCTTGGACATAACATGATTTAAAGCCAGAATGGGTGAAATTTTACTGAGGGCATATTTATCTGAAGTTGAAATGTAACTTGCTGTCTCTGGTATTATCTCTGATTGAAGGCAGGAAGTGTTGTCCTGCCTATTAAAAATATACTTCATCTGGACCCAAAATAAAAATATGTCAAATGCAAAGAGACCCATATTTGAACCTTGACTCCCCAGATTTACAATGTTCCATTATGAATATCACTTAAAACTGCTCTGTGTCTCCAAATAAAATAACCACTTGCCCTTCTTCCCCAGCTCGTAAAAATTAATATAATGCTGCAGAGGACTGACATCCTTAGAAGAAGAGACTTGCTAGGTAAATGCTGAGACTCCCCCGGATTCTTAGAACCACAGGTCGTCACTATTAAAGTCATAAAAATAGGACAGAGAAGACATGTTTTGCTTCCGACAATTTGAGGATTGGATTTTCCAACCACCTTTGAACCTTTTGATGTTCAAATTCCTCACGGGCAAGCATTCCAAAGCCTTGCAGGGCTCCTGAAATCTGAGAAGTCTTCTCACCAGAGACATGTTGAGCTGAGCTGAAAGCTCACAGATGTGGCTGCAGCCTGCTTCCCGGAATGGGAAGACCCACAGTAAATTATTTAGATGATGCTTTCTCTCTGCTCTGCCCCTCTCAAGGTCCCCTTCTATTCCAGGCCACCTTCTTTTTCTTTGTGGGGAGAGGTTTTGGCAACCAAGAGGGATCTCTCCCCTCTAGCACTGCCTGATAGAGGGTACATCTCCCTTGCCCCACCTCAGGGGCTGCACTGACAGCCTTTCTTTGACTGTGTCACTCACAGCTGGAGAAGAGTCCAGCCTGGAGATAAATCTCTCACAGCTCACTCATTCTTCTCCACGGGGCTGTGAGGAGAATGTTCAAGGCAGTGTGACAAGCCTAGTTTGCTCAGTGAACCACAGAGAGAGAGAGAGAGAGAGAGAGAGAGAGAGAGAGAGAGAGAGAGA